>NW_027468859.1:25778587-25798587 GCF_046254945.1 Alosa pseudoharengus | reverse complement strand
TTTTACAGTTACAAATAATTTCTACAGTTTCAAAACGTGATACACACGTACAAAACATTTGAGTCTAATATTCTTCCATTCTACCACACTGTTGCTCAGGTGAGGAGTTGGTTTAACCTCAAATGCTACCCCCTGTCTCAGTGGAGAGACGGGCCATTAACCCACCTGTGTTGGGAGGTGTGTATGCGCGCGCGCGTTTGTGTGTGTGTGTGTGTGTTCATCTCCTGAATGGTGCTCAGAGTGAAGAGCTCACACAGCCTCTATCACCTACAGCAGTGGATAAACACTCTACTCGAGGACACCGCACGCACGCACGCACGCACGCACGCACGCACGCACGCACGCACGCACGCACGCACGCACGCACGCACGCACGCACGCACGCACGCACGCACACACACACACACACACACACACACACACACACACACACACACACACACACACACACACACACACACACACACACACACACACACACACACACACAGGTTATACTAATCTAATGTAGAACACAGAGGAGCACATGGCTCATGGTTCTACTGAACTAATGTAGAACACAGAGGAGCGCATGGCTTGTGGTTCTACTGATCTAATGTAGAACACAGAGGAGCACATGGCTCATGGTTCTACTGATCTAATGTAGAACACAGCTTTTGTTTCTATCTTGCAGTGGAGCTTAAGCTACCAAACGAGTAAGAGTTTATGGTGAAATGGTGGAGAGACACAGCGGCATGGCGAGAGAGAATGTGTGAGTGAGTGTGTGTGAGTGTGAGTGTGTGTGTGTATAAAAGTAAGTGTGGGTGTGTGCATGAGATTGAATAGACTACTGAATGAGAAACAGATAGAGAGAGAATGAGAGAAAGAGAGAAAGAGAGAAAATAAAGGAGTGGGTAAAGAGAGAGATTGCTATCTGGTCAGTTTGTTTTAAAACTGCCTCCACATGTTTACTCGAGTGAACACACAAGTTTGTGTTCCAGTATAGATGATGTGCTACACACAAAGCACACCTACACACACCCAGAAATCCCCCACCATTCAACACACCCACACACACACAGTATTCACACCATGTTTGTATGCTGTGCTCAAACATCGATTACGTCGACGCGTTGTCCCAGCCATAACACACATACACACTAACCCCCCCCCCCTCTCTCTCTCTCACTCTCTCCCTCACACACACACACACACACAAACCTTAACCCCCTCAAACTGACACACATTACACACACAAATGTTTGTTCATGCTTACACAGATTTTGTGGTCCGCTATAAATGAGAGGATGCAGTAATTTCCTGTGTATTGGCCACATTGTGAATAAACCGCAGGACAGTGTTTTATGTTTAAGTTAAAAACAAAACCATATTAATACCATATTAACTGCCCCAGTGTGTTAACCTCACAGCTGAAGAAATTTAGCAAAATTAATGTGTAAATTGCGGCTAATAGTTGGAAAATTATGGTAAACAGACAGACAGACACACACACACACATACATAGACACACACACACACACACATAATGTGTAAATAGCCCTAATGTGTGCTGTCCTGCATGTGGAGTGTGCTGGTATCAGAAATCAAATATTCATTGTCTCTTTCCGGCTTAATTGAAATGACTGAGAGTGCACAGGCGCTCATCAATGATGCATGCCAAAAGCCCTTTATCATTTAAATCATGAAATGCCTGCTGGAAACATGTATGTGTGTGTGTGTGTGTATGTGTTTGTGTAAGACAGAGAGAGAAAGAGAGAGACAGAGAGAGAAAGATAGAGAGAGAGAGAGAGTTGAGAGAGAGAGTGTGTGAGTGTGTGTGTGAGTGTGTGTGTGTGAGTGAGTGTGTGAGTGAGTGAGTGTGTCACAACTCCAGTTTGTCCCTTTTCAAAATGATTTTATTACAAATAACAGAGAGCGAGAGAGAGGGGGGGAATAGAACATTTTCTTCATGATGATAGAGCACTGTCTTGAATTTGTATGAAATTGCTTTTACAGCAATGTGTGCATGTGTGTGTGTGTGTGTGTGTGCATGAGTCAAGGGACAAATTGCGTATGCACTTGCTGTACGTAAGTGTGAACCTAAGGATAAACGGATGTGTGTGTCTGTGTGTGTGTGTGTGTATGTGTGTGTGTGTGTGTGAGAGAGAGAGAGACTGAGGGGTCATTCATTCTACTTAGGAAAGCCTTATCTATTCACAAGGGCTATTATTCAGCCATTTCTCTTTCTGTCTGCCTCTATCTGCTGCACTCATCTCTCTCACCCGCTCATCAACACACACACACACACACACACACACACACACACACACTCCCATACTCTCCCCTCTAACCCACTCATCAACTCCAATAACACTACACACTCACACTACACTCGCACTGGACATTCTCTCTCACACACACACACACAAAGAAAGACACACACACTCTCTCTCTTGTCTCCTCTAACCCTATCATCAACTCCATGGCCATCAATTTTCTTTCTCTCTCTCTCACACACACACACAATCACACATGTTATAAGAGATGTACAAGTGAGTACCGCCAGCTCACAGGCCTTCATGCTAAAACAGCTCAAAGGGGTTTGCTTCCATCGCCAAGGTGACGACCACCTCGGTCACGCAATGTGGCGCTGCAAAGTCCATCAGAATAAGCTTGTAGCCTTTTTGCTATGCATAGCGTTCAATACTTGCAAATGGGCTACTTATCTGTTAGCAAAAGCCAAAAGATAAGTGGAGTTCTTGTGCTGACTTCCACATCGCCTCCAACGGTATTCAACCTCACAAGGTCACAGGCAGTTAATGGTTAACATGCATGTTGGAAAGATCATTTTCCCTCTGGGATGCAGATGCCCCAATATGTCAGTGTGGATTATTGTATAACACAAGCCTATATGAAATGGGTTATTGTATAACACAAGCCTATATGAAATGGGTTATTGTATAACACAAGCCTATATAAAATGGGTTATCGTATAACACAAGCCTATATAAAATGGGTTATCGTATAAGGCAAGTCTATATGAAATGGGTTATTGTATAACACAAGCCTATATAAAATGGGTTATCGTATAAGACAAGTCTATATGAAATGGGTTATTGCAAAACACAAGTCTACAATATATGAAATGGGTTATTATATAACACAAGCCTATATGAAATGGGTATCAATAGCAGCATTTCAATTTGTATTTTTTCAGTTATTTAGGGGTCAAAGAGCAAAGCTTCTGGATCTCTACTGTTTTGGTTCTAATTTATCCTCATATGATTTTTCCGTAACAAAACGCATTCTGCAGCAAAAAAATAAAAATGCTTTTGCTCATATATCGGAAACCATATAGAAAAAAAAATGCTTTCCTTAAGAGCTCCTCATCTAATGCACCCTGCCACACACATTTCCGCCAAATTTTCCCTCCATTTCTGAGAAACCTGAGAATGAAACCTTGGAACACTCCAAGGTTGTTCATCTGAATCTACAGTATGTCCTCCAAGGTCGTTCATATGAATCTCTCAACATTTTATACACCCCCGCGAGACTTTTGATTTGTTCCTCCAGTTGAAAGATAGGCATTAATCAAATTGCAAATTGTGGCCCATAATGATTCTAATACTATTATCTACCTATAAAGCAAGAAGCGTCTGTGTGTCTATGTGTCTGTGGCACGCATATCTCGCTGACTGTTTTGTCAGACTGATTCAATGCTGATCAAATTTGGCAGGTGTCTTGCTATGGGCATGAGTAAGTGCAGTGCCAAATTTGACGTTGTTTGAATAAGAAATGCAAAAGATATCGTTAAATATATCGGTAAAAGAAGCACATTGGCTTTCGCCGCTAGCCACTCCCCCTCCCAGACACCACTGTACTGTAAGCTACCAGTGAGGATAGAAGCAGGGCTTTGGCAGAACTGGATCAGTGTAGGTTACATGGGTAAAAACTTCAAATGTCTGACCTCAACAATAAAGTGAACTCCGCGGATTTTGCAACAACACGCAGGTATGCAGTGACTCTTCAAAATTATGTAAAAAATGATGTGCAATGACACTTCGAATAGCCCAGGCTACTTTGGACAGTTTTACTTTGAATAAGCAAACGACAATTCCAACTGCAAGGTCTAAATTGAAACGAGTGATAATGGTCCCGAATTAAAGAACGTCTCAGAATGCCACACATGCAAAGCATAACCAGTGACAAGCAACGAGTGGCAGACAGAGTGTGATGTCACTTATAGGCCACCAGAGACTGTTTTTGAGTCACACCGTTGCAAATTTCATATGATGCATCATTCCACAAAATGGTTTGTTTTTCTCCATCATCAAGTTATTCAATAGGCTAAGCATATAGCCTTGACTCAAAACAGCTGTTAGGATTATGTCATTTTGATTTGTAAAAAATGTCACATGCAGCCATGCTTAAATTCTGCTCACTTCACTATTATTATATTATCTGAAGGCCTATTCATTATTGAATGCTTACCTGGAATTATGTTTTTCCCTATCCTATTTTTAAAGCAGGCCTACCTGCAGGCATGTAATTGGGCTACAGGAATAGCATGTTTGAACGGGCACTGCACTAGTCTTTTCAAATAAAAGTCCAAGGTACACACAATCAAAACCACATCCCATGGACAAATAGCCGCTTCATGTAGAAATGTGAAATTTGTTGTGCTTATACTTTGTCCCTTCTCCTCAGAGACCTTCAACCTTTTACTGCTTAAGGCCACTGCCTTCATTCTGCTTGGACCCCGACAAATAGCTGCTTGCAGCTACATTTATTATCGTGTTGGACACTTTGCATGAATGAAAAAAAATCGATATATTTGAAGTTTATATGCTGCAACAGCTGGCACGATGACAAGATTGAAAATAAATTCAGTTTTGTTTAATTTGGACAGCGGACCCTTTTGATGATTCAATGCTTCTGATCTTGATGAGGGTAGCAGTACAGTAGCTAGTCCAGTTGACTGGGGCCGAGAGAGAGAGAGAGAGAGAGAGAGAGAGAGAGAGAGAGAGAGAGAGAGAGGACTTCATTCAATTTATTTTATAATATCAAAGATACATAAATTAGGTTACAACAGAAAAGATATGTTTACTGCATACCAAAGTAAAATGGTGTTGAAAGAAAGCTAAATGCTGCCTGAATATGTCAAAATTATTGGTGAGGAATATATGGTAATAAATGGATCTGTTTCAACAACAATTTAGATCTGGCTATCATCCTTTTTTCAACCAAACACTAATGATATTAGAAGAATATTGTGTATATTAGATGAGATAATCTTGTGTTCATAGATGCATACCATGCAAGAAGCAGTGTTTACATGGACAGTGTTCATTTTAATCAGATTGAAATTAATCTGATTTAAGATTTCAACCAAACTGTTTACATGAACGCTATATAAACTGATTGCCGTTTCATCTGCGTTTACACGTAACAAGCATTTAATCATTTAGAAGCTCCTAGTTGTATTGTCGCCATGGAAACTCATTTGTTTACGTCACTCTGCATTATTACCACTTATCACCTGGAGAGAAAAAAATACTCTTATCTGATTGGCTGGTGGGTGGGTGGCTATTAATTCTGAATAACGGGACACCTATGAGGTAGATCTGGTAAAAAAAGTTTAAATCACCATTCCATATTGCTGCTATCAACACCCGTAAGGCAACAGGTCCAGACAACATCCCTGGTTGTGCGCTGAAGGACTGCGCAGGGGAGCTTAAGGATGTCTTCACAGACATCTTTAACACTTCCCTGAAGCAAGCCATCGTCCCATCTTGTTTCAAAGCTGCCACCATCATACCTGTGCCGAAGAAAACTGCTCCATCCTGCTTCAATGACTACCGCCCTGTGGCACTGACACCCATCATCATGAAGTGCTTTGAGCGGCTTGTCATGTCACATATCAAATCCATTCTCCCCCCCACCCTGGACCCCTTCCAGTTTGCATACCGAGCCAAACGGTCTACAGAGGATGCAATCTGCTCTGCCCTCCACCCAGCCCTCACCCACCTGGAAAAAAGAGACTCATATGTGAGATTGCTGTTTATAGACTTCAGTTCTGCATTCAACATCATAATACCACAACAACTCATCTGCAAACTTGACAAACTGGGACTCAGTACCTACCTCTGCAACTGGCTACTGGACTTCCTCTGTCAGAGGCCTCAAGTAGTACGTGTTGGCAACAATACCTCAAGCAGCATCACACTGAGCACAGGGGCCCCCCAAGGCTGCGTGCTCAGTCCGCTGCTCTTCACCCTGCTGACGCATGACTGCACTGCAACCTACAGCAACAATCACATAGTGAAATTTGCTGACGACACAACTCTGGTGGGTCTCATCACCAAGGGCGACGAGACTCAATACAGGTTGGAGGTCGACCATCTGACCACGTGGTGCAGGGACAACAACCTCCTGCTGAACGTCAGCAAGACCAAAGAGATTGTTGTTGACTTCCGGAGAGGTCACACCCAACACCTGCCACTGACCATCGACGGTGCTGTGGTGGAGAGAGCGAGCAGCACCAAATTCCTGGGGGTGCACATCAGTGAAGACCTCTCCTGGACCACCAACACTGCATCACTGGCGAAGAGAGCTCAGCGCCGCCTGTACTTCCTGCGGAAACTCAGGCGAGCAAGTGCTCCACCAGCCATCATGACCACATTCTACCGAGGCACCATTGAGAGCATCCTCTCCAGCTGTATCGCTGTGTGGGGCGGAAGCTGCACTGAATACAACAGGAAAGCCCTGCAGCGCATAGTGAACACAGCTGGAAGGATTATTGGTGCTTCACTCCCCTCCCTGAAGGACATTTACACCACCCACCTCACCCGCAAGGCGACCAAAATTGTGAGTGATGCAAGTCACCCCGCTCACAATCTGTTTGATCTACTGCCCTCTGGGAAGAGGTACAGAAGCCTGCGCTCCCGCACTACCAGACTCACCAACAGCTTCATACACCAAGCTGTTAGGATGCTGAACTCTCTCCCTCCTCTCCCCCCTCCACCCTCAGCTACATAACATCCTGGACATTGGACCCACAATGGCCGCCTGCACCACTCCACTTGCACAATTGTATACTTTGCAACTTGTTGTTGTTGTCCTGAAAACACAACACTTCTGCTGCTCTTACATAACTTGCACCACTATGCCACTTTATTTCTTACTTAGGTCAAACAGAACTACCTTAGCCTTTTATTGGCCTGACTTTGCACTAGTATTTTATTTTATTGACTGTCTATGCACAATTTCAACCAAATTTTGCTGCTCTTATTTTTTCATTATATGTGCCCTCTTATTTACTTATTTACTTACTTTTTTGTTTACTTGAATGTTTTGTTTGTCTGTGGACTTAAAATTGGTAAAATATGTCTTGTCTCCACCGTGGGATAGTGAGAAACGTAATTTCGATCTCTTTGTATGTCTGGAACATGTGAAGAAATTGACAATAAAGCTGACTTTGACTTTGACTTTGACTTTGACCATATCAATGCTTACAGTATGAATGGTAACTGGACGATGGTTGAGCCTGGAAGCAGACTTCGCAACAATGGAATCAACTGTAAACAAGCTAACTGTCCATCGCCAACACTGTTAGGGCCAAAGAAAGTTGTACAACAAACTGAACAAGTCAGCTTTTTTTTAAACGGAACCGTGTCTCCTTTGCGTGCTATAAAACCAGTCTATAAATTTGTAATCATATTAAAAATGTCCATATAGAGAGCGCTGTGGCGCAACAGGCTACAGCGCCCGTACCATGAACGGGTCCAAGCACCAACAAGGACCCAGGTTCGAGTCCGATCTGCGGACATGTCCCGATCCCACCCCATCTCTCTCTCTCCCACTCACTTCCTGTCTGTCTTCACTGTCTAGTCCAAATAAAGGCAAAAAATATATTTTAAAAAACAATGTCCATGTAAACGGGGCTATTTACAGTGTTAAAGTCCTTGAGGCATGGCATGGGTTAACAGTTTCATGTTTGAAAGATCGAACAGCCTTGAACATCAATTCCATGAAATGACAAGACTTTCTTGGTGCACTTACTACTTAACACCTGAAAGGCCTTTTATGGATGTGTCTTACCATACAATCCTGCATAACCTTTGACCTTTGACCTTTCTGAACAGAAAAGCAAGAACATAACATCTTGAACGTGAACACAAGCCCGAGACTTTCTAATGAGGAGACACAGCACTCAAAAGAACCCCCCATAGAAATGCATGGGGTTAGTTCATATAACCAGAGACCTTCTAATGAGACACAGCACTCAAAAAATCCTCCATAGAAATGCATGGGGCTAGTTTGTAATGACAAGATGGTAGTAGTTTCTAAATATATCCCACCCCTTCCTGTAATAGGTAAATAGCTGCCCAATAACTGCCCAAAGTGCATTACAAGATGGCCACAGAGTGGTGGGACTTGCTTAAAAGGACTCTGCAAAAACATCTTGCGTACTGATTTCCTCTCGCTCTACCTCCAGCAGGTGGACTCTGAGCGTGCTGGTGCAAAATGGCTGCCGTGCATCACCCAGGTGGGGACTACCTATTGGTGGTGGTGGAGGTGACGTTACCCCATTCAGTGTGAAGCACTTTTGGCATCCAGATAAAGAGCTATATACAGTGGGCAGTGTTTCGACTTGGCCAGCTTCCCTCACGGTCCGCGCGCGGGATCACACTGTATCACGCTACTTTAATTTGTATTTTTCCACTGACGCTGCAATGACGCTGCAACAACCCAAAAAACCGGCAGATGTCTCAAGCGAGCAGGATGTCTCGTAAAAAGAAATGGAGCCTGGAAAACCCTACACAGACTTCACTACAGACTTTAGCAGACAGGTTTAGAAATAATTTAATAGCCAGAAATATGCCTGCCCTGCCTTAATAAAGAAATATTTGGTTAACTGCGAGTGAATCCCGTTTGCAGCCGTAGAAGAAAGGCAGGACAAATTAAACATTCTGGTTTTCTCCGAGTGCAACGATGATAGACAGACATCATTTGGACAAAATATAGAGCATATTAACCTCTGTTGCTCAGCCAATCAGTCCCCTGTCCAAGAGTTCGAATCTGGGTTAAGCGTAGTTAGCTTTTGGGAAACGCACCCCTGATGTCTGATGTGTGATCAGTGGAATATGGGGAGGGAAGTGGCAGTGTTTTTTTGCGCGTCTGCAGAAGTCAGCCAAATATGAATGTAATTCTGCGGCATAAAGCAGATGTATTAGTTTATTGTACAGAAAAATAAAAATGACATGTCAAGCAGTCAATTGACTACATTGCAGTCAAGAAGTAGGGCAAATTAATTTACGAAACCAAAACGTGGGTCATAGTTGTCTAAGCCTCTATTGCGTAGCCTATTAAAAACGTCGCCAGATAGTATTAAATCGGCAACAACATTGTTTTCTGCAGAAGCCTACCCAAGGCTACAGTTTAATTCTGAACTAGTGTTGCACGGTGTATCGATACTAAAAAGGTATCACAATGCCTTCACACAAAAAACGATACGATTTCCGACGTTTTTAGAATCGATACTTTATTAAAATTAACGTTCTGTGTCTGCGTGAACTGCTGCTCTCACTGCTCCTTGCACGCATCTAGGCAAGTGGGCGTGTCAAGCAGGCAGCTCTGAGTGAGTGAGTGCGCAGCCAACGTCAACATACAGTAGTTCTTTGCCGACCGTCCGCCTTGTGGATAAAACAAAAGGTGAAGTGAAATCTGCAACTATTTCGGATACATCGCGAATAGTGAAGGCAAGCCATCAGGTACACAGAGGCCCGTTTGTGAAATATGTTTCAAAGTCATTTAAAAGCAGTAGGCTACGCATGGAACTTGGCTAAACACCTCGCAGACATATCCCAACATTTTTGTTCAAAGAACGACAGGTTAACGAATATGCTATAGAAAACACGACTACATAGCCAAGTTCTTCTCTTCTGTTTTAGTCTAGCCTAAGTGAAACGAGTATGGTTCTCTGGGATAAAGCGAACTTTCCTTCATCAATGAATTTTGACGAGACATAACGAGCTGTAATCATTTGGACGAGACATAACGAGCTGTAATCATAGGGTGCTAACGTGATGAAAGCGCAATGTTCACGCCAGAATAACATTACCATAACTTGTAAACAATCTATTTCATGTTCGGTCAGTACTACTGGTAATATTTGTCATGGCATGTAGATTGCAATTTGTTCAATAAGTATTGCCCAGATGTAGGATAGGCTACCCGAAATGCGCTAATTAAAGCCCACAGCATATAATACCACCAAAGCGTGTTGAGTCTAATAGCGGGTTATTGTTACGTGGTAGCAAATCATGTTATCAAAGAAATAGACGTAGGCTAATGTAGGAATGCACACAGACATATTGCAACAGGTAATGGTGTAGGCCTATCTGACGAAGACCTGAATGGTTGGAACGTCGTACTTGTACACTGGGCGCAAAGAAGACTATCCTCACATTTTCCCCTTTGCAACTGTCAAAGAAATCCCATGAACACGGGAAGGCCTACGGAAGCCTTTACTGTACATCAGATGGCCTAAAGATTAGGCCCCTCTGCATAGCATTCAGTGATTTGCATGCAGTAATTTCAACACTGACCTTGATCTAGTCTAGTTTGGCTATTTAAAGCTACTTTATTGGCAAAACACAACACAATGTAATTAACTATAACAAAAAATAAAGGACTTAATCACACAAAGTAGGCCTACTATTTTACTGACTATAAAAATAATAATTATGTAGGAAGTTTAGAACCCAGAATTGACCTGCACACTACAAAAGTGCACCGAATTCAACACAAATGACTCAATACACTTGGAGGAGGTATGAGTCCTTTCTTTTCCAGATATCTTAGGATTTCGCCGTAGTATCGTTTCAGTATCGAGCATCGTGATATTTATGGCAGGTATCGTATCGACATAATAAGTCATAATTTTGGTATCGTGACAACACTATTCTGAACAGTTATTTCTCTACTGGCTCAATTATCACACCACTGTTTTGATTTGCGTAGTTGCGTTACCCCCAACACTGACAATAATGTAGACAGCAAATTTCGATTTCGATTTTCGTTACCACCGTGTAATCAAGCCTTAAGCCATACCCAAGTAGCCTAAATTGAGGTAATGTTTAATTATGCATGATTTATTATGACCGCCGCGCAGCGAAGCGGCGGTCATATAGGTTTAGTCAGATTTTTTTTCTTTTTTTTTTTTTTCTTTTTCGCATGCCCAAATTTTCGTCAATGATTCCCGGGACACTGAAAGACCGGGGTACACGAAACTTGGTGGGCATGTAACCCCACATGGATAGCATGGAACCATCGTTTTTCGTTTTGATCTGTAGCCCCCCCGCTGGACTGGACCCCCCGAAAGGAGGGTAGGGCAGACACAGTTTTCTGTGAAATCTCGAAAACCGTAGGGTTTAGGAGGACCATTTTTTTTGTATGTTGATCTCAAGGGGCCATGTCAACCCATTCCATAACCACTCATTTCATGTATAGCGCCACCTAGTTAAACACAAAAAAGTAAAAATGAGGTGTTGTAATTGAAGGTATCTGTGACCTAACATAGTCAAAACTGAACGAAATTGGAAGTGTAGGATCATTATGACACCCTCTGTATGCACGCCAAGTTTTGTGGAATTCCGTTCATGGGGGGCCACACAATAAATTAATTTATGTTACTATACACCAACTGGCCTGTAGGTGGCCGGAGACAGTTTTCTGTGAATATCTCGAGAACCGTAGGGCCTAGGAGGTCCACCTTTTTTAGTATGTTGGTCTTAAGGGGGCATGTCAACCCATCCCATTACCACTTATTTCATGTATAGCGCCACCTAGTTAAAAATTAAAAAGCAAAAAATTAGGTGTTTTCATCACAATATCTCTGGCTGACAAGGTCAAAAATGCATGAAATTAAAAGTGTACAATAAAATAATTTATGTGTACATTTAGTGACGTACACCAACAAGGATTCCCGGGACACTGAAAGACCGGGGTACACAAAACTTGGTGGGCATGTACCCCCACATGGATAGCATGGAACCGTCATTTTTCGTTTTGATCTGTAGCCCCCCTGCTGGACTGGACCCCCCGAAAGGAGGGTAGGGCAGACACAGTTCTCTGTGAATATCTTGAGAACTGTAGGGCCTAGGATGACCATTTTTTTCCGTATGTTTGCCTCCAGGGGTCATGTTAACCCATTTCATGTGCACACATGTGCACAAAAGATACACACACACACACACACACACATACATTCACAGTAATCATACGTATGACACATACTCACACAGTAGACATATGTACGCTTGCATGCACAGGCACATACGCAGGCACACACACAAGCACGCACACACACACACACACACTTACACACACCCACACACATAACATAAACATAACACAAACAATCAAGAATTATGAACAGGCAAGATGGAGGTGGGGTTGTATAAAATGAATTTTACATGTGAAATCTATGAACTAATCATGTTTTGGTACTTGTTGTCTAGCAGATACCAGTGAGAATTGAGTGTGGATAATGCAATTTAGTGAGACAGTTAGAATCATATAGGCCTTTCAGCGTGATTTCTTTTTGTGGAAAAAATGTGCTGGACTGGGCGGCGGTCATATTTTGTACCGCTCTGCGGTACATCTAGTTTTGTTATTGAATTCGTAGGCTGGGATTACTCTCGGCAACAATTATGTTTAGCCTCCTGCTTTTTCAGAAGGGGCGGCAGGCAGAGCGATGTACAGTGGCAGAGCGACGCACAGTGGCTGAAAGTGGTACTAAAGCTTCACGCAGCTTCACGCCTCGTAATCCGCGACTGAAGTGGTCATTTGAAAGCGATGCCCACTGTACAGGCATGAAAACGGGTCAGGGGTGAAGAGATTTATAAAGAAAACTAACTACCCTCTCCTCCTCAGTAATCTACATGAGTTTTCTTTTTTTTCTTTCTTTCTCTGTGCCTGAAGTTATCAGACATTTCAAATCATTGAAGATTTCATAGGCCTAATGGACACTTCATAGTAGAATATTAGAATAAGTCTGAATACGATGATTCAAAACGGCGAATTTCGCCGAAAGGTGAGGAAGTTCATACGTGTATATAAATGGAATGTGTTGTTGTTGTTGTTGTGTTAAGAGTTGTTGGTGTTCATAAACAGACAAGATTTTAAATGAGCTCAGCATGCCGTCTTAAAACTCTGATTGCTAATAGGTCCCAAATCATTTGATTGGACTCTGATCTCATTATTTCTGACACTCTGTTAGATTTTTCTCCCATATTTCCTCTGCAGTTACAACAAAGCATACTCGATAAGGCTCGATAAAAACCCGAACAACAGAGAACACTTCTGATAGCGAACACCTGCTGATGTTGAAAAAGTATCCTATGTGGACAGAGAGAGATGGATAATTAGACAGAACGGATGAACAGACACATAAACAAAAAGATGGATGGATAGATAGATGGATGGACAGAGACAAATATATAGAATGAGTGTAAGATATGACAGGATACAGACAGTGGGATGGGCAGATCACACAGAGAGGCAGGTATGGATGAATGGATGGATAAACTGATAGAGATAGATATATTAACAGATGAATATAGACAGAAATACAATGAGTGTTGGATAGGTGACAAATGTACAACAAGTAAGATATACACACTTGGATAGACAGATACAGAGATGTGAATAAACGGATGGTTAGAGAGAAGTGGCTGCATGGACAAGCTAAAGAGACGAGTGGATAGACAGACACAGAAAGATGAATAAACGGATGGTTAGATAGATGGACAGACTCAGAGCCAAGATGAAGACGAGTGGATAGGCAGAGTGAAATATGACTGGAGAGAGGGATAAAGAGAAACGGAGAGAGGGATAAGTATGCTCTAGGATGTAGCCTGGCGAGCCAGACCCACATTAAAATGTAGGGTCTGGGCACTCACCGTTCGCAGTGCTCAGTCCAGGGGCGGGATAATCAGTTGTCTTTCAAATTCCCTCTGCACGCAATATGCGTTTCCCACCAGCGGAGCTAGTTAGTTCAAACGTTTGCCAACATAATAAAAGCTTAACTCGTGTCACACTGTTCGCCAGCAGCAAAATCCATCATATTTGTTTTCAAGTAGCAGGGAATTCAAGCCAAACCGTTGCAACTCTGCTATCAATCATTATGCTAAGCCCACCTAACGACTCTATTAGTGTTAATTTCATCAGACGAGACGAGAGGAAATATGTTCGTCAACGACCTTTTTTTTCATGACTAAGACGAGACGATGACGAGACGGCAGTAATGTCCTGAAACACTGACTAAGACTATCTTAAGATGCATTATTGTTGACGAAAAAAGACGAGACTAAAATGTTTTGCATGAAATAAAAACTAAGATAAAATCTGTCTTCATTTTCGTCTACAAAATGAGAAGACAGAATATCTAGCTGTTACGTCTTCAAAATATTCCGAATGAGTTCATGCTCCTGTAGGCTAGTCTACGTGCTGTTGCTGCAACCCTGTGGCTGCAACACGAAACTACATGGAACAAGAACACTGGAGATTTCTGCCAGAGCTAACTACCTAAGCTTTATGCCACAATGCTACATACCCAGAAGTTGAAGCTTCTCTCATACAAATTAACATCCCCCAGAATGTCCATACGAAAATGTTCATCATGTAATGTCAACTATTTAACTAGTTAGACTGATGATGCAAAGTTTGCTAGCAAGTAAGCTAATATGGAAAGTTCGCTAGCAAGTTAGCTATGGCTAAGATGGAGAGTCTGTTTGGGGAATGTGTTGTGTTTGAGCGCATATCGCCATCTAGCGAGGCGGAGTAAAACATTAATACTTTGGCCTACGACAGTGTTTCTCAAACTTTTTCAGTTTCAGGACCACTTAACTAACCCTAGCTAAAAAAAAAAAAAGATTAGACCTACTTCAACAGTAGCCTATAATTAGTCTACACAATAGGCCTACTCACTGAACCACCTTGCTTACTGTCTTTGCACTTTGCTTATTGTGTGGATTCATACTGTATGATTTAAACTGGCATATCTTACATAGACAGTGTTGCAGAACTGTTTTTACATACAAGTTGGTTCAATATTTCAAACAACTCATCTATATTATATTTTATCACGTCTGCTCGCGGACCACTTGGGATAGCTTGCGGACCACCAGTGATCCCCGGACCACACTTTGAGAAACACTGGTCTACGAATATGACAGTGGTCCAGTCAAATCTTTTACTGTCTATGGTCAAATCCCAGCCGAGCTATAACTGTAGCTCGACTTACCTGTGCATGTAAACATACTTACTGACAAAAAATCAGAATGAGTAATTATAACAGACGAGTAGCCCTGTGGACGAACAATATTGTTGGAAAATTGAGATATGTGAAACACTATTTGACTCAAATGGTAATCAGAAATAATTTGTTATAAAAAAAAGACTAAAATGTGTTGACTAAAACTGACTAAGACTAAGATACGTTTAGTTTTCTTTTGACTAAAACTAGACTAAAATGACGAGACTTTTAGTCGACTAAAACCTGACTTACAAAAATTATATTTGAATGACTAAATATGACAAAGACTAAAAAGGACATTTCGTCACAAGACTAAGACTAAATTAAAAATAGGTGACAAAATTAACACTAGACTCTATACACGATTTCAATGGCCTGATTAAGTTTCGATTTCTGGAGCTCACAAGCCAACGGAGAGTTGCTAGACTAGCCCTGGCAGCAAATTAATTTGCTGCCGCTAGGGGCGCGTCTAGATTTCTAGGCTATTTAGGATGCATATTTGGGCATAATGTACATGTATGGACATATTATGAGTGAGATATATATGACTGGATTGACAGAGAGTGAAATATGGACATATGAACAGATAGACAGATGACTAAAAGATGAGAACATAAAAACAAATCCACAGTTAGGGAAGTAAATAAACTAGATGTACCTACCGCAGAGAAATACACAATATGGCCGCCGCTCATTCCTGCATGTTCTCTCAGCAGAAAATAAATCATGCTTCTCAATGTCTCTCTATACTCTTCTCCTGCAATTCTCCTGTGTGTGTGTGTGTGTGTGTGTGTGTGTGTGTGTTTGTTCTTCTAGGTGTAGGTGTAGTGGCCCTCAGGGACCAATAGCTTCAATTCCTTATCAGCCTGGTGGGCTACACGCCCTGATTTTCTGGAATCGTCGACTAAAACACAAACTAACCAAAAAAACAACAAAACAAAAAAACTGGGCAAAACCTATGAGCACGCTGCACTAGTGCACAACCTATGAGCACGCTGCACTAGTGTACAACCCATGAGCACTAGTGCACAACCTATGAGCAACCTGCACTAGTGCACAACCTATGAGCACGCTGCACTAGTGCACAACCCATGAGCATGCTGCACTAGTGCACAACCTATGAGCACTAGTGCACAACCTATGAGCACGCTGCACTAGTGCACAACCTATGAGCACGCTGCACTAGTGAACAACCTATGAGCACGCTGCACTAGTGCACAATCTATGAGCACGCTGCACTAGTGCACAACCTATGAGCACACTGCACTAGTGCACAATCTATGAGCACGCTGCACTAGTGTACAACCCATGAGCACTAGTGCACAACCTATGAGCACGCTGCACTAGAGCACAACCCATGAGCACGCTGCACTAGAGCACAACCTATGAGCACGCTGCACTAGTGCACAACCTATGAGCACGCTGCACTAGAGCACAACCCATGAGCACGCTGCACTAGAGCACAACCCATGAGCACGCTGCACTAGAGCACAACCCATGAGCACGCTGCACTAGAGCACAACCTATGAGCACGCTGCACTAATGCACGACCTATGAGCACGCTGCACTAGAGCACAACCTATGAGCACGCTGCACTAGAGCACAACCCATGAGCACGCTGCACTAGAGCACAACCTATGAGCACGCTGCACTAATGCACAACCTATGAGCACGCTGCACTAGTGCACAACCTATGAGCACGCTGCACTAGTGCACAACCTATGAGCACGCTGCACTAGTTGCTGAAAGAGACAAATCAAATAAATAACAGCCCACATGCCACTGGCTTGTTTCGCTCTGAGACAGTTCGATAGCAGACAGCATCTGATCTCCATATTAAACAACAACAAATCAACCAGCGTTTCACATGCTGAGACACCAACATTTATGTGTGTGTGTGTGTGTGATATACAGTAACAACAAATCAACCAGCATTTTACATGCTGACATACCCACACAAGTAAAAATGTGTGTGTGTGTGTGTGTGTGTGTGTGTGACTGAGGGAGGACTAGAGGGATAATTTACAAGTGATGGAGTGGAGTGTGAAAAACACAGTTAGATGACAAGAGTCTGAATACCATGAATATAACCAGCACATCTAATGCATGCAACACCATTTCAGCATGAAGGAAATGTACCATAACACGCTGTCTCCCTTTCATTTTATAAGGCCAAAAAAGACTTGTGTGACATGAGAGATGACAAGAGTGTGTGTGTGTGTGTGTGTGTGTGTGTGTGTGTGTGTGTGTGTGTGTGTGTGTGTGTGTGATATCACACATGTGCACAAAAAAGCAGTGTGTTGTCAACAATACCAAATCTCTTGTCTGGTGTGAATAATTCAGTAATGTTAATATAGTCGGATAGCACTTCAGCAGTGAATAATGTATTTGTTTACAGACACAAATACACACTGACAGCCGTAAGCGCACACACACACACACACACACACACACACACGTACACACACACGTACACACACACACACACACACACACATACGCACGTACACATACACACACACACACACACACACACACACACGTACACACACACATACACACACACACAGCCATGAGATGACATTTTCAAACTTCTGAAACATTAAACACAACTTCCCTTTTGTACAGAACACTCTCTCCCACAGGGTATGGAACAATAAACACATCATCCTTCTTCTGCTCTCTCCATCTCTCTCTCTGCCATCGCTCCGCAATGTCTTACTTTGCTACCGTTTATGCTCTCTCTCCTGAAACCCACCCAACCCTCCTTCTTTTCATTTATTTTTTGCCTCCTTTTTTTTATCTCTCCTCTCTGAACTTCTTTTCTTTTTTCCTTTCTCTTATATCCCTCTCTCCTGGACAGGGTTGTCAATCTTTCTCTCCATCGTCTCTCTCTCTGCCCTTTCCGACTTTCTTCTTTCAGATGTTTTACACTCTCATTTAGATTCTTCTCTTTCTTAATACTGCCCCATTCTCTCTTCCTCTTTTCTCTCTCTCCCTTTTCTCTCTCTCGCTCCCTCTCTCTTCTACTCTCCCCCTATTTTCTCTCTCTCACTTTCCCTCTCTCTCTTAGATAAAAAACCCTTATGTGCGCAAGGGAGAGGAGATTAGCTCTACTTATTCTCTGTAACACGCACACACACACACATGCATACCCCCCCCCCCCCCCCCCACACACACACACACATACAGCACACAAACACACACACACATGCATACCCCCCCCCCCCACACACACACACACGTGCATACCCACACACACACATACAGCACACAAACACACACACACACACACACACACACACACACCCAAATCTGATCTTGGGTCAGCCACAGGTCTCGTGCTCTTAATGGAGCCTCCTTGAGTGGTGTTGCTTATCTGCACCCTGGTCAGTTTCGGCTCCCCAGATGAACGATGAGGCTCTATTCTGGGAGACGCTCAGCTTATCTGGCCCGTGGTCAATGAGAAAGAGAGGGAGGCAGAGGAGGGGGAGAAAGAAAGGTGATAGAGAGAGGGAGAGATAGAGAGAGGGGAGAGAGAGAGAGAGAGATAGCGAGAGAGAGAGAGGGAGAGAGATAGAGGGAAAGAGAGAGAGAGAGAGAGGAGAGATAGAGATAGAGAAAGAGAGAGAGAGGGCTACAGAGGGAGGGAGGGAGGGAGGGAGGGAGAGAGAGAGAGATAGAGAGAGAGAGAGAGAGAGGGGTACAGATGGAGGGAGAGAGGGCAGGATGGAGTTAAGTGGACCCACTTTAGAGGAGCAGGGTCCAGCTCTGCTTGGCTCACAGAGGATCACAGAGGCCCGGCCCGCTCCGTGGGAAAATCTCCGCTTAAGATTAATGATGTTACTCTCACAGGGGAGTGTGTGTGTGTGTGTGTGTGTGTGTGTGTGTGTGTGTGTGTGTGTGTGTGTGTGTGTGTGTGTGTGTGTGGTGCTGGGGGGGATTTTGTAGCGCCACTACGGTACACTGTTAAGAGGGGAATCTGAAGTAGCAGTACAGCACGGTTAACAGTTTGGGTCACGGCTAGTTTGCACACATTATGGGCATTACATTTGCCCTGTGCTCTGCTTTGTGCTCAGAGTCATGAGAGAGACCCAGCACGCTGCAGCACTACCGCCAGGGCTGAATTTACAACTGAAGGTACTATGGGTTCACATACCCTTCACCATACCTAGAGATTGGCATGGGTGTTATTCCAGTTAGCCTATTAGCTGGTTTGATTTGCATTGAGCTCAATGAGCATCAAACCAGCTAATAGGATAACTGAAATAACACCCATGCCAATCTCTAGGTATGGTGAAGGGTATGTGATGATGTGGGGCTATTTTAATTCCAAAGGCCAAGGTAACTTTATCAGTATGCACATTATTCTGGATCCATGAAATAACTGGCCTTTAAAAATAAAAATCTGCCTGTCTCTATGGGAATTTAACATAGGGGTGGGAATACTTATGACCCCTGTATTTTAAGGAAGAACATTTATTTATTTATGATACATTATTCATTCACTAAGAAAATTGGTGTCCTTAAAGGTTAGATATTTCCTCATTTTTCACTTAAGGCATTAAGATCAATTTCCAAAAGATGATTTTATATTCCTCTTTTCAGTCAACTTTAGCATGGGTGCCAATACTTTTGGCCATCAATGTATGTGTGTGTTTTTGTAGTGTGTTCATGAGTGTGTGTTTGTGTGCATACG
>NW_027468859.1:25771087-25773587 GCF_046254945.1 Alosa pseudoharengus | reverse complement strand
ACACACACACACACACACACACACACACACACACACACACACACACACACACACACACACACACACACACACACACACACACACACACACACACACACACACACACACACACACACACACACACACACACACACACACACACACACACACACACACACACACACACACACACACACACACACACACACACACAACCTGAACAGTTAGGCTACATATTCACTCTGAGTGACAGGAGACTTGTACTTTAAGTGCAGACTATGTGAAAAGGGCTTTTGAAATAAAGTTTACCAAAGCCTGTGGCATTTTCCTCTTATGGATACACACACACACAAAAACACACCCACCCACACACACACACAATCATGCCAGGCTAACTGACATTCTCACAGTGATTCCAAGTTGCCTTTGCCAGTGAAGCTTCTGTGTGTGTTTTATAGTTTTGCTGAGAACGATGCCAATGTTTCAACGATATTCCCGGTCCTTCTAAAACGCTTTGCTCCAGTCCACTTAAAACACATTACAGATAGACTTCTGTCTGTGAAAAACACATTTCAGATGGACTTATGTCTGTGTGTGTGTGTGTGTGTGTGTGTGTGTGTGTGTGTGTGTGTGTCTGTGACAATGTGTCTGAAGGGATGCATAGTGATCAGAGACAAACATACTCGCACATACACACAGATAACATGAATAAGCCATGGCTGTTCATCTTTTTATAAGCCATCCAGTTGAAATGTCAAGCAGATTAGTCACACATGCCTCATGCAGATGTGTACACAACACACACACACACACACACACACACACACACACACCCCTTTGTTCTGCAGTTCAATAATGTAATCAGTGGTCTTTTCAAATGGCAATTTCTGCTATGCCTCTTACAACTTCACACACACACACACACACACACACTGAAAAACAAACACAAACACACACACACACTGAAAAACAAACACACAGAAAACCACCCATCAGCGCTGTGTGATTAAGGTAATCGCTGCTTAATGGCGCTCCAGTTAGGATATTCATTATGCCCTCAGACTTTAAGACTACTGACACACACACACACACGCACATACACACACACAGACACAGACATACACACTCACACACACACACACACACACACAGCTTCAAACACACAACACACGAATTGCTGACAACTTACTACAACTTGAAGTGAGGAGAACTGTAGATGACAGAATATGCCTAATATACCGGTAACCTATGTGTCTATGTGTATGTGTGTGTGTGTGTGTGTGTGTGTATGTGTGTGTGTGTGTGTGTGTGTGTGTGTGTGTGTGTGTGTCTTCAGATCACATAATATCAAAAGCTACAGGGAAACTGAACATCCATATTGAATAGCTGACTGTTCTGATTTCAGTGGATGAAGTGA
Organism: Alosa pseudoharengus; assembly: GCF_046254945.1. Lineage (NCBI taxonomy): Eukaryota > Metazoa > Chordata > Actinopteri > Clupeiformes > Clupeidae > Alosa > Alosa pseudoharengus. Next base: position 25,772,191 of record NW_027468859.1, on the reverse strand, counting down.
ACAAGACTGTTAAGCCTTAACAAATGAGCTTCCTTTCAGAGACTCAAGGTCTGATTACTGCAGGGCTGAATGACCATGCTGCTGTTTCATATGTGAAGTGATTTGATTAAAATGTAACAAAAAGAATTTGATTAATGTGTAATGTGTAATTTAGAACTTAACACTTCTAAAACTGTAGCCATGTTCTTTGCTAAAACAAAAAAATCGTATACAGAGCCTGATGTTTTCATTTCAGGGCAGAGAATTCAAATTGTAATTAATATAAATATTTAGGCATTATTTTGGACAGTAACCTGACTTTCAAGCAACATGTTAAAAAGGTGAGTAGGATCACAAACTTTACACTTACAAATTTTAGACATCTTAGAAATCATATGTCAACAGAGGCTGCAAAAATGTACATGTTCTCTCTCATAATGTCACATATTAATTACCGTCTACCAACATGGGCCACTGCAAACTCCATGACATTAAAGCCAATAATATCTTTATATAAACAAGCTGTCAAGTTTTTAGATAAAAAACCAAGATCTTTTCATCACTGTCCAATACTATACTATATAGGCTTCTAAGTTGGAACAATCTTGTAATGTTTAAAAATTGTTGTCTTGTATATAAAATCCGACACAGCTTAGCTCCACCAGCACTCTGCAGCCTACTGCAATTTAGATCATCTGTAACCAGTGTTACTAGAGGGGCTGCTAGAGGTGATTGTGCAGTGCCTTACAAGAAATCAACTTTTGGTCAATCAGTTTTCACTTATAAAGCAGCTGGTGAGTGGAATACAATCCCACAAAACACAAGAGAGTCCAGTTCTTAAAGTTCATTAAAATTAAAATTAAAGAAATGGCTGATAGACAACCAAGTCTGTCAGCATTAGTGTATGAGATTAGAAGAGTATGATTGTTGAAGTGTGTGTGTGTGTGTGTGTGTGTGTGTGTGTGTGTGTGTGTGTGTGTGTGTGTGTGTGTGTGTTGGCGCGTGTGTATCTCTGGTGTGATTTTTATATATATTGTAATTGTTTTATTTTTGTTTTGTTTGCTTTTTTGCTGTAATGTATTCTTTTAATTAATACAGTAGGTAATTTTGCCATGCTCCTTCTGG
>NW_027468859.1:25741087-25766087 GCF_046254945.1 Alosa pseudoharengus | reverse complement strand
CCCATGCTGACGGCGTGCTCCCAGAGTCACGCAGTGTAAAAACAGCCCTCTCTGATGCCCCGAGCTGAACCTCAGATGACAAATAAATAAACAAATAAATAAACAATACACAGACAAATAAACACATAAATAAACGATACATAGACACAAATAAACAAATAAATAAACAATACATAGAGAAATAAACACACAAACTACTGGAGCACACCTGGTGACTCTGGATTGCTAACATATTAGGGGCATGACTTACATTTATTGTGTGATGGAGAGAGAGAGAGAGAGAGAGAGAGAGAGAGAGAGAGAGAGAGAGAGAGAGAGAGAGAGAGAGAGAGAGAGAGAGAAAATAAAAATAGAACATGTCACAAATTATAGTTACCTTGGATTAAAAATAAATTCTAACGGAAACTTCAGTTTAGCCGTGAGCGAGTTGAAAGAAAAAGCACGAAGGGCTTTCTATGCCATAAAAAAATCTATTAAAATCGAAATACCAATCAGAATTCGGCTCAAACTAATCGGTTATTCAGCCCATTGCTCTATATGGCAGTGAAGTGTGGGGTCCCCTAACAAATCCCGATTTTGAAAAATGGGACAAAAACCCAATTGAAACCCTGCATGCAGAATTCTGCAGGAACATTCTAAGAATTCAGAAACAAACCAACTAATGCATGCAGGGCAGAACTCGGCCAGTTCCCCCTTCTTCTAAAAATCGAAAAGAGAGCCATTACATTCTGGCAACATTTAAAAACAAGCGACCCCACATCCTATCACTTGAAATGGTCCATAGGCTCCAGCAAGAAACAACTAACCAAACTAACATCACTAATCAGCCTCAGGGCACTGGCCCCCCTATTATCAACACCCAAAAAGAAAACACCCAGACAGAAAAATATCTCGCATACTGGACGAAAACAACAGAAAAACTAAATAAACTACAGTTTATTTATTTGACTCTTAACAGAGAATACCAATTAGCAAAATACTTGACAATTGTAAGACACCAACTTGAGAGAAAAAAAAATGTCTAGATACAGGCTTAGCAAGCACAGCCTGGCAATAGAAACAGGCAGACGCAGGCAGACCTGTGACAAAAAAGAAATTGAGTCAGAATTACACTTCCTCACTAGCTGCCCAAACTACAAAGAAATACGCTCCAACTTCTATCCAAAATTTCAATCTATATATCCAAAATTCTTTAAGATCGAAGATCACAAGAAAATTAGATATTTATTAGAAGAGGAAGATTGTGCACTACATACACAACTGTGACAGAAAGAGGAGTGACCACTGAGCAACGCGCCCACACACACACACACACACACACACAGTGTATTGATGAAGCGTAAATGTTTGTAATGTTAGTACTGTATGTTTGTTTGTTTACTTTTTTGTAATTATTATTATTCCTGTGAACGCTTTGGCAATGCATCATATGATTTGTCGTGCCAATAAAGCATATTTGAATTGAAATTGAATTGAATTGAGAGATATTATGCCAAAGACATATGAGAGAGAAGGAGAGAGGGAGGAGAGCGTGTAGGAAAGGAGCCAGAGGAAGAGGGAGTGGAATGAAGTGAGAGGGAGAAGGAGGGAGGGAGAGAGGAGGAGAAAAAAGAGTGTGTAAGAGAGAGGGAGAGAAAGAGAGAGAGATGTCATGTCTGGTGTCTAAGCTCAGACAGAGATCATTAATATTCATAGCACTGATTCCTCACTGCACCACATCCCCAGTATGTGTGTGTGTGTGTGTGTGTGTGTGTGTGTGCGCACATATGTGTGTGTGTATGTACGTGCACGTGTGTGTGTGTGTGTGTGTGTGTGTGTGTGTGTGTGTGTGTGTGTGTGTGTGTGTGTGTGTGTGTGTGTGTATGCATGCACTTTTCATAAATCAGTGCATGTACGTTTGCGGACATTAGTGTATGAGGGTGTGTTGATGTCATGTTGTCGTCTGACTTTGTGTAGGTGAGGAACAACTTTTCCTCTTACTGTCTGTCACATAGACGACTACATACATGGCCATGAAAATACACACACACACACACACAAACACTCACACACACTCATACTCTCTCACACACTCTCACACACACACACACACACACACACACACACACACACACACACACACACACACACACACACACACACAACCTCACACACACACACACTCACACAGCTTCCACTTGAGATTTCCCACATTGACATTACAGTGAATAATCTGCAGTGTATACAGTAGTGTAGGCATGTGGCAGAAATGCTCTGCTCTCTCTCTCTCTCTCTCTGTGTGTGTGTGTGTGTGTGTTGTACAGGTACATACTGTGTGTGTAAACAAATAAATCTGAATCCTTCATGACAGGCGTGTGTGTTTGAGTGTGTTAAGAGGCCACAAGGGTATTCCCCAGCAGTAAGCCAGTACACTGGCTTGCTTAACACACACACACACACACGACAGTCAAAGCGGAAATCAATATTTTAATATTAAAGACATTTGTGTCGAGACCAGTCACTTCCTCATCTCTGATTAATTATGCATGAGGGTAGGCGGGGGAGAGAGTGTCTGCTGAATATTCATGAGGGTGTGGGGGTGTGTCAGAGGAGGTTGGCAAGGAAAGAGAGAGAAAGAGGAAGAAAATGAGAGAAAGCGAAAAGATTATAGAACAGTGAAAAGTGTAAATGAATGTGTGCTTTCATACTGCTGTGTGTGTGTGCGTGTGTGTGTGTGTGCGTGTGTGTGAGAGAGAGAGAGAGAGAGAGAGAGAGAGAGAGAGAGAGAGAGAGAGAGAGAGAGAGAGAGATAGTGAGCGTAGGTGAAAGAGCAGGAGGAACAGACCCAGGAGGTTGTAGGATAAGTGTGTGTGTGTGTGTGTGTGTGTGAGATAAGTGGGATGAATCATAAAGGAGGAAGATAGATGGAGACCAGAGGCAGCTGCTCTAACACTACCAGGGAAGCTCTGTCACCTTGAAAATGTCACTAAATAAAGAGAGAAATAGTAAATAAGTAAATAAAATAAAAACAAATTGTGCTTACACAAGACTGTTGTTCTATATAAATATGGTTGGGTAAAGTGCTCAACTCGGCTAAATCGCTTGTGGAGGAACTGTTTTTGATCGACAGCGTTTACATCACGATCAGAGTTTCAAGTTCAGCCCATGCTATGCAGAGTATTAGCAGGTGAAGTCAGAGGCACACGGACGCTCAATTTCTCAATACAGTCAGTTTCTGACTGAATATTCGTAAATACAAAGTTATGGAGTGTGTGACTTGCTTTTGGTGGGGGCTGAGTGAGTGACAGAGTGGGTGGAGAAAAGTCAGGAGAAGGGAGGAAGTACAGTGGGTATCAGTTAAGTTTGGACGGGTACCTGCATGAATCACGCACCCCATTTTCTCGGCAGAAATGGCACAAACTGCAGTTGACCCAAACAACCACCAGGTGGCTCTTGGGAGTTCTGCCACTACTATTTTTGATGCAACTTGACTTACTGCTTCCATGACGCATCCAGTTTCCAAGTCAGTAGAACAATAGGAGACAGTTGAGCCATCACCAAACATATATGATAATAGGTTACACTTTACTTGACAGTATTGACATAAGAGTGACATGACACTGTCATAATTGTGTCATAAACAAGTCATAAACGTTTATGACATGACGCTTCTGTCATTAAGGGTCATTTGGTTTTTGTCATAACAAGTTAGGGTTAGGGTTCATGTGTCATGACAGTGTCATGTCACTCTTATGTCAATACTGTCAAGTAAATATCTTATCTGGGGCGTCACCAGCCGATTTTGCCGGGGCTTCAGCCCTGAATATGTTTTGCAAAGTTGACGAACAAATGAATGAACATTACAAATGAAACCATTATTCGGATCATGCATTGGAACTGTGAGAAGAGATGGACCTATTTATCATATATAAAAGCAGGACAAGGATTTCCTCTCACTCTCCTTCATGCAGCAGATCTAACTTGAACGTTACCTTAGGCTACCATAATTTGAAACGTAGGCTGCTTAGAGCGCGCGCACGCACGAGAGAGACAGAGAGTCAGTCTGTTTATGGGGTAGGCCAACTTGGAGTGAACTTACACACGGGAGATTCTTTCTCTAGTCGTAGCTGAGCAGAGTTGGGTGTAATGTGTCATTAATCATGTTACAGTTCCTACAGTGTGCGAGCAAAGATATTCAGAATTCTGGGAGGGCGACAAAAATATTGGCAAAAAAATTGAATTCATCGAAGTAGGCTGTTTGTTACCCTACTACTGAGTGGGAAACAGTGCACAACTAACTAGCTAATGACTAGTCTGATGTCAATCACACCACGAATTGATTCCAAAAAAATATGTTAGGCTATAGGCTATACTGCCACTGTTTTTAGTGTGAAGAGCATCTAGTAGGCCTATAATTAATTACAGAAGGAACGCACGTGAATGTAGCACGAAAAAATGTTTAAACAGCTGGACAAATGATTTAGCTAATTGATTATAGCCTGTACACCAGCAATTGTTGAACATTTACCTGTACAAGGACATTGACAGTAGCCCAGCCTAACAAGCAGATGTTGCAAAAGACGCAATTAATCAGAAATAAATAATGTAATCTGCATTGTCCATTATTAACTACTACCCACTGTAAGTGTGTGTGTGTGTGTGTGTGGGCGTGTGTGTGTGTGTGTGTGTGTGTGTGTGTGTGTGTGTGTGTGTGTGTGTGTGTGTGTGAGTGTGGGCGTGTGTGTGTGTGACAGTGAGAGTAAGGGAGGAAATCAAACAGAAGAGAACATTAAAGACCAGGACTAGGACATCACTCCATTAGACACGGCTGGTGACCAGAGGATGCACATTAACACACACACGCGGGACATCTCTTATATTACACCTGTCTGCTCTAACAATGCCCTCTGTTTGTTTGAGAAACCTGGCCCAGCAGGAGTTTAGAAATGAGCTCAGAAATTAGAATGTTCCAGCCAGAGTTAAAGACCACAACTTCCCAAACACACTGGGACACACACACACACACACACACACACACACACACACACACACACACACACACACACACACACACACACACACACACACACACACACACACACACACACACACACACGGTCTAGACACATAAACTAAAGATAAACAGACACATAAACCACAAAGTGTTTTTCTTGCCACTGTTTTAAATTCACACTCCAAAACATTTACACACACACACATTTATGATGCACAATATCAAGCTGAGAGAAGAAATTGGAAAAGCTGTGAAAAGAGCCTGAAAATAAGTGATGTCTGTTACCACGACACTGAGTCTGTCTCTTATTGGTCAACAGCCTGACCACCTGAGTTAAACGTGTCTGCTACCTGACCACACTGTGCGTCCACAACCTCTCATCCTCCTCTTCAAATCTACATGTGCAGAATGTTCAGCAGTACAGAGAGAGAGAGATGACGAGAAGGAGAGAGAAAGGGAGGGAAAGAGAAAGAGAGAGAGAGAGATAGACGTGGAGGGAGGGAGGGAGGGAGGCGGCCTTAGACGACCTTCAGAAAGGAATTGTAAATTTGAAAAAAAATGTTTTGCGTCTTCTCTCTGTGGTAGTAGTGTGCTGTAGTGTGTGAAGTGTGTGTGTGTGAAGTGTGTGTGGATGCCACAGGCAGTTAAAATGTCTGCTGCCTCCTGCGAGCTGTTCAGTGTGTGCAAGAACACACACACACACACACACGCACGCACACACACTGCGCCAGTAGGAAAGCCCCCTCGGCCTACTCTGCTACCTCTCTGACTTACAGCTGCTAGAATACCAATCACCTCCAGCTCATCAAATATTAAAAACCGACTATGGGTGTGGGTGTGTGTGTGTGTATGCGCGCGCGTGTGTGTGTGTATGCGCGTGTGTGTGCGTGTGTGTGTGTGTGCATATGCGCGTGTGTGTGTGTGCGCATGTGTGAGGGACTTTCTGTGTGCTAGAGCGTGGGCTACTTGTGGGTGGATTGTCTGTCTGACTTTACTGCCTCAAATGTGCATGTACTATATGTGTGCTTCTCTCGTATGAATATAAGCGTGTGTGGGTGTGTGTGTGCATGTGTGTGCGTGACAGCAGCAACTTAAATACGGTCTGTGATTCTCCCACCAGACTGAGCAGACAGGCAGAGGAGGAGAATTTCAAGTAAGTACCAATCACATAAAGCATGCATTAAGGAGGTTCTAACTGGTAGCCAATCAGAGAGACTGATGTACCTGTGTGGAGTTTCAGCCTACACAATCAATATCACAGTGAAAATGTGGTGTACAGTAGTTTGTATGTGTGTAAGTGTGTGTGTGTGTGTGTGTATGTATGTATTTTTGTATGAATAGGCTATGCACACACGCCCACACACACACACACACGCGAGTTGGGCTGTGATGCTAAGAAGCTAACATTTGAATATTTCCTATTAGTAGGCATTGCAGAAGTATGGAGTTGGGGGTGAATAATTGATGAGTAATTGATTAATAATTAGTGAATAATTAATAGCCATGTTAGGTGAACACCCTCTTTTTTCAATAGAGGACAACACACTATGGCTCAACATGCTGCAGAAATGTTGAAATATTGTCAAAAAAGCAGCCGTGCACAAGAACACACACAGAGACATGCGCACGCACGCGCGCACACACACACACACACACACACACACACACACACACACACACACACACACACACACACACACACACACACACACACTTTACTACCAGGCACCCAGCTTCCATTTTCACTGTGACTCAGCAACAAACTAAACAAACGGGATTGGGGAGAGCAGGAGAGAAGAACAGAGGAGCAGAGAAACAGAGAGAAAGATGAGTGGAGAGAGGGATGCATGGAGAGAAGAGGAGAGGAGAGGAGAAGAGAGATTGGAATGGGCAGAGGAGGCCAAACATCAGAGGATAACATGAGAGAATCAGTGAAAAGAGAGAATGAAGAAGGAGAGTGGAGATGAGTAGAGTGAGGGAGGGATAGAGGAGTGGAGTGAGGGATAGAGGAGAGATGAGAGAGGAGTGGAGGAGAGGAGAGGAGTGGAGTGAGGGATAGAGGAGAGATGAGTGGAGTGAGGGATAGAGGAGAGATGAGAGATGAGTGGAGTGAGGGATAGAGGAGAGATGAGTGGAGTGAGGGATAGAGGAGAGATGAGAGAGGAGTGGAGGAGAGGAGAGAGGGATAGAGGAGAGATGAGTGGAGTGAGGGATAGAGGAGAGATGAGTGGAGGGAGGGATAGAGAGATAAGTGGCGTGAGGGAGGGATAGAGGAGAGATGAGAGAGGAGTGGAGGAGAGGAGAGAGGAGTGAGGGATAGAGGAGAGATGAGTGGAGTGAGGGATAGAGGAGAGATGAGTGGAGGGAGGGATAGAGAGATAAGTGGCGTGAGGGAGGGATAGAGGAGAGATGAGAGAGGAGTGGAGGAGAGGAGAGAGGAGTGAGGGATAGAGGAGAGATGAGTGGAGTGAGGGATAGAGGAGAGATGAGTGGAGGGAGGGATAGAGAGATAAGTGGCGTGAGGGAGGGATAGAGGAGAGATGATAAGAAGATAGGTGAGAAGAGGAGAGGAAAAAGAGAAGAGAGGGGGAGCAATGGGGAGAATAAGAGACAAGGTTAGATTAAAATAGGAGGAGAGGAGGTGGCATGATGGATGGAGAGGGACGAAGGGAAGAGAGGATGAACGATAGAGAAAGGTGAGGAGAGGAGAAGAGAGGACAAGCGAAAATAATCACAAGAAGAGTGAGACATTTATAAATATTACAGGATTACATGAGCCTGACACAGTATGACTGGGGCTGTGTGTGTTTATCCTGTTTACAAAATTATGTGTGTGTATGTGTGTGTGTGTGACAAAGAGTGCCATAGCTGTGCACTAATAGAGTTGATATGACAAGTAGGGCTGCTTAAAAGCATTCTATTGCATTTCACATAGAAGCAAACAAACACACACACACACACACACACAGAGACAGTTATAGTTCATGTTCTTCTCCGAACATCAGAAGTGTCTGAGGTACACAGAAACCTCTTCAGCTTGATGTAAACAAACTAGTTCAGCTCAGCCTTAACCTGCACTTCTCTTAACTCTGGCTGACACTTAAAGGAATTATCCGGAGTAAAATGCACTTTAGATCGATTTCCGGATGATTGGGGGTACATACGTTGAGTTGACATCAAAATTATGTCATTCGGATGTGTTTTGAGAAAGTTCGATTGTACCGTTTTCAGTCACAACTCGTAGCCTGAAAGTGAGCGGGGCATTTCAATTGCGCCTCTACAAAACGCTATTTTTGTACCTCTTCTACAGTTCCAAACAACATAACACTTACGTGGTAGTGAGTAGAGGGTCCCTAAAGCCAAACCGAAGTGGTCGAATAGAGAGTCCAGAATGAATTTCATCAAGCCAGTACCTTTACGGAAATGTTGCCATCTTTGCCGCCACCTTGAGGGGAAAGTCCGTAGGTGTCTTATTGCTGAGTGTGTTGTAACACGCTCTGGAAATTCACAATTTCGTCACCGTTTTAAAAAAAAAAAAAAAAAACATAGTCCAGTATTTCTTTCGTTGTATGGACTGGACTATGTTTTTTTTTTTTTTAAAACGGCGATGAAATTGTGAATTTCCAGAGCGTGTTACACAGCAATAAGACTCCAACAGACTTTCCCCTCAAGGTGGCGGCAAAGATGGCAACATTTCCGGAAAGGTGAAATTCATTCTGGACTCTCTATTCGACCACATAAAGACATCGGGATACTTCGGTTTGGCTTTAGGGACCCTCTACTCACTACCACGTAAGTGTTATGTTGTTTGGAACTGTAGAAGAGGTATAAAAATAGCGTTTTGTAGCGGCACAATTGAAATGCCCCGCTCACTTCCAGGCTACGAGTTGTGACTGAAAACGGTACAATCGAACTTTCTCAAAACACATCCGAATGACATAATTTTGATGTCAACTCAACGTATGTACCCCCAATCATCCGGAAATCGATCTAAAGTGCATTTTACTCCGGATAATTCCTTTAAGGCTTCTACATACTCGACGCACCCGACCGAGTTTTGGCCGGGTAGCACACGGTAGCGCACCACTCTATTTTTTTCAGCTGAGCGCGACAAACCGGAAACCGGAAGATGGACTAGTTCGAGGGCAATCGAGAGTTGCAGTGATTTGTTACAGTCGTGAATTTTTAATAGTTTGCTGGATAAGTTAACAAAGTTACCAGCGAGAGTTGCAACACATGGAATTAAGAGGAAAGAATAAAAACTATTTATTTTCAAACAAAGGATATCTACTAAGGCCTGAACAAAATCTCTTTCCACTTCAGGAAATTACACAAACTCAGCCAGCTGCTAGCTAGCTAGCCAGCTAACTAAACTGTTTAAATTATTAAAATTTCCCTCGGGATGACTAAAGTATCTATCTATATACATACATACCTGTCAACACTCCCATTTTTCCCGGGTTTCTCCCGTATTTCAAGGTCATCTCCCAGCAGCCTCCCGTTTTGTTATTTCTCCCGGAAAACTCCCGTAATTTGCATGGCCATCAAACTTCATTTTAAAATCATTGATCCATTCAGGTTGCCAGGTTGTGTATGAAATACACCCTACACATACACGATCACTTAGTTTCAATTTCAACTGTTTTGTCATAGGCTAAAACCTGGCAACCCAAAACCCAAATAAGGAAGCGGGTGCCAACTGCGCAGCCTTGAGTCTCGTCTTAAGCAAGCGGGCTAGTTGAATGGCCTACTCCAGAACTAGCTGTTGTGAAATTGTTGGGAATTTAATTGATTAACACATCACATAAACTGTTATTGAGTGTTGTTGATACACTGAACTTGTTAGAAGTAGGCTGCAGGCAGGCAGCTGTTGGATACATACAGTAACTGGCATGCGTAAGGTAATGGTAAGGTAAAAGCAACAACCGAAATGCAGTGTTGAAACACGTGTATGAAACGTATTAAATATGCAAACACAGATCCGGTATAAACACTGTCCAATCCCCCCCCCCCCCCCCCGAAAAAAAATCTCCATATATATCCATCTGTCTATCTGTGCACACACCTTGGAAACTAGATGATAATGATGATGGTAGTTGTGAATAGCAGCAACCAAAATATGAAGTAACATCACAGAGGCTAGCTACTAATGTTTCTTACTGCAGCTTCTTTTACTGTGTACTGTAACATAGTTAGCGTTAGTCTTTTCACAACAGCGACACCTCTGTTCAGGAGAATATTGCAAATTAGTGTCGCGACCACAACACGCGAGTATAAATGGTTACGGCGCTCCCTTGACGTCACATTGTCGCGCTACCGGTCGGGAGTGGCGAGTACTGTATGTGGAACGCTTTAGAGCTACAACTTTCAGAGTTCTGTGTGTGTATGTGTGTGAGAGAGAGATCTGACAATGTGCATGTCACTTTCACTTTCTCTTTATTTCATACAGTGAATCATCTCTAACACAAGCAAGCAGACAAACACACACACACACACAGACACAAAACAAACACACAGACACAAAACAAACACACACACAGACACAAAACAAACACACACACAGACACAAAACAAACACACACACAGAGACAAAACAAACACACATACACAGACAAAATAAACACACACACACAGACAAAACAAACACACAGACACAGACAAAACAAACACACATACAGACACAAAACAAACACACATACAAACACAAAACAAACACACACACAGAGACAAAACAAACACACATACAGACACAAAACAAACACACACACAGAGACAAAACAAACACACATACAGACACAAAACAAACACACATACAAACACAAAACAAACACACAAAAAAACAACACACACAGACAAGATTACGGAAGAGACAATGGGACAGTCACAACACACACACACACGCAGGAATAAAAATATGCTTTTTCTTTTCCAAAAGATCATTTTTTATTCCTCTTTTTAGTCAACTTTGGCATGTGTATGTACAGGGTATGTAAACTTATGAGCACATACACAACTTGCACAGAGACTTGATCAGTCCACCAAACATGAACCGCATGCGGTCCCTCTTCAGTGGACATCCCATGTGCTTAATGAGTCACACGAGCTGCTGATCAGGAACATGTCAACACCCTCAAACTGCCAACGGCGGCACCCGCAGCTGAGCGGTGTCATTCCATCATGGCCATAATTGAATGTAAAAATGGAACCGCCAACAGACAATCAGGAAACACAAGTACACTTTGATTTGATATCAACCATACTGCAGAGAAATAAATATCCAGCACTTAACAATACTCAAGAGTCCTGCAGCAGCCAGAGTGCCGTTTAATACTCAAGACTCCTTCAGCAGCCAGAGTGCCGTTTAATACTCAAGACAAGAGTCCTGCAGCAGCCAGAGTGCTGTTTAATACTCAAGACAAGAGTCCTGCAGCAGCCAGAGTGCTGTTTAATACTCAAGACAAGAGTCCTGCAGCAGCCGGAGTGCTGTTTAATACTCAAGACAAGAGTCCTGCAGCAGCCAGAGTGCTGTTTAAACCCACGTGGCCTGTTTGCAGTGCACATGCCATGTTACGCTTCTTTAGGTGAAGGTGGAGTCATAATGACGCCTAAAATGGACACTAACATGTTAACACATATGTCCCACAACATGACATACACATCTGTCCCACAACATCACAGCTTTTGAATTCACCCGAGCTGTTGCTTTATTGTGCCAGTGTGTGCAGATGTAAACATTTGCTGTACATACACACATGCATATGGAAACTGTTTTGGCTTTTGGCAGCATCCCTATTTTACAAGTTAGTGATCAAAAATATCTGGATTACATTGAACTAAGGAAAGTTAGTGATATCACTGCAGTTCCCAATTTATCAAGTTATCAAGAGGAAAATAAATGTCTCTTACCTGACTAGGCAATTATATCACACCCAGAGACACAGACACACACAAACACACACACACACAGAGAGACACACACACCTGCACACATACACACTCCTGAGGTTATTTACTAGTGAAGTTCAAACATTCTTTTGAGGAAAATGCTGTCCCAGTGACATAGAGTCTGATGCCTGCATTGCATTGTGGGATGCCTTATCATGGGTTGCCAGATGTCTCCTGAAATTTGTGCCGGTTTAGAGATTTGAAACCTATGCTGACATATTGCTGACTCTAAGACTGGACTTCCGATTCAAATCAATTTTTCCTTACACTGTAAAAAGATATTACTTTGAGTAATTTGACTCTAAATCTTGAGGAGAGCAACATCACACTTAGACAGACTAACACACATCCACACACACTTACACTTTGGCAAGTGAACTACACACGCCACCCCCTGTGGATATCAAAGTGACCACGCATACAAAATTATTAACACTTATTTCCTGACTCAGACACACACTCACACTCACACACACACACACACACACACACACACACACACACACACACACACACACACACACACACACACTACCTCTCATACAAACAGAACTACACACATATACCCTCTCTTGATCACACAGACATTCTAGGTATAGCTATTGAACTAAATTGAATATAGGTACACATGCATACTGTCACTTCCTCTCAATCCAACAAACACACACAATTTTAAACAGGCATACACACAATCCTATACAGTATGCACAGACAAATATATGCATGCGCTCACTCATAAAAATCGCACATTCAACATACACATTAAGGACGCTATCTTAACGATCTGAAACACAAGTATCAAACGCAAAGCACAAGTAGCTTTGTGGGCAGATCTTGAGCGCTGTTGCTATTTTACCGGCGGGGTAAATGACTGTTGCGCCCGACGCAAATCTAAAATGGGGTGGTCTGAAGTAGCTACATTACTCATGGGTGTGGTTTGAGCGTAACGGTCAATAAACCAATCAGAGCATCATCTCACATTCCCTTTAAAAACAGGTGCGCTTGTTCCATAGCGGATTGCTATTATGATGGCAGACGATGCAGCTCTTCGGTCAGATAACTCTCCTCTCCCGTGCTGCTGCTGGGGCGTTTGATTTAAATGGCATCGGCATGCAGTTCAACATCATGTCTCCTTAAGTCCTCTAATATTTCCTAATTTATGTCATCAACATATCCATGATTTGTGGAAATGTGTACGCAAGCTTTATGCCTATTTTTTTGGACACCACAATGATTTCCCTCGTGTGGTAATATTTTTCCTTGTAATTATGTATGGTTTGCAGAAATTCACTTACTCGAGACTTCAAGGCCATTATCGATATAAAAAGTTTTTTGAAAACAACGAAAGGATGGAGGGAACAAAGCAACCCTTGAAGTTATTTCAGATAGGCAACAACAAGGTAGGCAAAATTTTGGTGCTTGTCAAAACGTTAGCGCAGCTGGAATAATGCTTAGGCTGATTTTAAAGTGCACACGATTTTTAAAACCATACACAACGGTAAATTGGAACAAAACTAAAGGTAACTTCAGCCTTTATAGGGCTGTATAAAGTTGTCCAAATTAATAGGTCGTACAGTAATTAGGCGTTCTTGTTGTAAAGATCTTGCATCTAGATGTTGTACTATATAGGCTACTTTTTAGGTGACAAATGCACAAACCAAACCGGGAAATGGACAATTATCAAGGCTTTGAATGTTTCTGTGTGTGCATGGAGATGTCTGAATTTGTGCCCCTGACTTTAGACCAGGATTTTCCTGGTCTGTGGCGGAATTGTTTTCTGAAACGACAAAATATCAACAGGGAACGTTTGCGCCGGAACAAGCCTCCTCTTAGTGTGCCTGTGGAGGGAAAATGCCAATATGAGCTCAATGCAAAATAGGAAAGACACAAACGGCAGTATACAAAGTCAATTGTGCTTGAGTGCACGATAGGGCCCTTAGAATGCTTGTGAGTCTAACATAATAAACTCGTTATGGAGAGAGGGTGTGTGTGTGTGTGCGTGTGTGTGCATGAGAGTGAGTGTGAGAGGATAAGAGGCACTGACAAAGAGAGAGAGAGGGAGAGAGAGAGAGAGGGAGAGAGAGAGAGAGAGGGAGAGAGAGAGAAGGAGAGGGAGACAAAGAGGGAAAGAAAAAAAAAGAAAGAAAGAAAGAAAGAAAGAAAGAAAGAGAGAGAGAGAGAGAGAGAGAGAGAGAGAGAGAGAGAGAGAGAGAGAGAGAGGAAGTGAGATGAGGAGAGAGAGCTGAATCACTCAGATCACTCAGTATGCCAGAGGATCTGATCTAAGCAGCTCTTGGTTGTGTGTTGTTGTTCTCGCTCCTCTCTCGGCCCTCTGGGTGTTTGACCTCGTCCAGCCTGAGCGAGCGTCTACAAAGTGAGCCGTCAGAACCCACATCAGCAGGAGTCCGATCTGTCACCCACACACACACACCCACACCCACACACACACAATCATGCATACGCAGAAATAAACAGATAGATAGACAGACACACACACACACACACACACACACACACACACACACAATCATGCATACGCAGAAATAAACAGATAGATAGACAGACACACACACACACACAATCATGCATACACAGAAATAGACAGACAGACACACACACACACACACAGAGAGAGAGTGAGAGAGGCTAACAAATGGCTCACCCCACCATCTGGAAGAGGGAGTGAAGCCAATTAGGCATGAACAAGCTGCAAAGCAGAAATGTCAACGACAAACACCAGCTATGCTCTCAATCAATGTAATCCACTGACACACACACACACTTCAAACACAAGGGCAAAGACATGAAGCAATCAGGTGAGTCTGAGCGGGTTGGAGCCACAGGTGACAGGAAGTTCATGTCAGTTAGGGCTGAACACTGGCTGACGTGTGTGTGTGTGTGTGTGTGTGTGTGTGTGTGTGTGTAACATGTAGCACCCTTGTGTGGTCGACAAGCAACACAATGAAAACTATAGTGACAAAAACACACACACACACATTTTGTACGTGTGTATGCATGTGTGGATAGATGGATGCTACTGAACTGTATGTGTAAAGCAGTCTGTGTGTGGGTGCATGAGTGTGTCTATATTTCTCTACACACATGCACGTATAGTGACGCTTTTTGCACCTTAAACATGGCCTGGTATATACAAAACTCTTAAAACATGACATCGTATGTACAAAACTGATCTTAAAACATGGCATGGTATGTACAAAACTGATCTTAAAACATGGCATGGTATGTACAAAACTCTTAAAGCATGACATTGTATGTACAAAACTGATCTTAAAACATGGCATGGTATGTACAAAACTAATCTTAAAACATGGCATGGTATGTACAAAACTGATCTTAAAACACGGCATGGTATGTACAAAACTGACCGCACGTGGATCAAAGTGCATATGGATGCATATATTACATATTAAATACATATTATGCATACTGATGCGTATGGGAGGGTGAGGGCAAAGTGGGAGTATCACGCAGGCACATGGGAGAAGTGTTAATAGCGATTCATTAGCAATTCATTAGGTATTCTGCCATATGTATGAAAACAGCGCACATCGGTTTTGCGGTGAAAAGCTTCTGCCTTTTAAAAGTAATCCAAACTGCGGTTATTTTGCGCCAATTACAGAAACTTTCAGAGACAACAGAATCAGCATCAGAGCACCAGATGTCAAAAGCAACCTTAACTTTTGCTTGCCTTTCTATTTGCTTGCCTTTCTACTGTCCTGTTTTCCCCTTCACGTCACCCACTTCCCTATTTGCTAGACTAGGGTATCAAGCCTGTCATAGTCTATGTGCAGTAAATAGCTAGAGCAAGCAGAACTACAAGACCACTCTGTATGTCGCTGCTTGTTGACATCTTATTATCATTTATGATCGCTAAACCTTTGATCCTTTTTAATGTCACCATCGTTTAACTCTATTGGAATGCGCCTGTGGTTGAATCCGCTGTGGGCACACAAATTGTGCTGTAGGGGCGGTGACCACTGCCGTAATGAAGTGACAGCTTAGTAAATTCCACGCAATATGGCAAGGCGCAGCATGCTTTCTGCGCATAGAAAAACTATGATTTGTTCTGTATTAGCGCTTTCTTGGTACACCCAGCCCTCAGTGAGAGAAGCTACTAATCAATAGCTAAACAGGACTTTTGATTAATGAAGTGATTAATAAACAGCCATCAGGACTGAGCGCCAGTAGATGAACAGAGAGGCATGGAGGGGAGAGGAAGATGAGGAGGAAGATGAGGAGGACATGATCGTTACTTGTACATCATTAGGAATGCAGTACTTTGATTAATTCAGTGATTAATTAAGTTGCGTTGGCACAGGGAGGCCAGAGAACCACAGGAAGAGGAGGAGGAAGAGGAGGAGGAGAATGAGGAGAAGGAGGAGGAAGATGATGAGAAAGAGGAGGAATAGGAGGAGGAATATGAGGAGGAGGAAGAGGGGGAGGAGGAGGAAGAGGGGGAGGAGGAAGAAGAGGAGGAGGAAGAGGATGAGAAAGAGGAGGAGGAGGAGGAGAGGAGCATCACATGAGAGAGGATGAATAGATGCCAGTAGGATAGTGAGGAAGAGGAGCATCACATGTCAGAGAGTAATTAGATGCCCGTTGGACACCTCAGGGAAAAGCACCACCTTTAGGTTTTTGGAAGGACTACAACTGATTACAGAGTGTGATTACTGTGCATTTCTTTTTTTTTTTTTTTTTTATATTTTTTTGGGCTTTTTATGCCTTTAATTGGATAGGACAGTGGAGATTGACAGGAAGTGAGTGGGAGAGTCAGGGTGGGATCCGGAAAGGACCACGGGGCGGGAATCGAACCCGGGTCGCCGGCGTACGGTGCAGGTGCCCCAGCCAGTTGCGCCACGGCTGGGGCCTTACTGTGCATTTCTAATAAATAATATAGAAGGAACCAAATCAGTGATCTAATGCAGTTGATGACACTACAGTTGATGACACTACTGGTGATGACACTACTGGTGATGACACTACTGGTGATGACACTACTGGTGAGGAGACTACTGGTGATGACACTACAGGTGAGGAGACTACTGGTGAAGAGACTACTGGTGATGACTCTACTGATGATGACACTACTGATGATGTCACTACTGGTGGTTCTAATGCAGGTGATGACACTGCTGATGACTTTGAAGCTCATCTGCAGTGAATGCCCTCTTTCAGACGGGTTCCATTTTTTGGGTTCCATTTTGTGGGTTCCATTTGAAAGGAATTGCTGAGATGCATGTTGAGCTGTAGTGAGTTTGCAAAGGCAGTGGTCCCTCAGATATGCACACACACACGCACGTACGCACACAATTGCACTGGTATGAGAAACACACCCGGACACACATCACACATTTTCCACTGTCAGACTGTCTGAGTTTTGATCCCCAAAGGGAAAGAGATCTCTACTCAGAATGCAAGACACACACACACACACACACAGACCCAGTAGAGCTGGCTCTTCCTAAATGACACACACTCTTAACATCTCTCTCCATCCATCTATCCATCCGTTTACACTCCAGGGACCAGCTGTCTGGGTTATGTCTTCATCTAAGTGGCCCATGGTTAATATTTAAACACACACACACATACACACGTACACGGACGGACACACACACACACACACACGTACACGGACACACACACACAGAGACACCCATTTTCACAGCCCACACACACCCACCTACCCCCCCCCCCCCCCCCACACACACACTCACAGACACACTCTCTCTCTCTCTCTCTCTCTCCATCTTCAAAACACATTTTTTTATTCCATTCAGAGTCTATTCCCCTCCGACATACATTTACTATATATAAAAGAGAGTGAGAGAGAGAGAGAGAGAGAGAGAGAGAGAGAGAGAGAGAGACAGTGAGCGAGAAAGAGAAAGAGAGATAGAGTGAGAGAAAGCGTGTGAGAGAGAGTGTGAGAAAGAGAGTGAAGAAGGGAGAGCAGGAGGGTGAGGGAGGGAGAGAAAGAGAGAAAGAAGCAGAATAATAAATAAATAATAAATGGATACATGAGGTATAGAAGAGCAAAAGCAATGGAATAAGAACACACACAACAACAGAAACAAAGAAGGAAAGAAAATACAAGACATAAATAAAATAAAACAATATAAAAAACACTAAAATACAGCAAGAAAGAAACACGTACAGAAACACAGACAGAAAAAAAGACAGAAATACAAACAGAGAGAGAGAGAGAGAGAGAGAGAGAGAGAAAGAAAGAAAGAAAGAAAGAAAGAAAGAAAGAAAGAAAGAAAGAGAGAGAGAGAGAGAGAGAGAGAGAGAGAGAGAGAGAGAGAGAGAGAGAGAGAGAGAGAGTCCTCCAGGAACAGGGCTTCTCGCTCCAGTTGCAGCACAAAGAGGCAGCACAGATACCAACGTAGAACATGAAAAGGCCAGACAACCAAACAAACACGCAATTCCTTCGAGGGCACACACACACACACACAGAGAAACACACACACGCTCAAACAGTGGAATATACTCATGCAGAAGCACAAACACACACACACACACGCCTGCACACACATGCAGCTCCCTGGTGCTTCATAGAGTACCACAGAGCAGAAAGATAATATACAATGCTAATCCAAACACAAAATGTGACACACACACACACACACACACACACACACACACACACACACACACACACACACACACACACACACACACACACACACACACACACACACACACACACACACACACATCAAAGTGGACCATACCAAACAGACACATCCTTTGAGCAAGATAATCTATATATGAAAAGGGTGTCTGTCAGTAAAGATTCATAGGGAAGGATTTCAGCTGGTGTATGTATGTGAACATGTGTGTGTCCATGTGTGCGTATGTCTGTGTCACTATGTGTGTGTGTGTGTGTGTGTCTGTGTGTATGTGTGTGAACATTTGTGTGTCCATGTCTGTGTCACTATGTGTGTGTGTCTGTGTGTGTGAACATGTGTGTGTCCATGTGTGCGTATGTCTGTTTCACTATATGTGTGTGTCTGTGTGTGTGAACATATGGACAGAGAAGCGCTAACTATGTTGTGTCTAACCTACATACGGACAGAGGAGCACTAACTAGGTGGGCAGCCGTGGCCTACTGGTTAGCGCTTCGGACTTGTAACCGGGTTGCCGGTTCGAACCCCGACCAGCAGCCACGGCTGAAGTGCCCTTGAGCAAGGCACCTAACCCCTCACTGCTCCCCGAGCTCCGCTTAAGCAGGCAGCTCACTGCGTCGGGACAGAGAATGTCTAATAAGGGGAGAACTCCCACTCTCGGAAAACTTACGGTTTCTGAACTGGTTGCAGTTCCTTCTGTGGTTCCACATGATGGCGCTCGTCCACGAGTGCAGAATGCATGGAGGTCTATGGAGCTGTACCCCTCAAAATCCACTTTTCTCGGGATATAATTTTTTTTGAAGTAATTTGAGTATTGTATTCGAAAGGGGAGGGAAAGAAAATACACTTGGTTGAGTATTATATTTTTTAAAGTCACTTAATTGTTCTAAAAAGCCTTTCAAATGTGTCAATGACGTCATTCATTAGCACAATGCTAGCGTGTTATGTGCAACAACGACCCAACCTGTAAGAAATCAAAAGGACATAAGTACTCGTTCATTCAACTTTTGACCTATAACCCATGTTGAAGTTATACAAACTACAATCAAATCTGAGATTTGTCAACGACAATCAGGTGAAAGAGACAAATTTAGCCGTCTAGCTCCATTGACTCCCATTCATTCTGCACTCATGGCGATCACCCCCAGTGGAACTCTGGTGGAACTGCATCCAAAATTCGGTACAATGGGACTTAATACAGAGTGGCAAGGCTCTCCGTAGACGGGCTCTGGTCGGGATTAGTGTGTGCTTCACCCCGCGGTGTGTTCACTGTGTGCTGAGTGTGTTTCACTAATTCACGGATTGGGATAAATGCAGAGACCAAATTTCCCTCACGGGATCAAAAGAGTACATATACTTATACTTATACTAGGTTGTGTCTAACCTCCATATGGACACAGAAGCGCTAACTAGGCTGTGTCTAGGTCTGTACCTGTGAGTGTTAAAGTTGTATTCACCTCTGGACACATTTGGATCACTTTTGTTACAAATAAATAATGTATCTGTGAGACAATGGGCTGTATTTTGGGCTGCAGCGCATGGCGTAAAGCTCGTTATTCACCCGCGCAAAAGCTTAATTCGGTATTTTGCACGTTTATTTTTTAAACATTGCGACCAGGGGTGTGGCAATTAACAACCTAGGGAGGGGCCTGGTGCGTTGTCTAAAAATCGCTATCATACACCACCTAAACCTGGTCAGAAGTCAATGGCGAGTTGTTCATATGCTATTTTAACTCTTTCCCCTATAAAGACGTCATGACTACCCCCCACAAATCCTTTATGACGAGTTTTGACGAGTCTGTCTTATCAATAAAGACGTGTTTTGACGATGACTAGAGCAAGTACCGTGTTTGCCTTTGTAACAAATAATCTGATCGGAAGAGCCGAAACCTAGCAACACAAGGCTAACCAATAGGAGTGAGAGATACATATTCGCGGGGTTTTCCGAAGTTTGACGATCTAAGTTCTAGCTTCTGAGGGGAAAAAAGACGAGCGCGTCAGCTGTCAGAGTGACCTGCGAATGTTGACATTTTGACGATGGCGGCGCGAGTGTTCAGGAATCCGGAAGATGCAGCCTTTTATATTGAGAATTTTCTTGATAACGAGTCTGATGGGTCTGACAGCGAAAGTGATGGCCACGAAAATGTCACTGACGAGATGAGAGAAACGGGAGATGTAGTCTGGAGTCGTGTTATAAGGGACCAAACAATCAATCAATTTACTATGGATTCGGGACCGAAGTTGCCAAGGACATTCAATGTAGGAAACGCTACACCCTTGGATTACTTTTTTCTTTTGATGAGGCTATGAAAGGGTTCAAAGACAACAGAGCTTGTAATGTACATGCCTAACAAACCAGAAAAGTTTGAAATCAAGTTCTGGGCCCGGTGTGACGGCAACACATCTTACATTTCAGACTTCAAGCTTTATTCAGGGAAACGGGACCAGACACCTCTTCAACGGATCCATGGTTTGGGATACAGGGTCGTGCATGATATGACCAGGGATTTGACTGGCCACAATCACTGCGTTTATTTCGACCGCTTTTTCACAAACATTCCCGTCTTGCAGAGTCTGCTAGCAGATAACATTTATGCCTGTGGAACGCTAATGTCCAATAGAAAAGGTGCCCCCACAGAAATAAAGCAAAAAAGAAGCCTGAAAAAGCTTCTACTGAAACAAAGTGACAGTATTTTTTTCCAGAAGGCCGGCATCACTGTCACAGCATGGAATGACAACAATGTGGTTGTCGTAGCTCACACCTGTCTCCCACATCCTGGTCAGATGGTGACCTGTCATCGGCAGGTTGAGACGGAAAAGCTAGTCGTGCCACAACCACAAGCTATCACTCGATACAATCAGCACATGATTGGCGTGGATGTGCACGATCAGCTAAGAAAAAAATACGCTGCCTCTCGTCCCAGTAAGAAGTACTGGAAGTATATCTTATGGTTTGTGGTGGACGTCTGCCGAGTGAATGCGTGGATTTTGTACAGGATGGCCTCTACAAGACGAGTGGGGAGGAAGACGCGATACACCCAGAAAGATTTCATCTTGGAGCTTGGTAAGGGTTTGATCAATGGCTTCACCAGTAGGAAGCGATCTACCATCAGAGAAAGGGGTGTTGAAATTGATCCAAAAAGGCACAAGACGACTCACACCTTCGAGCGACTTCCCGGCAAGCACCGTAGGTGTAAAAATTGTTCAGGGACAGTTTCCTCCAGGTGCACCAACCTGAGGAATGAACTAAAGGTGTTGTTCATCTGATATGTATGTATATATTATGTATGTATCTATATAATATCTGTTTATATTATTGTTATGCCTAATTAGTTGGTAAACTTGTTGTACATCTGATATCTTTATCTATTAATATTATATCTGTTTTTATATTATTGTTACGCCTAATGAGGTGGTAAAGGTGTTCATCTGATATTTTTATCTATTTATATTATATCTGTTTATATATTATTGCCACACCTAATGAGGTGGTAAAGGTGTTGTTCATGTGATATATACTTAGCTTTATATATTTATATTATATCTGTTTTTATATTATTGCCACACCTAATGACCTAATGTGGTAAAGGTGTTGTTCATAATATATTTATCTTAATCTATTGATATTATATCTGTTTTTATATTATTGCCACACCTAATCAGGTGGTAAATGTGTTGTTCATGATACATATTTATCTTTATCTATTTATGATATCTGTTTATCATATTATCTGATTTTGTTTCAGTAAAAACAGATATTAATTGAAACAACCAAACACTGTCAAATCTGGTTTTATTTCATATAAGATTGATAACTGAAAGACTGAAACTACAACACAAAACAGGTCAAATAGGCTTGAAACTGTTTTGTACCACATTTATTACTTACCACTTGGGGAATCTTGACTACAACAGACTACAAGATTGGTAAAACAGGTGTGAAATAGTTCATTGCCATATTTCCCATTACTTACCTGATCATGAGAAGACCATAGCTGCAATTTCCATGTGTACAGGTACAGGGTCTCAATACCATACTTACCATTACATACTTACATAATTATTTTCAGATAGTCCATAAGTCCATAGTCCATAGTTTCCAAAGATATATAACATGACTGGGTTTTTCTAAGGTCCATGGAGTGTAACATCAAGTTTATCACCTGGCGAGTTTAGAATGCCCCCCCCCCCCCAATTAATTACAAGTTAAAATAGACTAAAACTGTTCTATACCATACCTGGTGATATTTTCATTGTCTCAATAACTTGGCCAACATATTGGAATATTTTTATGTGTGTACAAAGTTCATAACATGTATATATTAAATGGAGATTATGTTTCATTTAAAAAAAATAAACACTAGTTTAGAGAATTTTAAATGTTCCAATGGTGAGAACTTGCCTATATAGTATTTAAAACAAATGGACATTGTCATAATAGATAGCTCAGAACCTCAGGTTTCTAAAAATATATAACATGACTATGTTTCAGGTAAGTTGATGGTGTGTATCATTCATTTGTAATCACCTGGCGAGTTTTAATTGTTTTATTCAATAATACTCCATGGGAAGCCTTGGAATGTTCTAAAAGGGTAGTTCTATAAGGCATTCCATGGGGAAAAGAGTTAAGAGCGCATATCAACAGTCATAATGGCAGGTGCATGCACCATCCTTCTATCATTCATGAACGCACACCAGCGCACGTCCATGCAAAGCATTACAAATTGCACGATTACAATGGAATTAGAATAATTAACATAATTAGAATAAAGATATTACAAAATACTGTACATCTCATGATGAGTAGTTATTCACCATCATTTGCAAATTGGTAATGATGGTTAAAAGTGATTAGGGGAGAGGCGAGAGACACGTATGGAGCACAGCTGAAGACGCACTTTCACGAGATATAAGCAACTCCTCTGCAGGATAAATGTTGTTTTATTCAGTCATTTGAGCAATATTAGGGTAAGTGTTGCTTTTTCCAGCCTATGTTTTCGGTGGTAACCCATTGTCAGTCAATAGTGAAAGTAACTGCATATAACTGTCTTGTCGTTGACTGACTCCTTGGTGAAGTTAGTTTCACTTTGCCAATGAGTTCAAATAATAGACGAGTGCAAATGCGTGAAGGCTATGCTAGGTTTTAGTAAAGCATGGTTTAAGAATGACTATTCCATACGGTCTCGCAAGCAGCCCCCTTCAAATGCGCCATTGAATGCCAAAATACTGATGCATTTATTTGACATATCGCGCGTTGCGCCGTTAAAGGGAATGACAGATGTCATTCTCATTGGTTTAAATGATGTTACGCCCCAAACACACCCATTTGACTGATTAAGAAATCTAGGAACACCTTGTTGCGCCATGCGCTCCACGCTTGATAACGAAACCCCTCCCAATGTGAACTGGACATCCTACTAAATTTGAATAGACTTTTGACGAGTGATGATGCGCTTTAGAATGTAGAATGTAGGGCCCATTGTGTTTGTACGTGTATGAATGAGGGCGACAAAGAGAAAACGTGTGTGTGTGTGTGTGTGTGTGTGTGTATCTGTGACAGTGTGTATGTGTATGAATGAGGGAGACAAAGAGAAAATGTGTGAGTGTGTCATTATGAGTGTGTGTGTGTGCGTGTGCGTGTGCAATCATGGGTGTCTGTTACCTCTCTGTCTGGCCAGCCGGCCTTGAGCACAGCTTGGCTCCTGAAGAACACCAGCAACCGGATGTCCTCTTCGCTCAGACTGAAGGAATGTTCCAGAACCTTCAGAACCTCGATCCGTGGACGCACTGGGCGGCTGTCATCCCCACAGAATGGCCGTAACCATGCCAACACATCGTCCGAACTCACCAAGCCTCCACTGAGGCAGCCAGAGAGAAGAAAGGAGAGAGAGAGAGAGAGAGAGAGAGAGAGAGAAAGAGAGAAAGAAAGAAAGAAAGAAAGAAAGAGAGAGAGAGGGGAAGAAGAGGAGTGAGTGAGATGTGTGTGATCTCTGATTAGAAGGCTTGGCCTCAGTGTCTGAGTTCTCACTTGAATGACAAGTATTTATCTTCTATTCACAAGGGCGCTTCAAGACAAAGACAGATGAATCGAGAAGACTGTGTGTGTGTGTTTGTGTGTATATGTGTTTGTGTGTGTGTGAATATACTTACCCATTCTCAACATGGACGTGTACAGCGGCGACAATGCCTTCTAGAACCTTCAGTGGGTCTGGATAGTCTTTAAGTACCTCTTCATCTCCACTGTACAAGGAATAAGGACACGGACACACACACACACACACACACACACACACACACACGTTACAGTCTGTCTCAAGGATACACTTGAGGCTTGTAAATAGGCTTATCGCAGAACACACAAATCTGTATTACAGTGTGTGTGTGTGAGTGTGTGAGACATGCAAAGGATTGG
>NW_027468859.1:25708587-25723587 GCF_046254945.1 Alosa pseudoharengus | reverse complement strand
GGGTGCGAAGGAACAAGAGAGGAGAGGAGAAGAGAAGAGAGGAGAAGAGAGGAGAAGAGAAGAGAACGAGAGCTCCAGGGGCAGCAAATTGGTTTCACACTCTTGCTCCTGTACAAACAAACAGAATACGCTCTCCTTTTTCTGTTAAGAACTAAAGTATGTGTGTGTGTGTGTGTGTGTGTGTGTGTGTGTGTGTGTGTGTGTGGGAGGGTGAGAGTCGGTACTGTAGTACTCTGTAAGTGGTACAAGGAGGTGTGAAACTGAATGAGTGTGTGTGCTGAAGAGTGTGTGTTGC
This sequence comes from Alosa pseudoharengus, assembly GCF_046254945.1. Classification (NCBI taxonomy): domain Eukaryota; kingdom Metazoa; phylum Chordata; class Actinopteri; order Clupeiformes; family Clupeidae; genus Alosa; species Alosa pseudoharengus. The sequence continues at coordinate 25,723,292 of NW_027468859.1, read as the reverse complement.
GTGTCGAGTGGAGATGCATGGCATGCTAGCCTTTGTGTCCATGATGAAAAGGCATAAGAGTGTGAGTGTGTGTGTCTGGATGGGCTCAAATGCTTAGCAGGCTGGGAGGTGTGTGCGTGTGTGTCAGAGAGAGAGAGAGACTTACCCACGACTGAGAGTGTATATGAGGGAATGTATGCGTGTGCATGGGTATGTGTGTGTGTGTGTGTGTCTAAGAGAGAGAGAGACTTACCCACTGTCAGTGAACAGGAACTCTAGGTGTGTCATGTATACCTCCCACAGAGGAACACTGTAACGCTGTGCCAATGAGATGGAGATGTGGTACACATTCTCGTCCAGTGTTCTGAAACACACACACACACACAGCATTTTTACTCACATTTATAAATTCAGACATAGTGTACCAGTTCCTACTGTATGTTCACAATAAATGGCACGGTCTCAATGCCAGTCTTCTGGACTTTGTCCCATTGACACATACGGTCTAAGCCACTTTGCTTCACATACAGTAGCCAGGACTGTGTCCAAACAAAGCTAGAAGAGGTCAAGAATAGTCTTTTTACCACACACACACAGAGAGACGCACACACACACACACACACACACACACACACACACACACACACACACACAGATTCACACACACACAGGCGCACACACACAGATGCACACACTCTCACAGGCCCAGGATGCTCTCTTCTTGTAGTCACTCCAGCTCACTCACACACACACACAGTCAGCAAGGTCCAGGATAGTCTCATTCTTGACACACTCAAAACACAGCTATGATGGTAAAAAGGAGAATCATAAATGATCAGACAAGTGCTCTCTTTGAGCAAGCACTTTCACTAAAGTCAAGTCAACTGTCGGACTCTGAAGACTTATTTGATCACTTTAATGCAAAAATGGCAAACATTATGGATGACATTGCTCCATTACAATTCAAGAAAGTTAAGGACAAACAGAAAGCACCATGGAGGCAAAATCCAGCAGTTAAACTTCTAAAAAGAGAGTGTAGGAAGACTGAAAGAAAATGGCGTAAATACAAACTTCAGATCCACTATGAAATCCATAAAGAGATGCTCCGCACATATAACTCTGAAATATGCAAAGCAAGACAGTCTTTCTTTTCTAACATTATCAATAGAAGTTCAAATAACACTCGTATTCTATTTTCAACTGTTGATAAGTTAACAAATCCCCCCTCACAATTAGCGCCTGAACTTCTCTCAACTAATAAATGCAATGAGTTTTCATCTTTTTTTCTTAAAGGTAAAATTGACAAAATCAGACTCATCATATCTGCTCAATTACAAATTCAACAACCTGAACTTCCAGCAACAAACAGATGGAAACTAAACTTGATGTCAGAGTTCAGCTTGATAGACTACGAAACACTTGAAAAAACGGTATAGAATCTCAGCTCTTCCACATGTGTCTTAGACACTCTGCCTACCAATTTCTTCAAAACTGTTTTTCACCTCATAGCGGCGGATGTCCTTCAAATTGTAAATGTATCACTGCTGTCTGGCACTTTTCCTAAGTCACTGAAAACAGCTGTTGTAAAGCCACTTCTCAAGAAGAATAACCTGGATTCCTCCATGCTAAACAATTACAGGCCCATATCCAATCTACCCTTTATTGGCAAAATTATTGAAAAAGTAGTCTTTAATCAATTAACCACCTTCCTAACATCAAATGGGTATTTTGATTACTTTCAGTCTGGTTTTCGGGCAAATCACAGCACTGAAACAGCTCTCATTAAAGTTTCCAATGACATACGCCTCAACACAGATTCAGGTAAAACATCAGTCCTAGTGCTACTGGACCTTAGTGCAGCATTTGACACTGTTGATCGATCACAATATTTTACTACACAGACTAGAACACTGGGTTGGATTTACAGGCATAGTTATCAGCTGGATAAAATCATATCTACAAGAAAGGAGCTTCTTTGTTGCCATCGGAAACTGTACCTCAACACCAACGTCCTTGACCTGTGGTGTTCCCCAGGGGTCAATCTTGGGGCCACTATTATTCAACCTCTATATGCTCCCACTTGGACAAATCATTCAAAATAATTTGATTTCATATCATAGCTATGCAGATGACACACAAATTTACTTAGCTCTATCACCAAACGACTATGGTCCTCTTGAATCTATGTGTCAGTGTATAGAACAAATCAACACCTGGATGTCTCAAAATTTTCTTCAGCTGAACAAAGAAAAAACTGAAGTAATTATATTTGGAAAAAATGAGGAAAGACTTAGGGTTGCCACTCTCCTTGGCACAAAAGGGTTGAAGGCAAAGGATACTGTTAAAAATCTTGGTGTATTAATTGACAGTGATCTAAATTTCAACAGCCACATGAAAGCGATAACTAAATCAGCTTTTTACCACCTCAAAAATATTGCCAAACTCAGAGGGCTGATGTCAAAATATGACTTAGAAAAACTCATTCATGCATTTATCTCCAGCAGGGTTGATTACTGCAATGGACTGTTCACAGGCCTTCCTAAAAAGACTATTAAACAGCTTCAGGTGATACAAAATGCAGCAGCTAGGATTCTAACAAAAACTAAAAGAACTGACCACATTACTCCAATTCTTAAGTCCTTGCACTGGCTTCCAGTAAGTCACAGAATTGACTTTAAAGCACTATTGCTTGTTTATAAATCAGTAAATGGAGCAGGACCTAAATACTTGTCAGACATGCTTCAGCAGTACACACCTTCTCGTCCTCTCAGGTCCCAGGTGAAAAACCTGCTAGTAAAACCTACAGTTAGAACTAAACATGGTGAAGCAGCTTTTAGCTGCTATGCGGCTCAGCTGTGGAACCAACTTTCGGATGACATCAAAAAGGCCCCAACTGTAGCCAGTTTTAAATCTAGACTTAAGACCAAACTGTTCTCAGATGCTTTCTGCTAACTGTGCCGAGTAACAAATTCTGAATCTGCCTTGATAATTATTCTACTTTGTCTTTTATTACTTTTTTTTACTACTTTTGCCTTTGTTTTGCTTACTAATTATTCTTTATTTTTAAATGATTTTACCTTGTTTTATGTTTCCTTTTTATTATGATCTTTACCTTTTAACTATTCTTTGACTATATTGCCCTTCTATGCTTTTATTTGTTATTATTGTTTGGTTTTGTTTATGTAAAGCACATTGAATGACCTCTGTGTATGAAATGCGCTATATAAATAAACTTGACTTGACTTGACTTGACTTGTATTCATGCTCGGAAACACACACTCACACCCACACACACCCACACCCACCCACACACACACACACACACACACACACACACACACACACACACACACACACACACACACACACACACACACACACACACACACTTACTCGGCGAGGCCCAGGATGGTCTCCTTCTTGTACTGGGCGTCCGAGCTGAAGCGCTGGGTGTCCACTCCGCGGCCGAGGCCCTGCAGCACCTGGGCCTGCGTGAAGTCCGCCAGACGCTCCGAGTACGCCCGCAGCTGGCCAATCAGAGCGCCCACCTCCGCTGACCAATCGGCATTGTCACCCTGCTTCTCGCCCTGCTTCTCGCCCTGCTTCTCGCCAACGTGACGTGTCACCAGACGGATCAGCTCCTTGGGGTCCACCTGCGGAGAACCAAACAGAGATTGGGGCTGGAATGAGTTTACGGATACGGAACATAGGCTGCAAAAGTGTGTGTGTGTGTGTGTGTGTGTGTGTGTGTGTGTGTTCACTTTTTAATTATTACTAAGTTTAGGAAGTCATGTTGTGCATATATTAATGGATACACGCACACACACACACACACACACACACAGCTCAAGTTAATTAAGTCTGTAATTGAGCAGAGGTAAATACCAAATAGTCATGGAAGAGAACTATAATGAAGTAAAATGATAAGTCATATAAATAAGTCATACAAATTCCTTGTGTCAGTGTGTATAATAATTGAGGCACAACCCTGTGTGCGTGTGTGTGTTGCGAACAAACCTGTGTGTGAATATATGTATGACAATGAGAATGAGAGATGTGCCTTGGGCAGGAAATGATGTAGAAAAAAAAAGAAAAGAGCCAAACCACATTTGATCACAACTGGGAGAGGCTGTGGTATGCATGAGCGAGAGATGAGAGTGAGAATGAGTGAGAGAGGACATCTGTGTGTGTGTGTGTGTGTGTGTGTGTGTGTGTGTGTGTGTGTGTGTGTGTGGTGTTCAATACAATCTGGTCATTCATGACACAAGATATGCACAACATGTGTATGTTTATATAGGCCCCTCTGTGTGTGTGTGTGTGTGTGTGTGTGTGTGTGTATTAAATTAAGCATGCCTGTGTTTAAACATGCAGAGTGGAGTCCAGATTGGAGACTCAATCTTTTTAGCCAGCGAGGTTACACATTGGCCAACCCCAACTCTACGCATCCCTCTGCTTTGAAGTGATACAATAAGTCAGTCAGTCAGGACATTCCAGGTCTTTCCAATCCACTGCTTCTATTCCCTTCTTTCATCCATCCATCCATCCATCCTCTCATCCATCCATCCATCCATCCATTCTCTCATCCATCCATTCATCCATCCATCCTCTCATCCATCCATCCATCCTCTCATCCATCCATCCATCCATTCATTCTCTCATCCATCCATCCATCCTCTCATCAATCCATCCATTCCTCCATTCATTCTCTCATCCATCTATCCATCCATTCTCTCATCCATCCATCCTCCATCCATTCATTCTCTCATCCTATCTCTCACTCTCACTGCTATCACCATCTCTCGCTCTCTCTTCAAATCCTGCCATCCATGTAGACTGCAGCTACCACCTCAGTGGAGGGAGTAGAGGACTTATGGAGGAAGGAAGGAACGAGGAACGAAGGAAAAAAGGGAGGGAGGGAAGGAACGAAGGATGAAGGAAGAAAGTAAAGAAAAAAGTAAGCAATACAAATACAGGAAAGAAAGAAAGAGGGTTGAAGAGAAGGTATGAGTGGAACACAGCGGTTGAGGCAGACAGAAAGGCTTTGATTAAGGACTGAAACAAAATATTCTATTCTATGATAACAAAGTGTTACTTTGACATCATTAGTTCTGCAAGGACAGTTGCTGTGCAGTCTAATGGACCAGCGAGCCCTTGGAGAACCTCCCTGACAGTATTACAGGTGATCTGCTAATGGCAGCCGAACAGGGCAGGCGTTTAGCAAAGTGACCTCCAAAGGCCGACAGCTAAGAGGTCAGCATGGCTGACCAGAGTACCACCAGCAGCTCAAAAATAAACAAAATACATCAACAAATATTAAATTATACATAAAAACAAACAAACAAAGAGAGAGAGGGAGAGAGGGGGAGAGAGAGAGAGAGAGAGAGAGAGAGAGAGAGAGAGAGAGAGAGAGAGAGAGAGAGAGAGAGAGAGAGCGAGCGAGCAGAGAATAACTGTGGTATGGGGCGTCACACTGCAACAGGATAACTCTAACTCTCCCACACACATGCGCAGGCATACTGTGATAAACGTCAAGTACATAATGATGTGTGCATACGCACGCACGCGTGTGTGCGTGTGTGTGTGTGTGTGTGTGTGCGTGTGTGTTTGTATATGTGTGTGTGTGTGTGCCTGCCTGTGTGTTTGTGTGTGTTTGTATGTGTACGTGTGTGTGTCTGCATGTGTGTTTGTGTGTGTGTGTGTGCCTGCATATGTGTGTGTGTGTGTGTGTGTGTGTGTGTGTGAGTGTGCCTGCATGTGTGTTTGTGTGCGTGCGTGTGTGTGTGCGCCTGCATGTATGTGTGTGTGTGACAGAGAGGAGAGAGATAACACTGCATTGATGAGTGCAGTAGACACCCTGGTGTGCCTGAGTCCACCATTTCCATACTTAGGTAAAGTGTCCACTGCCAAAACAAATTGCCAAGAATGCAGAGAGAGGACAAGAGAAAAGAGAGAGAGAGAGAGAGAGAGAGAGAGAGAGAGAGAGAGAGAGCTGCAATTCACGTGCAGACTGCCCCTCCCCCACAAGTAGAGTGCTGAAAGCCTGCTCTTCAAGACAACAGTAAACTTTAAACTTTCAAAGCATCTTTTAACTGTTTGACGTCCAAATGGAAAACGTGAATGATAGATAGATAGGTACTTTATTTAATGCTTAATGCCTCGTTTATAGAACTGCTTGCCATTGTATTTAGGGAGCTGCAAATAGCTAAGTTGTTGGCTAGGCTATCCAAATGCATGCGGTAGCGGTAGCTGTTACAAACACTGGTCATATGATTAAGTAATGCCAACGTTGTTCCGTGGTATTTGTGGGAGTTTTATTCAGCGACCACCTGGCAGAGTGTTGGACGCGTGTGGTGTGTGTGTGTGTGTCTCCCTCCCTGAATGCCTCTTCTATAAAACTGCTTACCATTGTATTTGGGCGATTCTACCGAATTCGTGCAAATTGCTGTCCCAGACCCTAAAAAGTAATTTAAAAAGCATTTATACAGAAAAATTTTACATATTTATGAAGATCTTTTTATTATCTATTAAGAACTAAAACAATATTTGAGGTAGCATCAAGCTTAATATATATAAAATCATCATGTTTAGGGTACTTTCAATTGAGAGGTGGCTGTCCCAAACCCTAAGGCCTAAATTTCACCTTATGAAAAAAAATATGAAATCATTTTTGTAATTTTTTCCACTGATGTTTTTCTAAAGATCTTTTAAATACCTATGATAAAAGCAATCGAAAAAATATATTTATTGCATAATTTTTTTCAAAAATCATAAATTATTATGTAAAAAATGTTGTCCCGCATTTTTATGTCACAACCGAAACACTGTAAGGTTTAGCCCATAGGATGGTAATGATTTTAGCCACACCCCTCCATTTGGACCAGGAAGTGTGTGTGCATCCCTCTCTCTCTCATGGCCACATGGTGAGTAGATCAGTCCAATAATTTTTGAGTAAATGCATTCAAAAGTCTAAAAATCAGGCTGGAACATTTAAAAACGTCACTACCGAACACATATTTATTTCAATTAATCAAGTTGTTTTGGTTGTTTTTTTTTTTAAATGTAGTTTTATTTGTGTATAAATGTTCAGAACTGTGCTATCTAACCATGTGCTGACTAGCATCTTTGAGATAGGCTCAAAAATATATGTTTTCGTCACTACCGAAACAGTCACAACTGAAACATGTATTGAAGTTTCGGTTGTGACGAGATTGTTTCGGTAGTGACTAAATGGACCGCTAGGTCCTATATTTTGGTAAATCAGTGATATTTCCAATTGCACATTTATATAAATAAAATATAGACAAATATTGAGGGATGACTCAGTGAAATACCAAGAATATTTAAGAAAGGAAAGTGAAAGAAATCATTGTTCAACTGCATATTTTTGCAGAAGCATTAGTTAGGAAGACTGAGGGCCCTATCTTACACTCAGTGCATTGAGGAACCAGGCGCAACACAATTGTTTTCCTAGTTTTAGGTCAGCGCATTTTATCATTATTCCGCCAGACACCCATACTGTGTGATCCTTGCACACCCATGGGTGTATCGATGAAAAAACAGGGGTGGTCAGACATATGATCACAAATTGCTATTTTGACGCAACAAAAAATGATAACACCACTGACCAAGGAAAGTGATCTAAAGTTAAATGGGCATTATTTCAGTTATTTTGAGGGTGCACTGTCAGAGGAGTCTAACAGCCTGGTAAGACCTAAGCCAGTGTTTCTTGAACTGGGGTTCGGGACCCCCAGGGGGGTTGACAAAAATATGGGAGGGGTTGCGAAATTATTTGCAGAAGGTGTTCAGTCCAACATGTTTAAAAACTGGGATATTCAGTAGCCCTAGATATATGGTTACAATTCACAGTGTTTCCATAATGTTCCTCCGAAGGTGGATGCTTTGTTTACGCAAACTCAAATCTCTATCTGCGCCTCTTGCAACGATAACTTCAAAGATGCTGTGCGTAAGCTTACCAGTGACAGAACATTATGCAGCCTTTTCTTGCCACAGGACTGCCAGTTATACATTGGATGAGTGCTAGTTATCTAAACAATAAATCAGATTGTCAAAGGCTTGGTTTTGATGTTGACATAGCGTACCATTTCTGCCTCTGCCTCCAATGCCAGTCTTGCAACATTTTCCAAAAAGGAAACCAAATTTCATTGGCTGGAGAGAAGGGGGTCTCGAGACTTGGCCAATGTTTTTTGGGGGTCGCCAGTCAAAACGTTTAAGAACCACTGACCTAAGCAACAAGTCCCTGGCAACGCAATTCAAAGTCTGTGCTGGTGTGCTTAGATGAATGTCCTTAGCATTTTTTAACATTCATTGGAATGTTATCGGGGTGTTAGGAAGCAAAGTGCATGAGCATAGACAGTACACAGACACATATATACTCCATACACCTGGGGACGCTGGTTTGCCTGTGTAATCTGTGTTGTGTTGAACCACGTAGCTCAACCTGTCACTCGTCTGGAAACTCGCAAACAGCAGCACCTCGGATCAGGAGCATGCTAGCATTAGCAAAGCAAAAGCCCAGGCTGCAACACTACTCTATAGGCGTCTGCAGGGAGGTTTACCAACATACTGCACACCTACCGTTACACTCCTAAAGCCCCCTAAACCTCACTCCTGATCCGGGTCATGGTCCAGGATTCCTACACAGTGGACCACCCCTCCACCCTTGTTTTGTTTTCATTGTTGAAATTTGGGAAAGAACCTTGTCTTACATTTAAAAAACAAAAACTGAACTGCAGATTTGCTTAACTACTTGGGCTGTCTGACCGAGTGGGTCAGAGTTTAGGCTGGCTATGGACGAGGCAAAGCGGTGTCGCCTGGTTTCAAGCATTCTAACAATAGTTCCATACATACTTTCACATTTTGTTTTGCACACTTTCACATTTGTGTGAGTACCTAGTAGGGGTAATTGTTGATTTAAATAGTAAAAAAAGAAATGTGTTTGCTCATCCAGATGGTGGTACTGTGCCATGGTACATGCAGTAGGCCTACTTGCTTTTAGGGAATGGGAGATGGCACTCTTATTGTTTTTCTTCTGATTGGTTATGGCATACCTACGGAGCCCAGGAGGTGTCATTGCAAGATATGTTTGTGTATCGAGAGAAAGTGCGCTCATTTTACTAAATCGTGCACACGTTTTACTACATTGTGCTCTCAATTTAGTAAATTGTCCGCACGATTTAGTAAAACGTGCACACGATTTAGTAAATTGTGCGCATGTTTTACTAAATAGTGCGCTCGTTTTACTAAATTGTGCTCTAGATTTAGTAAAACATGCGCACGCACGATTTAGTAAATTGTGCGCACGTTTTATGAAATTGTGCGCTCAATTTACAACAATTAAAATGAGAGCACAATTTAGTAAAATGAGCGCACTATTTAGTAAAACGTGTGCGCAATTGTGCGCACGTTTTACTAAATAGTGAGCACGATTTACTAAATTGAGAGCACAATTTAGTAAAATAAGTGCACAATTTAGTAAAATGAGCCCACGCTTTCTGGATATATACCAAAAAATACCTTGCAATGACTCCTCTAGGGCTCCGTATATACCTGCCGACATTTAGCTTTTAAAAAAATCGGGTTTTGGGTTGCCAGGTTTTATGACAACAGGATTGAAATTGAAAGTAAGTCATTGTGTTGGCTATGTGTAGGGTAGAGATGCGCGGATGGGCTATTATTTCAACCGTAACCGCATAGCAAAACTTATCATCCATCCGCCATCCATCCGCACCAACGTTTTTTGACCAATTTTCAAATCCGCACCCGCCCGCCATCCGCTGGTTGTTTTAATGTATATGGGTGATGCGGTGCTGCTGACGTGAGGCTAGAAAGCTCTTGCCTGTTCTAGAAAGACTGATCCAATGCAGCAAATATATTAAAAGGCTAAAGTCCTACATTGGCTATGTTGTAGCCTATCCCCAGAATATTAGCAGCAAACTCAGTCTCTGTCTCGCAAAAGTCTCCAAATAAAACGCAGCCTGTAGCCTACAATTGTATCATTGTAATAAAAAACGCAATTAAGCACATAATTTCAACATGCTGCTATTTAGCCTACTAATTAATGCCTATTGTAGGCCTACTTTATTTTTTGCAAAAAGAAAGAAATCCATAATAAAATAACAAGTCATTCACATTATAGGCTACTTTACGCACTGTAACCCACCGCACAGCAGTGCAACGTGCATGTTTACATTTTTTGTAACAACTTGCTTGCCTGCCTTACACATCTAAGTTTTCCGACTATTTTTCTTACCTTCTTTTTTCCGCTGTGGATGTTACTGAGCTTGTAGAAGTTTTAGCTCTTACGTTCTGAACATCTTGCACTGCCATTGCCCGATGTCAGTTCTGAGTCATATCACACGATAATCTGTCTCCCTTTTAAATGCCTATTCCCTGAATGGTAGGCTAAAATGACTATGTGTTTTATATATAATATCGAAACAAAATAACCCAGTCAGTCTCATCTACGAGATGTTTAGGCCTCCTCCAATACTGGCAGCTGGGCTCATAGGTTGCAGATTTGCTTAGTGGCCTACCAAGGCTCTGCAACGAGACGCGACATGGGAGATATCATCGGTCAACTTGCACTGTAGCCTATTCTACTTTCTTATTGCACACTGGAGAGAAAAACATGCTGGTAGGCTACGATAGGCTACTTAATTTAAACTGTGTTACCTTTAGTGTGTGTGTGTGTGTGTGTGTGTGTGTGTGTGTGTGTGCGTGTGTGAGGGGTTGCTCAGTGAAACATCGGAATACACCAATTCCGCAACACCGTCTCTGATAGATAAACAAAGCAGCATGCATAGAAGCAACTAGGCCAAACTGCCTGATGAAAATTTGACTATTTCAAAGTGTGCTCGTTTTTTTCGGATGTAGGTAACACAATTTAACAATGTATAGGCTATATTTTTTTCATTTGATTGGTTCAACCGCCACCCGCCCGAATGTAATTAAAATATTATATTTATTCACGTCATCCGCCCAATCCGCGGTTTAACCGCGGAGTCCGCGGCTGTAACCGTGAACCGCGCATCTCTAGTGTAGGGTGCATATCATACCCAATTTGGCAACCTGGGAAATGTCAGACTAACAGAAAAAATGAATACATCCGTGATTTTAAAATTAAGTTTGATGGTCATGCAATATTCTGGGAGTTTCCCCGGGAGAAATAACAAAACGGGTGGGCGCCGGGAGATGACCTTGAAATACGGGAGAAACTAGGGAAAACGGGAGTGTTGGCAGTTATGGGTTGTGCGTTATACCTAACAAACATTCATGCTTAAAGGGATACTCCAGCGTAAAAACAACCAAAACAAAATAGTCTTACACTTCGGCGGTAGTGTCCATGGGCATGCTACAGATAAACCGATAAACCCTAGGTAGTTTTTACTTTGAAGTAGCCTTTCAATTAAGGAGCGAGGGACATTATAACAATCCTTTTGAACAATGCACCTGGCGTCTGATCACTTATTCCGCTGTCAAACTAGGAAAAGTGAACTAGACACTCCCTACATACATCTGAACCATATGCTTCAGAGCATGCGTCTTAGGTTATCAATATAGGGCCCTGAAGGTAACAAATTGAACACTTAAATGAGATCTGGAGGTTATGTGTTCTTTGAGAAAATGTCAACATGTTAGATACTAATACTTTTAAATGTGACCATTTTTGAACACTTTCTTGAAGGATTATAAAACCAAGCATACATGTTCTATCTTGCATCCCATAACACCCAAACTATCCATCAGCTGTTCAGTGAAATATTAAACAGATTTCTTTAAAAAAAATTATATATATATATGTCTGTTAAATGTGCTAGCTGCATTATGTGCAACATTTGTGACTTATTTGTAATTTTTATCAACACAAAATACTGGCAGTCTGATGTAGTAGTCACTACCGAAACACTACCGTCACTACCGAACATGTGCTGTCACAACCGAAACATGGGATGTTTTGTTAAAAAAAGATTATATCTAATCATCTGACAAGATAACAGGGTGGTGTTTGGTTAAATATATATTTATAGTAATACATCCTTAAATTTGAAAATGGTATGATCAACTTTATGCGTTTTACAAAGAAATATTGTTTTTAAAATGCAATTAATCTCATAAATGACCTTTATTTTGTGTTAAAAAATATTATTGTTATCAGTTGAATCATGGAAATGCTTTAAGAAAATTCAAAAAAATATATTTAGAAGGTATATGTAAAGACATTCCTGATAGGTTATCATAAAACTTCTTATTTTGTTAATTTTTATTGTGTTTCGGTAGTGACACATTTTGGGAGAAGGAAAACATTCCAAAACTGTACAAAAAGACAATATGAAATTAAAATGTCCAATTATTAGAAATGTGTACCTTAGATGTTATACAATGCATGTGAATGAAAAGTTTTGGGGGAAAAAGACACTTTTTTCAAAATGTTTCAACCTCTGAATTTGCACGAATTCGGTAGAATGGCCCATTTAGGGAGCTGCAAATAGCTAACTTGTAGGCTATCCGTATGCATGCGGTAGCGGTAGCTGTTACGAACACTGGTCAATCATATGATTAAGTAATGCCGACGTTTAGTTGTTCCGGGATATTTATGGGAGTTTTATTCAGCGAGCACCTGGCTGAGTTTTGGACGCGTGTGGTGTGTGCGTCTCCCTCCCCCTCTCCCTTCGAGCGGGCGGAGTTGCCATCACAGTGATATCAGAGCTTTAATAATGAGAGACGTGTTATATGTAGTTGACTATTAATTCGTGTTAACGTTTACCATGTACCAGACATACCGTGTATGCCTTACTTGTTTAGAGCCGTTTGCTAACGTTATCATTATCAATCCAGATCAATGGTGGTTCGTCAGCTACCAAACAGAAGTTTGTGTGTGCGTCTGGTCTGTCTCACTCAGTGGGACACACGCATCACAGAGATATGAGAGTGCTGGGCTACCTGAAGGAGAGATTTTAAAACTTTGAGAGATACATTTTATACCTTTTGACGTTGATGCCGTTTAGAACAGAAACATCTGACACCACGTTATTTTCTTCTGCTGATTTATGTTCTGTGGTTGACAAATCTGGCAGCTTTTATTAGAAAAATATAGACATAGTAAAATTGAAACCATGCAGTCTTAATTTACAAATCAAGCACTTATTTCAATAGGTACTTTTCAGGCTTATTGTTTTCTTAAATTATTTAAATGTGTTGACAAAGGACATTTTGTGATGACCTGAATTATGTCTTATAGTCAGCAAGCAATGCATCATCAAGGCTGTGTTGTAAGATGTTGATGAAAGCATTTTGCACAGTTAACCATATCCAGTGCACCCATCGATAAGTTCAATAAATGTTCCTTTTTTAAATTGAGACTTTACATTTGTTATCATCATTTGTGTAATTATGTGTCACTTGTATGATGTAAATTGAGGGAGCAAAATAAAAGCAGTATCGGCTCCAAATATCGGCTCAAGAAAATCGGCAGCCTGTATCGGTCATCGGCTAAGGCTGATGGAAAAAAATCGGTATCGGTACTAAAAAATCCATATCGGTCGATCCCTAGTGTGTACATGAGTTTGAGTTAGAGTGTGTGTGTGTGTGTGTGTGTGTGCGTGTATATAGAGAGTGTGTATGTTCTGTGCTGATAATGGATGTACTCTACCTCAGATGGCACCACTATGCGAGGACAAACATTTTTATCCATAGGACAGAAGGTGTGCGAGTGTGTGTGTCAGTGTGTGTGAGTGTATGTGCCTGTGCTCTACCTTAGCTCTCACAGCAGTTTGCTACTGAGTCAAAAAAAAGTGTGTGTGTCTGTGTGTGTGTGTGTGTGTGTGTGTGTGTAATAGAATGGGAGACAGTGCAAGTGCAAGTGCGTGTCTTACAGCAGTCTGACATAACGGCTGCTTCTTTGTGAATGTGTGTATGTGTGTGTATGTGTGTGTGTGTGTGTGTGTGTGTGTGTGTGTGTGTGTGTGTGTGCTATATCTTGGATGGTGATCTCTTTGACACATAACGTTACATTTCAGCCATTGCTCTCAATCCTCACCTTATACGGTACTAATCAGCAGCTAACAGGCCACTTCTCACACTCCTCAGATCCAGGACCTTATATTCTCCCCCCCCCTCTCTCTTTCTCTCTCTCCCCCCTCTCTCTCTCACATTATCTCTCTCTATCCCCACTCCTCTCTCCCTCTCTCTCTCTCTCATCTCTCTCTAGGTGTCGTCTGTCCTGGTTCTTATGCATATGAAGATGAGAAGAGCAGCTGTGTCAAGAGACAGACATTTCTATCAAACCCCTCTGCCATAAGGCGGCTATACAGGCCCGCTGTGTGTGTGTGTGTGTGTGTGTGGGTGGGTGTGTGTGTGTGTATATGATACACTGTATACACACACATACACACAAATAAATGTGTATGTATGTATGTATACAGTATTTCGGTGGTTTATAAACAAATTAATTGCACATTCTTACTGTAATTAATCTTGATTAATCATGATTAATTGTATCTTTATAATTAAGCATTTAATAATGGATACTGAAATGTAATATCGTGGAACTGATGTGACAAGGAATTAAAATAATATATTATTTTTTTTAACTCTGAAGTGCTAAACAAGCCAACAGATGTCCAGTAGAGCTATTTGCATTATTGACTGGCAGATTTCATATGCACTATACAGGGTTCCTACACATTTTCCATTTCAAAATTCCATAC
>NW_027468859.1:25698587-25701087 GCF_046254945.1 Alosa pseudoharengus | reverse complement strand
GAGTAGGAGATCATAGCACTGGACTGGAGTAGGAGATCATAGCACTGGACTATAATTACACTGGACTAGAGTAGAAGATCATAGCACTGGACTATAATTACACTGGACTAGAGTAGGAGATCATAGCACTGGACTAGAGTAGGAGATCACATCATTTGGACTGGAGTGGACTCTAGGGCTAGTGTAAGGAGAGGTTGAAACAAGTCAACATCGGAAATGCTAAATCAAAGCTACACTTAACAGCTTTCTCTCTCCCTTTCTCTCTCTCTATCAGTACAGTCTATTCAACCAAAGACTGAAAGACAACGATTTCAATGTGCATTTGGGTTGATTTCAACTTTAAAGCAACACCAAAGAACTTTTCCTCAGTCACACGCACTTGTTTATCCAGCACCAGCTTTGCAAATAACAATGTCCACAGACAAGGTAGAATATGCTGCATGATTTTATGAAAGTACGATGTATGGCGACATCAGATGCAAATCAAAATTGTAGTTTCCATCGAACTACAGATCCGCTACCCGATCCGGCAAACTTACATAGTGCGGTTATAGCCGATAGAGGGCCGCGAAGCGAATGCAGAAAGTGCCGTTCACCCTGTTACGAGTTGATGAACCACTGAAACGATTTTGGAAACATTATTTTAAGGTACAAAAAACTCTTTGGTGTTGCTTTAATATAGCAATCAGTCTGAATCACTTGAAGTCCACCGCTCACCCCGCTGTCTCTCCAGATGGGTATGTTCAAGCTCCTCTTGCCCACACAGGACTGAAGAAGAGCAGTGCAAGCATGCCCCAACATGTGGTCAGACATGAGACCTCCAGCTACTGAGAGTGTAGCGAGTAGAGTTAGCTGTTCACATACACACACACACACACACACACACACACACACACACACACACACACACACACACACACACACACACACACACACACACACACGTGCAGATTCTGTTGCCGCTAGCGTTAACGTTCCTCGACGGATGTTCTGGTGTGGGCGTGTTTCAGGAAATCCCTGGATGTTATGAATATTTGCCCTCATAAATCTTCACGACTCGACAAGAATTCATGGTGGGACCTAACTCGCGCACTGCGTTAATTAACATTACAATCATATTTCTCCCGCAGGATGATGAATCCTTTGCAGGGAAATACAATCAGAAAGTAATTACAAAAAAATCTAGCGCAACATTAAATTGCTTTATCTTATTCTGGAAGGTTCAATATGAGTTTCCGACGTATAGGGTGATCCATCCCCCGCAAAAAAAACCCCCGATAACTCATCTGTGTAGACTAAGGGTCTTCCTGGCTCCATCCAGGATCTCATACTTCATTGGGAAGTGAGAACTAGTTTGGATGGATCGCCCCCGCATGATGAAATAACAATATGGGAACTCATCAGAATAAGGCAGTGCAGTTTCATTAAACACATGCTGTGGACCAGATTAACTGCCCATGGTACCTTGTCCCTGAGTGCATAGTGCTTTCTGTGTGTGCATGTGTGTGTGTGTGCATAGTGCTTTCTGTGTGTGCATGTGTGTGTGCGCATGTGTGTGTGTGTGCATAGTGCTTTCTGTGTGTGCATGTGGTGTGTGCATATGGGTATAGTGTACATACATAAATGCATATCCTGTGCTGTTAGCCATTTTTCCTGGAGGTGTTCCAATGTATATAGTAATAGTAATAGCATAGCTACACTGTTACAACTGCTATGGACGAAGTAGCCTACAGCTCTCCCTCTCATTCTCTCCATCTCTCTCTCACTCTCTTTCTCACGTGTTGTGTTTATTTCTTTCAACATACTACGAGTACATACACACATTCCTACATGCATGCGTGCTAAACGCATAAAGGATCACCCAGCTTTATTGCTCGGAGCCCCTGATCTAAACCCTCCATTAATATGCAATCGTCAGTGGTTACGTGATGGAGTCATATCTCCGCTCCCCAGGGCTTATGAGGGCCATGTCTACCTAACCACTGCGCCATTCATCCCAGTGATAACCACCCATGCTGTGAAATCCAATCTATTCATGTGGGAAAAATAAGACGAGAAGGAGCTGAACGATGCTCTGTGTGTGTGTGTGTGTGTGTGTGTGTGTGTGTGTGTGTGTGTGTGTGTGTGTCTGAATGCAATGGAGAAACAGAGGGTGATGCCTTCTCAATGCAGGGTATAGGTATGCATAGGCACCTCATGCATTTTTCATTCCTCTTGAAATGGTCATTACACACAAACACTAACACGGACACACACACACACACACACACACACACACACACACACGCACACAAAATCCCAAATCAATCATGTGCAAAGCCACTTGAAGCAACATGAAGAAAAAGAGGTTCTCAAAAATGCAAAGAGGCATAGATATACACACACACCAAACACACACACACACACACACACAAACACACACACCAAACACACACACCAAACACACATGCGCACACAAACAGAAATATATCATAAGACAGACATCTTTACTCATACACAT
>NW_027468859.1:25691087-25693587 GCF_046254945.1 Alosa pseudoharengus | reverse complement strand
CGTTTTGGAGAACTAACCCCCTAGCTTGTTTGTGTGTGTTCACAAACATCTGAAGTGAACTCAAGGGAAATGGAAAAACTGTCTGAAAACAGTTTGCCTTTTTTTCGCAGAAAACCTTGGCAATGGTCAGCGTGAATTAACACTAGTAAATGTATGAGGTATAGTCTGCACTCAGAGGCCATTTTGTACAAAGTAAGAGGCCCATTCATTAGTGCCAGGACTGGTGCTGATGTGCTATGAAGCCTCACCTGTGGTCATGAGTTCCTGACAGGTGCTGATGTGCTATGAAGCCTCACCTGTGGTCATGAGTTCCTGACAGTGGCTGTAGGAGGCTTTGAAGTCCTGACACTGGAGAGCCTGATCAGCCAATAGTGTGAGGACCTGGCCCTTACGGGTCGCCTCGTCATCACCTGGATGCACAAACACAAAGATAGAGATAGATAGAGAGAGAGAGAGAGAGAGCGAGAGAGAGATAGAGAGAGAGAGAGAGAGAGAGAGAGAGAGGCAATACAAGTGTCATATTTGTCATGTCAATAAAGCACCATTTGAATTTGAATTTGAGAGAAAGACAGATAGAAAGTTAGAAAGTAAGAAAGAAAGAAAGAAAGAAAGAAAGAAAGAAAGAAAGAAAGAAAGAAAGAAAGAGATGGACATAACAAACAAACAAACAAACAAAACAGAACAACAACCAGGCAACCAAATAAACACCACTGAAGACATATGGAGCATAAGAGCAGTGGGTTTCCTGCTGAGCATAACGCACCCAGTGGACACTGTAATCTAGCTGAGCATAATGCACCCAGTGGACACTGTAATCTAGCTGAGCATAACGCACCCAGTGGACACTGTAATCTAGCTGAGCATAACGCACCCAGTGGACACTGTAATCTAGCTGAGCATAATGCACCCAGTGGACACTGTAATCTAGCTGAGCATAACGCACCCAGTGGACACTGTAATCTAGCTTTGTGTATAATATGATTGTCACTTGGAGGAGACTTGTAGATAACTAACGTTAGCATAGTTAGCTAACCGCTGCTAACGTGCTACCATCCGTCACATCAGAAAAGCATATGGGGCTGTGCACAGTAGTGTAACATTTATTCACCATAAATTAATAAAGTTGAGTGGTTAGGCAATGTAAGATATGTTTGCAGTACCATGTCCCTTACATGACATGGCCCAGCGTCCTTGTAAAATGCATGCAGCAAAGCTAGATATGAATGTGATTTCAGCCCGACTTACAACATTTCTTTCAACAAAGACACGAAGAAACCACAAAGACCCGTAAGGAGGGATCTGGAATGTTGGTTACCTAGCAACCAAGACTCTATTGAGTCTTGAAAAGGGAACTATTTTTTGATGCGTAAGAACGATGTCAAAATTAAAAAATTTAAACAATAATGGGGTGTTTTCCGATTATTTCGTTTGTGGAAGAATTGTTGTATAAAAAGCAATATAGCACTCGTGATCGTGGGATTGGTCATGGATATTCCAACACCCGTGGGAATATCCATGACCAATCCCACTCTCACTCGTGCTATATTGTTTAAGCATAACGCACACAGTGGACACTGTAATCTAGCTGAGCATAACGCACCCTGTGGACACTGTAATCTAGCTGAGCATAACGCACCCAGTGGACACTGTAATCTATCTGAGCATAACGCACCCAGTGGACACTGTGATCTAGCTGAGCATAACGCACACAGTGGACAATGTAATCTATCTGAGCATAACGCACCCAGTGGACACTGTAATCTATCTGAGCATAACGCACCCAGTGGACACTGTGATCTAGCTGAGCATAACGCACACAGTGGACAATGTAATCTATCTGAGCATAACGCACCCAGTGGACACTGTAATCTAGCTGAGCATAACGCACACAGTGGACAATGTAATCTATCTGAGCATAACGCACACAGTGGACACTGTAATCTATTTCCAATCAGGAGGAGCAGCCGCTTCATCAAGTCCAGGGAACAAACGCAGCCTCTAATTTAATTATTAGTGAATACTAATGTGCCTATGTGCTCCTAACCAACAGCCCTCCACATGCTGACGACCTAGACAAATGTTTCAGTTATGAGCGCAACCTCGGTTCCCTGAGGGAGAACGCGAGATGTCACCCTCAGGGTATAGCCTGCAAGCAGTGAAGAATATGTGCCTTGTAGGCATCATCCCAAGGGAGGTGTCAACGTGTCGCGGCTGACAGAGAACTGCATTGAATAATAGTGATTTGACCTGCATTGAACTACCGATCAGAGTTACATTGGCACAGACAGAACAGTAAGACACCAGCAACACCAAGGTCGTAACACATAGGTATATTAGATAGACCAAGGTCTTCACACATAAGTATATTACATAGACCAAGGTCGTAACACATAGGTGTATTACATAGACCAAGGTCTTCACACATAGGTATATTACATAGACCAAGGTCGTAACACATAGGTGTATTACGTAGACCAAGGTCTTCACACATATATTACAT
>NW_027468859.1:25676087-25686087 GCF_046254945.1 Alosa pseudoharengus | reverse complement strand
TTAGCTCCTGTTAGTAGCCTAGGTTATGGTCATAAGCAAATGAGATGACAGTCGAAAGATACAATTAGTGCTGTTATCGATTTGCTTGGTAGCCTATAAACGCATTTATGGTTTTCTACAAATACATCAATAATCAAATTGGCCTCCATCACTCAACCATGCTAACGGTAACATTATTTTACCTACGTTTTGCTATTGATAGGATTAACGTAGCCTACCTGCAGTAAAAAACAAGCATGTCCGATAAACATTCTCAGATTTATTTCGGCTTCAAGAGGAAATGGGAATTACATTTCATGCAGAAATCATCCTACCCTTAGACGTTCTCTGCGGTAAACTACTGTAGCCTACAGTCTTGTCCTTGTAGGAAGCATAGTGTCTTTCTAACCCACTTTAGATTAACTTCCAACAAAATTACGTCTCACTGCAACGATGCGCCATCTAGTGGACAAACGACTACTTATCGCCAATACGGGAAATGCAGCCATGATGATGATGATGAATATTTATTTTGGCTTTCTTTTAATCCTACTGAATTTGTAATTATGTATCAGCCGTTCTAATACCGATAGTATGTGGGTGCCTGTGTGTGTGTGTGCATGTGTATATGTGTGCACCACCATCTACAGGCCAATGAGTGTAGAGTCACTAAATGTACACATAACTTAATTTTTTAGACCCCCCCCATGGATGAAATTCTACGAAACTTGGCATACCCCCAGAGAATGTCAGGTTAATCATACACATAAAATTTGGTGCAGTTCTGAACGTCTTTACTGAAGAGAGGGGCGATTAAAGCAGAATGATATTGCATTTTCATTTTTTACCGGGGGGGTGAAAATCACAAATGACTGATTATGGGCTAAGTTGATGTGGGCCCTTGAGACCAACATACCATAAAAATTTCTTCATCCTCGGTGCCACGGTTCAGGTAGTTATTTAGGAAAAACTGCATTTTTTGGGTTTCGGGGGGCCCAGCGCGGAGGGGGAGTGGCCCCCGGGGACCAAACAAAATTTTTCCGTAAAAGTCTAGTGGGGCTACATACCCACCAAATTTCATGTGCCCCGGTGTTTCGGTGCCCCGGGTATCGTTGACCAAAATTTCAGGAAGTAGATGACGGGGAAAAAAAAAAAAAAAAAAAAAAAAAAAAAAAACTTTGACAATCCCTATATGACCGCTTCGCTAGCTTCGCTAGCGGCGGTCATAATAAACTTCCCGTGCGCTTCAGCAGCCTTTGGATACACATACAAATAGGGCCAAAACCTATGGCTTAAATTAAATGATTTCGTAATGACAGAAAGCTATGTAAATCGCGTGGTAATTACCTTTATGTTGGGGTAACTTGTAACTTCTCACATGAGGAGCTGGTAGTGTTAAGTGCATAGACAGTAAAATAAAGTGACAACGCTAACCAGGCTAATAAACAAACCATGCTACGGTGAGTTAACGTCAAAGGGCAAAGTCACGTGACTTCTAGTTGTAGTCTGTTTATGAAATGAAAGGAGCAATTTCGTTTTTTTAAAAAAGGCAAAATAGTGTGATATTTTCACAGTTAGTAGGCTAGATTATTACTTTACACACAATGAAAAATATTGAGGCAAATTGTAGACCCTTCCATATACAACTAAACACAGATGTTGAAGGTCTTGCTTAAGTGGATTTTTAAAAATAATTTTCTATGTAATTTGCACTTTCAGAAATAAGAGATGCTGTAGGCCTATTTTCAGTTTTATAGCTGATTGTCTTATTTTGTTTACAAGTTACAGATTGAGTCTGGGCACTTATTGTACTGTTTAGCCTACATCTTACACACTTCAGGCTGTTGCAGATAGCTCAGGGAAGAGACTGTATGACACTAGGTGGTACAGCCTGAGACATGTACAAAAAAAAATGCTTTCTGCATTTTTGTTTTGCTTTTCCCTCCATTGTACCGAACTCGTACCGAACCGTGATGTCCGAACCGAGGTATGAACCGAACCGTGACTTCTGTGTACCGTTACACCCCTACTTCACGCTGTTCTAGACCAGTCCGGTGCTCTACACACCTCTACTCACGCTGTTCTAGATCAGTCTGGTGCTCCATAAAAATTTCTACACGCTGTTCTAGACCAGTCCGGTGCTCTACACACCTCTTCTCACGCTGTTCTAGACCAGTCCAGTGCTCCATAAAACTCTCTTCACGCTGTTCTAGACCAGTCCAGTGCTCAATAGACCTCTCCTCACGCTGTTCTAGACCAGTCCGGTGCTACACCTCTCCTCACGCTGTTCTAAACCAGTCCGGTGCTCTATAGACCTGTCCTCACACTGTTCTAGACCAGTCCGATGCTCTATAGACCTCTCCTCACGCTGTTCTAGACCAGTCCGGTGCTCTATAGACCTGTCTTCACACTGTTCTAGACCAGTCCGGTGCTCTATAGACCTGTCTTCACACTGTTCTAGACCAGTCCGGTGCTCTATAGACCTGTCCTCACGCTGTTCTAGACCAGTCCGGTGCTCTACACCTCTCCTCACGCTGTTCTAGACATGTCTCAGTGTTCAGTGGACGTGATATGAACTCTTGTGCATTTATCTTGATCCTGCAGTGCTACATGTTTCTAGAATTGTCTGCAATGTCCAATACACTTCCCTTTGCTGTGCACGTCCCTGTGTCTCTATACTGCTCTGTGTCTCTGTTACGCTATTAAGGGCAAACTGAACAGTGTTTGCGCTGCTGCGCTACTTTGTTGTGTTTACACTCCTCCTGTTTATTCTGTCCCCCTACAGGCCATCTTGTGTCCAGCCAAGTGCTGATTGTGGGTTGGGCCTTGTTTGACGTCCGGGCGCTCTCTCGCACTCACTTCCAATCCGCTCCCGTCGGCAGACGCAGGGCAGCTTTGTGGTGCCTCGCTGGCACGTAACGTTCTTTGTTTAGCCTTTTGCGTTGATGTAGTGATTTTGTTCCCCAAGCACGTTTCCCGTATGGGAGTGATCTTTGTTGTCTTTAGTTATAATTCATATTTAGAGCAGGTGGTATTTGGTGATGGGTTTTCATGTTATTTAGTTTAGGTTTAGTTCAGCACAGCAGTAAGCGGACCCGGAAGTCTCAAACAAAGACAACACACCATGTCTTTTGTTTCTGGTCAGCTAGAATCATACCCCTAGACCATGTCTTTTGTATATTGCTCTGTGTCTCTATATTGCTCTGTCCATCTCTGTGTCTCTATATTGCTCTGTCCATCTCTGTGTCTCTATATTGCTCTGTGTCTCTATATTGCTCTGTCCATCTCTGTGTCTCTATATTGCTCTGTCCATCTCTGTGTCTCTATATTGCTCTGTGTCTCTATATTGCTCTGTGTCTTTATATTGCTCTGTGTCTCTATATTGCTCTGTCCATCTCTGTGTCTCTATATTGCTCTGTGTCTCTATACTGCTCTGTGTCTCTATATTGCTCTGTCCATCTCTGTGTCTTTATATTGCTCTGTGTCTCTATATTGCTCTGTCCATCTCTGTGTCTCTATATTGCTCTGTGTCTCCATATTGCTCTGTGTCTCTATATTATTCTGTGTCTCTATACTGCTCTGTGTCTCTATACTGCTCTGTCCATCTCTGTGTATCTATATTGCTCTGTGTCTCTATATTGCTCTGTGTCTCTATATTGCTCTGTGTCTATGTGTCTCTATATTGCTCTGTGTCTCTATATTGCTCTGTCCATCTGTGTCTCTATATTGCTCTGTGTCTATGTGTCTCTATATTGTTCTGTGTCTATGTGGATCTATATTGCTCTGTGTCTCTATATTGCTCTGTCCATCTGTGTCTCTATATTGCTCTGTCCATCTGTGTCTCTATATTGCTCTGTGTCTCTATATTGCTCTGTCCATCTCTGTGTCTCTATATTGCTCTGTGTCTCTATATTGCTCTGTGTCTATGTGTCTCTATATTGCTCTGTGTCTCTATATTGCTCTGTGTCTCTATATTGCTCTGTCCATCTGTGTCTCTATATTGCTCTGTCCATCTCTGTGTATCTATATTGCTCTGTGTCTCTATACTGCTCTGTGTCTCTATATTGCTCTGTGTCTCTATATTGCTCTGTGTCTCTATATTGCTCTGTCCATCTCTGTGTCTCTATATTGTTCTGTGTCTCTATATTGCTCTGTGTCTCTATATTGCTCTGTCCATCTCTGTGTCTCTATATTGCTCTGTGTCTCTATATTGCTCTGTGTCTCTATATTGCTCTGTCCATCTCTGCGTCTCTATATTGCTCTGTCCATCTCTGTGTTGTGCACTTCTCTGCAGCTGTGTATCTGACTGACTGGTATTAACATGCAGGGCAGCAGGCAGGGGGATCTAGAGAGAGAGAGAAAGAGAGAGAGGAATGAGAGCGAGAGAAAGAGAGAGAGGAATGAGAGAGAGGAATAAGAGAGAGACAGAGAGAGAGAGAGAGAGAGAGAGAGAGAGAGCTCATCCAGAGAGGAGTCTCTCCAGTGGGGTTCAACCCAAACCTTCACAGGCGCAAGACGAGGAAAAGCAGCAGCCTCTTCAAAGCAAGAGAGGCAAAGAGGATGCCAATGCTTGGATTTGTACTTTGTACACACACACACACACACACACACACACAGATACCACAAAACCACTTTTAAAATGGCCATTTCCACAAACATTCACTGTGTTTAATGTCTGGTGCACGTGCGCACACACACACACACACACACACACACTGTTGCCATTCACAGACCCCTGTGATTCAGATGCATCCATAATGAGGCGTGATGAGCTGTCATTGAGCAGTGATTTACCACCGCTCCTCTGGTTCACCAAACACCCCCCCCCCCAACCAGAACGTGGTTCCACTGCGAGCTGGGACGCTGTGAACAATGCAATATTAATGGCCTTGAACACGCCGCCACAACCATCTTCAAAAGACACAGCCCATTACTAATAAATGCCATTTTAAGTGTGGATCCATCACTGCAGCTCGTATTGAACGACGGTTATTGACAAAGGTGTTTGATATGATGAATGAGTCAGAAGGACGAATTAGATGACGGCTCGTTGCTGGTGGGGGTCACTACTAATGACCAGGGGCAGGAGTGGCATTTGGTGACCTTTCCTAACTCCATTCTCCAAACACAGCCCAGCTTATTCCTTTTGATGTGGATTCATTTAAGTCTTAGCTCATTAATTATAAACCGCCTCCATCACACACGCAACAACCCCAATCCAAGGCAACGTGGTTTCACCGACAAAGAAACCATTTTACCCGGTGATATCATGCAGAGTATTTACTAAAAGCTTATTACAAAAGTTTAAAACATTTACGATCAGATTACCAAAAGTCATTAATGCTGGTAAATCCAATAATATGAAGAAACGTGAATTACATGGTTATTACATGGTTATTACATGGTTAATAAAGCCTTTCTAAAGTTCTTATAAGACTAGGGTGCATTACCTGCCACCCGCAGCAGTCTAGCCAGCTCCAGCAGAGTGGTGGCCTGCCGATGGGCAGAGGGGCACTGGGACACACACTCCCTTATTAGGGACAGACGATCCTCACGCAGACGGACTGCAGAGACAGAGAACAGGGGGGAGGGAGAGAGAGAGAGAGAGAGAGAAAATCAAACCAACATTACATTAAAAGGATTAGTGTTGACACATTGGAATTGAAGAGGAGCAGAGAGAGATAGAGTGAGAGTGTGTGTTTGAGAGAAAGAGAGAGAGAAAGCGTGTGTGTGTGTGTGTGTGTTGAGTAGAAAGAGCGTGAAGTTTTGCGCACAATGACAAACAGGAGTTCAACATTCTCTAAAAACAATAAGTAGAGTGGACTGCCATAACATCAGTGAAAAACATTACAGCAGGCTTCAACGTGGCTGTGTTTACGATTAAAAATGTCAAACAAATTTCGCCTACGTAGGACCTCATGACTGCACAGTTTGCGCTTTGTCCTTCTCCATAGTTTGATCTACCCAAAAACCCAAAGTGCTTCCATATCGAACTCCTCAAGTTATTAGGTCTTATCACTCGTCTCGCTCATATCGTACAGGTTGATCGCGTTGTCCTCCATTTTTTTGGCAAAACACCAGCAGCACAGCAGCCGATTGAAACAGCTGTTTCCGGTGCGTAAAATAGCTTTCACAATGCCTACTGCACTTTCGGAATTCTTTATTTTCTTTTTCTGCTTGTTTGTGGGTTTTGTTACATCTACCTTTTTTATTTGTTTAATTTGTTTAAAATGAAGTGTACATATTTGGTTGAAATCGATTCCCTATTTTAGTTTTCGAAACTTGTGTTGGTTGGTTCAGTCGATTGTGCAATCGATTTTCGAATGTAAAGTGACAGCCCTAGTGTGTGTGTGTGTGTGTGTGTGTGTGTGTGTGTGTGTGTGACTGACTGTGTGTGTGTTTGTTTGTGTATGTGACTGTGTGTATGTGACTGTGTGAGTGTGTGCGTATGTTTGTGTGTGTGTGTGTGTGTGTGTGTGTGTGTGTGTGCGTTACAGAGGTCTTTCATTACAATAATGTTCAGTGAGAAAGTTGATCATGGTATGTTGGAGAGATCTGTTAGTCTTTCGTTACTTAGAATTGCGTAAGCTTTGGACACTTTCGCAGTAGAGATGGATGAGTAAATCCATAAGCAAATCCATTTGTATGAGATGTGAGATTCAGGCAAAGACAGTTAAAAGGGAGAGAGAGAGAGAGAGAAAGAGAGAGAGAGAGAAAGAGAGAGAGAGCAAGGTGGGGGGATTGAGCAGAGTCAGAGACAGAGATGCCCTTAAAAGCATTATCCATCCACTTTCACCCCACGTGGTAAAATATTCATCACAGCTAAGATCACTTAGTGTGTGTCTGTGTGTGTGCGTGCGCCAGTGCAAGTGTGTGTGTGCGTGCATGTGTGTGTGTGTGTGCGCTCGCATTTGCATGTGTGTGTGTGTTAGGGAGAGAGGGAGAGAAAGAGAGAAGAGTGTGTGTTTAATTGAGTATGTAGGAGTGTATGGGTGCATGTATGTGAATGTCAGTGTGATTCTCTTAGAGAATCAATACAAGCCCCTTTTAACATATCACCTTTTTATTACACTAGAGGCTACTTTTGTAATGTTCCTTTCTCTCACTCTGGGTGTGTGTGTGTGTGTTAGAAGTTGCCCGTCAGCAACACCGTGTGACTTTGCTGCGGTGCTTTCTGGGAAAGAGAAAAAGATACATCACCCCAAGGAGACCCTCTCTCTCTCCATAACACACACACACACACACACACACACACACACACACACACACACACACACACACACACACACACACACACACACACACACACACACACACACACACACACACACACACACACACACACACACACACACACACACACACAAAATAAGAAGATTTGGAGAAAGGAAAAACAGACTGTTGAACAAATACAAAAATAAACATATCACAAACCTTAAAGGGTGTGAACAGATGTTTATGAGTGTGTGTGTGTGTGTCATTTTGAACAGGAAGCCTGATAAGCAATTCAGAATTCAGTCAAGACAATTTTTAAAAAACAACAACAAGAAAAACATGGTTTCAACAGATGTTTTGTAAAGTGCGGCACGCTTACAACAATACAATAATTGAACAGTGCCATAATGTTCCGCATCTCTGGTAGCAAATTATTCTGGCATGAGTGCCTAGAACAGCAGTGTTAAAACACACACACACACGTGCTCACACACACACACACACACACAAACACACACACTCGTGCTCACACACACACACACATGAAAAAGACACACACACACACACACACACACGAAGATAAGGGTAAACCACCCCATAAGTCCCCATGAAAAAGACACACACACACACACACACACACACACACACACACACACACACACACACACACACACACACACACACACACGAAGATAAGGGTAAACCACCCCATAAGTCCCCACGAAAAAGAGAGAATAGATGGAGGGGAACAAAACTAAGTCAGGCTCCTAAACACTCCACACTCTAGTACAAGATGTATGAAAACCTGTTGCTAGGGAAAAACAGGTGTGTGTGTGTGTGTGTGTGTGTGTGTGTGTGTGTGTGTGTGTGTGTGTGTGTGTGTGTGTGTGTGTGTGTGTGTGTGTGTGTGTGTTTTGAATATGAAGCTCCGTAAGCATTTCTGGCAAATCTGGTCCTCTTCCACAGAAAATAAATAAATAAACAAATGAATAAAAAAAGGAATTCATAACAATGAATCATGCTGCACAAACAATAAGAGGCGTTGTTTTGCATCTCAGGTAACAAATTGTTTTGGCACCATTAGGGACAACTGTTAACTGGTGTGTGTGTTTGTGTGTGTGTGTGTCTTGTTCACGTTCACACACACACACATACACACACACACACACACACACACACACACACACATACACACACACACACACACACACACACACACACACGTTAACCCTTAGAACCCGATTGACGCAAAGTGCGTCAAAAAACACACCCTTTCTTCTCTGTTACATTGCTCCGGAACGGTTCATCGCAGCGAGATGAAACCTTTATTGCACGACAGAGCAGAAGTGGGGCTTTCCAACGAGACTAAACACTTGTCTGTACGATCAAGTATGAAAATTAAAAAAAATCATGAAATTAAATCAAATTGCATCATATTTACAGTCTATACTTCTCTGCATTCACCTGCACAAACATTACTCTAGTTTGAATTACTCGCGAACCCGTGATCGCATCGATATGGCAAGCATATCAGATGAAAGAGGGGGCACAGGGCTATCCATTGGTACCATGTTTATCGATCCTTCTGGCTTATAAAACCAGACGAAGTGACTGCAAAATAATAACGTCATGTACACAAACCAACGCTGCACACTCATTACTCTCGTTTGAATTACTCGCGCACCCATGATCGCATAGATATGCCACGCATGTCAGATGAAAGAGGAGACTCAGAGCTATCATTTGATACCAAGTACATCCTTCTGGGTTATAAAACAGACAAAGTGACAGCAAAATAATAACTTCATATAGCTGGACTTACCCCACGTTTTTGTCTGTTCTTGTGGCAAAGCATGTTTATAATCCAATGCTATCATGTGTTTCTCTATGGCAAAGCATGTTCATATTCCGGTTTTGAGATCCTAGCAAATTCCTGCATGGCATCCAATTCAAGGCTCACATTGCATCCTAATTTGTTCAACAAATAAACACCTTTTTTGCCTTTACTTTGTTCATGGCAATACAGTAAAGAGTTGAGAATTATTATGACTGCATAGACACAGGCACGCAGGCTAACACGCAACCTCGGGTCAAGTCAGGTCAGATCAGTTCGTGTCACAGATATGGAGCGCAGAAAGGTCATTTTTCATCACTAAATAAAAAATGGCATTTATTTCCGTAAATCACACAGCAAATATTTCTGTAAATTGCTCAGCCCCAGAGTATCCCTCCAACATGGCAATTATATTGCCCGATTCAGGACAGTCTGCCCTACACACACATGAAATGCATGTAGAGCTGTGAGCTTGCTGTGGTGAGATACATGTCGAAATATAAGAATTTTTATAATACACTTTTTATATTTTAATTCTTTAAAAATCTAAATAAAATCAATGCTAGTATTAATACATGAAATGATGGCAGATCTGAATAGCCTAAACTCTCCTGAAAAAAACAATATATAATATATGTGTGTGGCACTTACAATGACCAGAATAAATCCTTATGAATAAAGGTAGTGAAAATGCCCTAAAAACAGCTTAGGGTTCTAAGGGTTAACAGTTGTATTTCCACCTCCTATTTGTGCAAGCACATTCACAGAAACAACAACAAAAAACAACAGAATATTCCCATACAGACACAAACCATGTATATATTAAAAAGTACAATAACACAAAAGCTGGCGCGCACACACACACAAACACACACATGAAAATGCATGTAAACCCACCTTGCAGGGGGAGGACTTTGACGTTGAAGTCCTCCAATCGAGAAAGAGCACTGATGAGGTCTAGCTCTTCAGCCA
>NW_027468859.1:25668587-25671087 GCF_046254945.1 Alosa pseudoharengus | reverse complement strand
TTCACTATTTCCTCACAAATGGTCAGTACACTCCAGGACCACAGGAAGAGAAGAACGCTTGGTCAACTTTTAACCATAAATGCTCAATTCCGGGCGGACCATTTCCTGTTACCTACAGCAAGCCTTAAAGGACAATTCCGGCGCAAAATGAACCTGGGGGTTAATAACACATTTGTACGAGTTCGACCGTTCGCTGGGATTTATTTTCATGCTAGTCGAATGTGACCAGTTTTATTGCAAACCGCTAATTAGTGTTTAACGCTAGCCTTCGGGGCACACGTACAGTAGAAAGAAATCGCTATTTCTATACCACTAACAAGGCTCAAAATAGCACCACACTTACACAGTAGCATAATGAGGGTCTCTACATGTAAACCGAAGCATTGAGAACTTTGTAAGTGTACAGGCAGTTTATTAAAAAGAAACACATTACCGTTCACGTCTGGTTCACATACAGGCAGGCGCCTTGGGAAAACGAAACTCTGGGATGTGAAGTGAATCTCATGTGAAACGTTGTTGCTGAAAGAAAGGACTGTGCAAAAGAGAAGCACTGAACGCAACAGGAGACATAAGAGATGGCAGGCTATTTGAACGAATTTGAAGACATCGAGGATGAACCCTTATTGGACGTCGGAATATAGCCTACCAACGAAGAGCTGCGGAGCTCCGTGAAAGGGCTATGAGAGAGAGAGAGCTACCTGTAGTCAATGCTGCACACAGCCTCGCACTTCTAGAAACTGTAGGCTACCTGCGGACATTGTGAAGCTATAGCCACCGAAGAGGAGTGCCTGTGTTGCATGGAGTGGGACCTGTTGCGTCTTGACCCCCAAGAGACGCAGTATTTTGTAGAGTCTGAAGATTCCCCCTCATTGATAAACAGGGCTGTAGTTGAAACTTTTTTCCATGTCCCGAAAAGAAATTGGAGGCGGCGATCCATACCAGAGAGACCAGATGGACATCCACTAAGTAAGTACACTATACAAGTTATGTTACATCGGAGCTTATTTCTGATAGGCCTATATTGAGCAAATTACATGATTTTAGTTCACATCGCCTGCCTGTATATGTGAACAACCAGACGTGAACGGTAATGTGTTTCTTTTTAAAAAACTGCCTGTACACTTACAAAGTTCTCAATGCTTCGGTTTACATGTAGAGACCCTCATTATGCTACTGTTTAAGTGTGGTGCTATTTTGAGCCTTTTTAGTGGTATAGAAATAGCGATTTCTTTCTACTGTACGTGTGCCCCGAAGGCTAGCGTTAAAAGCTAATTAGCGGTTTGCAATAAAACTGGTCACATTCGACTAGCATGAAAATAAATCCCAGCGAACGGTCGAACTCGTACAAATGTGTTATTAACCCCCAGGTTCATTTTGCGCCGGAATTGTCCTTTAACTACAGGTTGCACAAATATGCAAGGCCACACACGCACACACACCCGCACCCCAGTCTTAATATCTCATGCCCATAATCAGGACAAGCACCAGTGTGTGTGTGTGTGTGTGTGTGTGTGTGTGTGTGTGTGTGTGTGTGTGTGTGTGTGTATTTGTATGCATGGGCTCTGCTCTTCATGAAAGACTCCCAACAGAGTAGATCACAGTGTGGTGAGAAGTGGATCTTATCTCATCATATCTCATGTCCATCCTGCGGTCTGTGGCCAGACATGGATTACACTGACCCACTCTCCACTCCACACCACCCAGGCCAGCACACACACACACACACGGATTACACCGACCCACCCACTGTCCACTCCACACCGCCCAAGCCACACATCACACCCTCACTCTCTAAACAGCCAGTGGTCACACATACTTCATATATGCAACTCAGTCCACACATGTACACACACACACGCGCGCGCGTGCGCGCACACACACACGCACACGCACACGCACACGCACACGCACACGCACACGCACACGCACACGCACACGCACACGCGCACGCGCACGCGCACGCGCACGCGCACGCGCACGCGCACGCGCACGCGCACACGCACACGCACACGCACACGCACACACACACACACACACACACACACACACACACACACACACACACACACACACACACACACACACACACTGCTGATTTGTACAATCTTGTACAAATTTCTGAAAATTATCATTATTTTCCTAACTACCTTGTTAAAATTAGAATTATTTACATAGCGTCTTTTCCAATTACCAACTCAATTCCAACTTTGTAATTAGGCACCTGCACAGACCCCACTCCTCCCAGCTAAAGGCTGGTCAAGCAACAGCAGAGTGGGAGATGGGCAAACAATGACATGTTTCTGTTTTCTTTCCAAAGGCAGCATTCGATTGGTTTTACTTTAATACATCCTGGTACTGTTTGTCTTTCAGCATTATCAGTGTGAAATGATTGACTTTCAATACCTTATGTATTGTGTGTGTGTGTGTGTGTGCATGCGTGAGGGGGTGGGGGTGGTGTGTGTGTGTGTGTGTGTGTGTGTGTGTCTGTGTGTCTCCAGGC
>NW_027468859.1:25662404-25665887 GCF_046254945.1 Alosa pseudoharengus | reverse complement strand
GCATCCTTCTCTCTATACTCTCTAACATGGGAATCTCCGGCTCTGCTCTCTCCTGGTTTGAATACTACCACACAGGACGCTCGTTTAACGTATCATGGCTTGGACAGCTATCTGCACCTCACCATCTCACCACAGGGGTCCCCCAGTGCTGGGCCCCCTTCTCTTTGCTATCTACACCACCTCCCTGGGACAGATTATCCGTTCGCATGGCTTCTCATACCACACCATGACATCATCGTACCGTGCCAAGTTCATGCATGGGTCGCGGAGCGTGGCGGAGGAGTTGAAGTATTCACGGGCGGCGGCGAGCACCAGCTCCACGCTCCGTCCGTACGCCACGCGGCCCGCCGCCCGTAACCGCAGCGACACGCTGACCGGCGTGTCCTCGGCCAGCGCGCTGCAGTGCATCATCTGGCCGGCCAGAGAGACCGTCTCCTGACGGCCCGAACATAACAAGCTCTCCGTGAAGACCTGAGACAGGAGGAGGGCAGACACACAAAGACAATTAGGGAGCGTCTTCAACGGCTTTTCTTACAATGGATTTACATCATTTTATTAACACAAGTAAAAGCAATAACACAGCCTATTTACACACACACACACACACACACACACACACACACACACATATTACATAAAAAAGAGAAAGAAAAACAATACATTAGAATTCTGAAGTTCCATAATTGACCAGGAAGTATTATGCCTGTTTATGACACTCATGCATAAGCAAAAAAATGAAGATGTATCCACCTCAATGGTATAGAAAGAGAGAGAGAGAGAGAGAGAGGGAGAAAGGGAGGGAGGATAAAACAGGAAGCGAGTGAGAGTGTGAGAAAAGGAAAAGAAAAAGAACATGTAAGAACAAAAAGAGAAATGCAAATGGGGGAAAAGCGAGAGAAGGACAAACCATGTGAGAAGAGAGAGTGTCTGAGGGTATGAGAGAGAGACAGAGAGAAAGAGAGAGAGAAGAGAGACATAAATTTGAATCTGAGGGTATGCATATGTATGTCTTCACAATATGAATTACTCGCTCGTCATGCCAATTAGCCAGCATGAAATTGAGAAATTGAAATCGAAATTAAAGCTGACGGAGGGAGAGAGAGAGAAAGAGAGAGAAAGAGAGAGAAAGAGAGAGAAAGAGAGAGAAAGAAGCTGTGAGACAGAGACAAAGGCAAAGACGAAAAACCAAGGAAAAAAGAATGTGTTACACAACTTCATCCTTCTTCATTGAGGAGACTCTGGAACACACACACACACACACACACACACACACACACACACACACACACACACACACACACGGAGTAGCGTAAGTGCCCATCTGTTGGCCATCGGTCTGTGTTTCTCATGATGGATACTCTAGACATGTGTGTGAGTATGAAACAGACCCCTAACTAACAAAGGTAAACAAGGCTGACACAGACACACACACACACAGACACACACACACACAACGAGCAGTGTGCAGTAGCACACTGACAGCCTACAGAGCAGCTCACACAGACCAAATGTGACAAATCACATTGATCACCGCCAATAAAGGAAGCATCTGCTTGTCTGTGTGTGTCTGTGTGTGTGTGTGTGTGTGTATATATATGTGTGTGTGTATGTGTGTGTGTGTGTGTATATGTGTGTATATGTTAGTCTTGCTTTGCACCTCTGAGATATTTACTTTATAACCCAATATAAATACCACCATAATTACACCTTAATTGTTAGTGTGTTTGTGTTTGTGTGTTTTTGGTCAATAATCTGACCCATCATTGGATTTCAGGTTCAACAGAGGTCAGACTGACAATTGAACACACAGACACAGACACACACAGACAGACACAGGGTGTGTGTGTGTGTGTGTGTGTGTGTGTGTGTGTGTGTGTGTGTGTGTGTGTGTGTGTGCATGGGTGAGGGGGTGGGGTTGGTGTGTGCGTGTGTGTGTGTCTTTGTGTGTGTGTGTGTGTGTGTGTGTGTGTGGGGGGGAGGGGGTCTTAAATCAGTGTCCCAGAGCGAGAGGCTTAGAGAGGGATGAAAGCGCCTCTCATCACCCCCACATCACAATCCCCACTAAAGCCCAGTGCTACACCTGCTAATTAGACAGGGAGAGAGAGGGAGCGAAGAAAGAGCAGATGACGGACACACACACACACACACACACACACACACACACACACACACACACACACACACACACACACACACACACACACACACACACACACACACACACACATACACACACACACACACACACACACACACACACACACACACACACACACACACACACACACACACACACACACACACACACACACACACACACACACACACACACACACACACACACAGGCACAGGCACAGAACACTATTTCACAATTTCCTCACAAATGGTCAGTACACTCCAGGACCACAGGAAGAGAAGAACGCTTGGTCAACTTTTAACCATAAATGCTCAATTCCGGGCGGACCATTTCCTGTTACCTACAGCAAGCCTTAACTACAGGTTGCACAAATATGCAAGGCCACACACGCACACACACCCGCACCCCAGTCTTAATATCTCATGCCCATAATCAGGACAAGCACCAGTGTGTGTGTGTGTGTGTGTGTGTGTGTGTGTGTGTGTGTGTGTGTGTGTGTGTGTGTGTGTGTGTGTGTATTTGTATGCGTGGGCTCTGCTCTTCATGAAAGACTCCCAACAGAGTAGATCACAGTGTGGTGAGAAGTGGATCTTATCTCATCATATCTCATGTCCATCCTGCGGTCTGTGGCCAGACATGGATTACACTGACCCACTCTTCACTCACCCACTCTCCACACCACCCAGGCCAGCACACACACACACACACACACACACGGATTACACCGACCCACCCACTGTCCACTCCACACCGCCCAAGCCACACATCACACCCTCACTCTCTAAACAGCCAGTGGTCACACATACTTCATATATGCAACTCAGTCCACACATGTACACACACACACACACGCGCGCATACACACGCATACGCATACACACACACACACACACACACACACACACACACACACACACACACACACACACACACACACACACACACACACACACACACACACACACACACACACACACACACACAATGCTGATTTGTACAATCTTGTACAAATTTCTGAAAATTATCATTATTTTCCTAACTACCTTGTTAAAATTAGAATTATTTACATAGCGTCTTTTCCAATTACCAACTCAATTCCAACTTTGTAATTAGGCACCTGCACAGACCCCACTCCTCCCAGCTAAAGGCTGGTCAAGCAACAGCAGAGTGGGAGATGGGCAAACAATGACATGTTTCTGTTTTCTTTCCAAAGGCAGCATTCGATTGGTTTTACTTTAATACATCCTGGTACTGTTCGTCTTTCAGCATTATCAGTGTGAAATGATTGACTTTCAATACCTTATGTATTGTGTGTGTGTGTGTGTGTGTGTGTGCATGCGTGAGG
>NW_027468859.1:25652404-25657404 GCF_046254945.1 Alosa pseudoharengus | reverse complement strand
CCAGAGACCTTTTATTTAGGGAGAGAACACACAGTTTATACAATGATTTACTAGTTGCAGCTGTAGGACCCAGGAAAACTAAACTGTCTGGGAGTAAGTAGCAACCAGTGCAACCTGTTAAAACTGGAAATAAAGTAAGTCTGGGAAAGGGGTCATGGCAGTCAGGACTACACTCCCCCCCAAAAAAATCTCCAAGCAATTGCATCTCCTCCCCAATTAGGAGAGACCGCCATTTCCCAAGTAGCTGATCAACTATCCTAATGGACTTCACACCTAAGTGTTGAGCTAAAGTATGGCTATTACTGAAATCAGGACCAGCAAACTCTACTAAATCCCCAAGGGTTGTAACTCCAGAGCTGATAAACTTAGAAGTAGGTACCAGGGACAAATCCTGACTCACATCAAGAACAGAACCATGAATCAGAGGCTCCTTTAACAACCAGAATAATGAGCTTGTCTGTCGCGGGCGTTGTATTATAAACAGAGACCAGACTTTAAACAAATTCTTATAAAATGCAGGAAGCAAATTAAGATTCATCCTATTTGGATTACACCAGAACAAAGACCTATCTAAGCCCAACCCTTCAAAAAGTTGTAAAATACAACAGGCTGCAGCTTTCCAGCTTGAGTCCACTGATCCTGCAAGAAGACGCTGTACAAACTGCAGACGGAAGGCAGCAGTTCGACTCTGTAGATGAATAAGTCCATGTCCACCTTCCTCCTTAGGCAGATATAAAACACTCTGAGGTACCCAGTGTAGATTGTCCCAGAAAAAATCAACCAGGACTGACTGAATCTTCGGTAGCATGTTTGAAGGAGGATCCACACAAGCCAGCCGATGCCAAAGAGAGGATGCAACCAGGTTGTTAATAATAAGAACACGCCCCCTGTACGAAGTAATACTGAAAAGAAATTTCCATTTCTCTAGACGACCTTTAACTTTTTCAATTACCCCATCAAAATTCTTTTGAATAAAAACATCATCACCTAAGAAAACACCCAGGTATTTAAACCCACCCCTATTCCAAACTAAGCCATCAGGCAGACCAGGTTCGCCAATCACCCAACTCCCAACCAGCAAGGCTATGCTTTTTGACCAATTTACCTTTGCTGAAGAAACAACCTTAAATTCATTGCAAATTTTAAAAAGCGTGTCAACATCTCTCTGGCCATTAACAAGGACAGCCACATCGTCAGCATAAGCTGACAATTTAAAAACATCATCACAGTTAGGGATTTTCACTCCAACAATCTCCTTCCTCAACCTTACAAGGAAAGGTTCAATAGCCAGACTA
The DNA here is from genome assembly GCF_046254945.1 of Alosa pseudoharengus. Taxonomy (NCBI): domain Eukaryota; kingdom Metazoa; phylum Chordata; class Actinopteri; order Clupeiformes; family Clupeidae; genus Alosa; species Alosa pseudoharengus. The sequence goes on along the minus strand of NW_027468859.1, from coordinate 25,656,109 downwards.
TACAGCATGCCCGACAAGGGACATCCTTGACGGACACCTCTGTATACCTTAAAAGGAGCGCACAAGTCACCATTAACCTTGAGAATACTTTCAATGTCACAATACAATGCTTTGATCATTCGAATAAAATTGGGGCTGAAACCAAAGGCTGACAAAGTATTCCACAAATAATTATGCTCAACCCTATCAAATGCCTTTTCTTGGTCAATTGAAACCACACCAAAATCCAGATTGAAGTATTTGCCAATATAGAAGACATCTCTAATGAAGGAAACATTGTTATGAATCAATCTGCCCGGCACACAGTAGGTCTGGTCAGGGTGGATTACCTGCTCCAAAACCTCCCCAAGTCTATTTGCTAAAACTTTAGACAGCAGTTTGTATTCAGAGCAGAGGACTGACACCGGCCTCCAGGACCTTATATCTGTCAGGTCTCCCTTTTTTGGCAATAAAGTGAGCACTGCTCTACGGCAGCTCAGTGGCAGCACCCCTCTGGTGATGCTGTCTCTCAGAACAGTAAGCACATCTGTGCCCAACTCTGGCCAAAAGGACTTATAAAAGTCTACTGGCAGGCCATCCACCCCAGGTGCTTTGCCACTCTCCATACTGTGGAGGGCTCTCTCCAGCTCCTCTAGGGTCAACACCCTTCCAAGGGCTGTATTTGCCTCATCAGATACCTTAGGTAGGTCACCAAGAAACGCCTCGTCAGTCGCCTGATCTTGTGGAATTTCGCTGTTATAAAGCTCCTTATAAAAATTTACTGCTCTATTGCGTATTTCTGGAGAATTAGAAAGGATTCTCCCATCTTCGGACCTCAAAGCATGAATGAACTTCCTCTGGCCATTCTTTACCTCCAAGTTAAAAAAGAATTTTGATGGTACATCCATCAGCTCCGCACTCTGGAAGCGGGACCTGACCAGAGCTCCCTGTGCCCTCAAACCTAAAAAGTCAGCCAATGTTTTCTTTTTTGAGTTAAGAATTTCAGTGGGTGCCTGATCACCCGTTTGTTCTGCCAGATTTTGAAGTTCGATTATTTCCTCCTCTATTTTTTTCATTGAGATTGTTATGCTCCTTGTGACATTGGCTGTATACTCCTGGCAGAGTTGTTTTATTTGTACCTTGGCACAATCCCACCATTGCTGCAAAGACTTATAACAGGATTTCGTGGTTCTAAATTCCTTCCAGAAAAAAAGGAAGACTTCTCTAAAATGGCCATCAGCCAACAAATTGGTATTAAAGTGCCAGTAGGCACTTTTTGGTTTTACAAATTCTAGAAATAAAGAACAGAAAACCAAACTATGGTCAGAAAAACCAACTAGAATTATTGAACATTTCCTGAATAGACTACGCTGATGTTTGAAACCATAAAACCTGTCAAGTCTTGCAAGAGACAAACAATTATTATATGAGTGTGCCCAAGTATATTGCTTCTGTTCACCATGAAAGTTCCTCCAAATATCACTAAGATCATTGGACTTCATAATCTCTACAAGCCGTCTACGAGAGGGCATGTGCGGCTCAACATGATTTCTGTCAATAATTTGTGCAGTACAATTGAAATCTCCTCCAAGGATAAGAATATCCTCTGAACAGCAATTTTTTATAACATTTCCAATAGTATTTAAAAACAGCATTCTATCTGTTGCCAGTGTAGGAGCATAAATGCAAATAAACACAAAAAAACGATTTTCAAACTGGGCTCTGACCTTTAAAAGTCTTCCCTCTATAACTTCTTCAACATCAAAAGTGATGGGAATAAAGGACTTAGAAAACAGAACTGCAACCCCACCACTATTAGAAGTACCATGACTAAGTATGGATAGACCATCAAACTCCTGAGCCCAAACAGCTGCATTAGACGCATCACTGTGCGTTTCTTGCATAAAGAGAACATCAAACTTATTCTGTCTGATTGTTTCAAAAACAGAGAGCCTCTTAAATGTTTCTCTTGCGCCATTTATATTTAAAGAAGCAACACGAAATTCACCCATCATTATAAAGAAAAAATAAAAAAATAAATATGGACCTATGCAATCAGCCATCCTAAGACACAAAGTGGAAAGGGTTTTTAACATTTGTCCTCTTTGGCATTCAGTAGAACATTGAGTTTTGTGAGAATCTTTTTTAGACGAAATCCCTCTTGATCAGTGATGCTACCATCACGCATAAATGCTCGTGATTTGGTCATAAACTGTTCAATGTCAGGAAAAAATTCGTCTACCTGGACCTTCCTAGAATGTTTTGTATCCTTAAGGAAATTCTTTATATCCTCCACTCTATAATTGCGAGTGCGATAGCCGCTTAGTCGCAAGCTGCAGGTTACACTACAGTCAGAAAACTCACTTTCACTCTCATTATCAGTCAATTCTATTTGAGCGGGTCCCCCTTTATTCTTTTTAACGCGCTTTCTTTTTCCTTTATTTGACGGTGCTTTAAACACATTATTGTCCTCCTCCAACACGGAGGTTTCCATGTCTTCCATGGCGGCGGAAACCTCCTCCCCATTAATGGCATCATCATTGCTCCCCTGACAGTTCTGAGAATCAGTGATAGTATCCCCCAAAAGTGTGGAAAGATCCTCCCCATCAGCCGATCTAACATCGTGATTTTCCCCATGCACTTGGAACGAATTTAACGTTATATCAGGAGTTTGGCTCTCCGGCCCACTAGCAGAAGCAGCAGCCTCCCCCTCAGTAGCACCAATGTTATCACTAGGCTCGTTGGTCTCTTTAGACGCTCCCTCTGCCACATCACCCCTAGACTCATTGCTAATTCCATTGTTTCCACTATTATTCGTGTCATCCTTTTTATCAGGACACGCGCGCACGAGATGCCCCGATTGTCCGCAACCAAAACATTTCATAACGCTAGTTGTTGCATAAATCGCATAATTAAAGTTATCCACAGTCACATTCATTGTCAAGTCCAATTCATCATTGTTATTCTTAAGGATCATGTACACGAAACGCCTGAAGGACACTATATGTTTCAACAACGGGGATTTACTCGCAATCGGAATTTTCTTAATGGTTGAGACCACTTTGCCATAGCGTGACAGTGTTTGTCCTAGAATCTCATCAGAAATGAATGGGGGGACATTAGACAAAATGACTTTCTTGGAAGGCGTAGAAAGAGGGGCAACAGAGATAAAAAAGCCATTTATCACCACACCATTCTCCGTCAGCTGATTGGCAAACTCAACTGACTTTAAGAAAAGCACAATCGCGTTGTTCATGCGAGATGCTGATATGATATTCTCATGACCAACAATTTCTCCAGCAGCCAAACTACAATCCTGAACACTGGCTACCGATGCTATTTTAACAGCATGACGCCGAGTTAGTTGACCAAAAATCTCTGCCATGATTCCAGCACAAAGACTGGAGGCAGTCGCTTTAGGGGAAACCCCCTGTTTATTGCCAGAAAACTAAACCAAGCAAATATATTTAGTACTCCAGCAGATATTAATAGATAGAAAGAAAGGAGAAAGAAATAAAGTGAGAAATAGAGATTTAAACAGAACACTCGTTCGCGGTACAGCGACCGAACCACCATCCACTCACCACTGACTCCGCCCACTCACACCAACCATGCGCACAGAGAGCACAGAGAGAGGGAGAGAGAGAGAGGGAGAGAGAGATATCGAAAAAAAGGGCATCAGAAAGAAGAGGGGGGAGGGGGGAGAAGAAGGGTTAGATGAGAGAC
>NW_027468859.1:25644904-25649904 GCF_046254945.1 Alosa pseudoharengus | reverse complement strand
GAGAGAGAGAGAGAGAGAGAAAAGAACAGAACGGGGGGTGGGGGGGGACAATGAGCAGATGAGATGAGTGACAGAGAAAAAGGAAACGAAGTGAGGAGAGGACAAATGAAAGAGGAGGGAGGTTAAGGGAAGGAGGAAACGAGCGAACAGGGCAGAGGAAAGATGAGGAAGAAACAAGGGAACACAGGACAGAGGAGAGGAGGAAGAAACGAGGGAACACAGGACAGAGGAGAGAGGAGGAAGGGAAAGAGGAAACGAGGGAACACAGGACAGAGGAGAGAGGAGAGAGGAGGAAAGAGGAAATGAGGGAACACAGGACAGAGGAGAGAGGAGGAAGGGAAAGAGGAAACGAGGGAACACAGGACAGAGGAGAGAGGAGAGAGGAGGGAAAAACGAGGGAACACAGGACAGAGGAGAGAGGAGAGAGGAGGAAAAAACAAGGGAACACAGGACAGAGGAGAGAGGAGGAAGGGAAGGAGGAAATGAGGGAACACAGGACAGAGGAGAGAGGAGGAAGGGAAAGAGGAAACGAGGGAACACAGGACAGAGGAGAAAGGAGAGAGGAGGAAAAAACGAGGGAACACAGGACAGAGGAGAGAGGAGGAAAAAACGAGGGAACACAGGACAGAGGAGAGGAGAGAGGAGGAAAAAACGAGGGAACACAGGACAGAGGAGAGAGGAGAGAGGAGGAAAAAACAAGGGAACACAGGACAGAGGAGAGAGGAGAGAGGAGGGAAAAACGAGGGAACATAGGACAGAGGAGAGAGGAGAGAGGAGGAAGAAACAAGGGAACACAGGACAGAGGAGAGAGGAGAGAGGAGGAGAAACAAGGGAACACAGGACAGAGGAGAGAGGAGGAAGAAACAAGGGAACACAGGACAGAGGAGAGAGGAGAGAGGAGGAAGAAACAAGGGAACACAGGACAGAGGAGAGAGGAGGAAGGGAAGGAGGAAACGAGGAAACACAGGACAGATGTTCCGTCTTCCAAAGGAGAGCCATTAGCATGCTAAACAGGTGGTGGGCTGAGGTAAATTCATGCACATACTGATGTGGTGTGCACATGTGTGTGTGTGTGTGTGTGTGTGTGTGTGTGTGTGCGTGCGCGTGCGTGTGTGTGTGTGTGCGTGTGTGTGTGTGCGTGTGTGTGTGTTGCGCGTGTGCGTGTGTGTGTGGCGAATAGAGAAAGGGAGTCTGTAATTCTCTCTCTCTGTCTGTCTGTGTGTGTGCGTGTGTGTGTGCGTGTGCGTGTGCGTGTGCATGTGCGTGTGCATGTGCGTGTGTGTATGAGGGGCCGTCTAGGCCTTAATTTATACTTGGTCTTACACACACTATCATAATCTTGCACATACACCACTATACTCATGCACACTCACTATTATAGTCATTTTACATGTATGTATGAGAGGGTATAGTCGTGTATGTGAGAGAGTATAGTAGTGTATGTGAAGGAGTGTAGTAGTGAATGTGAGAGAGTATAGTAGTGTATGTGAGAGAGTAAAGAGTATAGTAGTGTATGTGAGAGAGTATAGTGGTGTATGCGAGAGAGTATAGTAGTATATGTGAGAGAGTATAGTGGTGTATGTGAGAGAGTATAGTGGTCAGTGTGAGAGAGTTTGCATGAAACGGAAGGGAGTTTGCATGAAACGGAAGGAGTTTGATTTCTCAGTTCCTGATTGGTTTGTCAATGTCACTTCTCTCTAGCTAGCCAATTAAAATCAAGGAAGGGGCGGGACCTACATTGTCAACAATGTTCGTGTAGACCTAGTGGTCGAGGAAAAAATCAGCCAAGTCCTATGTGACTAAATATTAAACTACTACTGCAAACCAAATGCAAATTAGGCTACAGAGACATGAGGGGTGCCTATTCTATTGTAATAGCACACGGCTACCAGATTTCTTTTGTCTGGCGAAGTCATATTTTAGTGAACTGAGATCTGAAAGATTGCTGCCATTGCAGTTAGCTAGTTAGCTAGCATTCCAGCAACATTCCAAAAAGGACATGCATTACAGTTTGGCTGGCAGACGTTTTGGTAACCTTGTCTGCTGTTGCCAGTGACTCGTGAGCCTGTGTCCACATCGCTATTTTTGCACTGACAGCCAAAGATTCTAGAACAGAGCTCCAGACAGCGCTCCATTCAGGGTGCTGGGGGTCAAGTGTTTATTGTTGCTAGGTTACCAAACTATCTACCAGCAGCATGTTGTTGCTGCCTGGCTTAATGCTAACTAACTAGATAACTGAAATGGCAATCTTTCAGGACTCAGTTCACTAAAATATGACTTCGCCAGACAAAAGGAGCTGGCATTACAATAGAATATGTCACCCCTTGTGTCTTTGTAATTTGCATTCGCTTTGCAGTAGTAGTTTAATATTTAGTCACATAGGAGTTGGCTGATTTTTTCCTCTACCACTAACGTTAACGTTATAAGAACTGTGTTGACAGTGTAAATGCTAGGTCCCGCAGCAATTTTTCAGAACTCAGTTCACTAAAATATGACTTCGCCAGACAAAAGCAGCTGGTAGCCTAGGCAATTACAATAGAATAGGCACCCCTCATGTCTTTGTAGCCTAATATGCATTCGGTTTGCAGTAGTAGTTTAATATTTAGTCACATAGGACTTGGCTGATTTTTTCCTCCACCACTAGGTCTACACGAACATTGTTGACAGTGTAGGTCCTGCCCCTTCCTTGATTTTAATTGGCTAGCTAGAGAGAAGTGACATTGACAAACCAATCAGGAACTGAGAAATCAAACTCCTTCCATTTCATGCAAACTCCCTTCCGTTTCATGCAAACTCTCTCACACACACCACTATACTCTCTCACATTCACTACTATACTCTCTTGCATTCACTACTATACCTTCTCGCATACACTACTAAACTCTCTCGCATACACTATTATACTCTCTCGCATACACTATTATACTCTCTCGCATACACTACTATACTCTCTTGCATACACTAGTATACTCTCTCGCATACACTACTATACTCTCTCACATACACTACCAAGCTCTCTCACATACACTACTATACTCTCTGACATACACTACTATAGTCTCTCACATATACGACTATACTCTCACATACACTACTATAGTCTCTCACATACACTACTATAGTCTCTCACATACACTACTATATTCTCTCACATATACTACTAAACTCTCTCACATACACTACTATACTCTCTCACATACACTACTATACTCTTTACTCTCTCACATACACTACTATACTCTCTCACATTCACTACTATACTCCTTCACATACACTACTATACTCTCTCACATACACGACTATACCCTCTCATACATACATGTAAAATGACTATAATAGTGAGTGTGCATGAGTATAGTGGTGTATGTGCAAGATTATGATAGTGTGTGTAAGACCAAGTATGAATTAAGGCCTAGACGGCCCCTCATATGTGTGCGTGTGTGTGTGAGTCTACTGTATGTATAATATGTTTTTTTTTCCTTAAAAGAAGAACATGCATTAGATGAGCAGAGCTCTTCAAAAGCAGACAGGCAGGCAGACTTTAGGTAGTGGGGTTAACATCACAGCAGGGGAGGCAGAGAGAGAGAGAGAGAGAGTGTGTGTGTGTGTGTGTGTGTGTGTGTGTGTGTGTGTGTGTGTGTGTGTGTGTTTGTGTGTGTGCGCACACGTGCGTGCATGTGTGTCAGATTCTGTGTGTGTGTGTGTGTGTGTGTGTGTGTGGGGGGGGGGGGGGGGGGTCAGGAATAAAATGAACAGAGGGAAAAAGCCAAAGGAATGTGCTAGATGAGAAGAGACGTAGACACAAAGGGGGACCAATTCTACAAATGAGAAATCTGTATTAGCTTTAAGATGAATACAATGAAATCCATCCCCATGCATGAAATGTCTAAAATATCAAAGCAGAGATTAACAGCACAATAAAACTGTATTCATGGTTGTCAGATATGTCATGGTTGTTCTTGAATTTCCTCTTGGGGATCAATCAATCAATCAATCAATCAATCAATCAATCAATCAATCAATCAATTGAAAGTAAGTAAGTATGTATGTATGTATCTATCTATCTATCTATCTATCTATCTGCCAGATAGGTCTCTCCTTTCCTACACATTGTCAAAATCTAGAGTATACTGTTGACCCTGGTGATGTATACTTATGATGTTGATGGCCTCACAGATGAAGAGAAACAGCAATAAATAAAAACAATTGAAAAACAGGAGTCGGCAAGGAAGCGTATTAGAAGTCAAATAAATGAAATGGACTCTGCATGGACTCTGAAAAGAGAGTGAACAAAGAAGAAAGGAGAAAGAGAAGAACAAAGAGAATTGCCAACTGAATTATGGGCTTGTGTTTGGACTCACTTCTGAATACGCCTTCAGATGGCAGAGTCCAGCATAGCCAAACCCCTCAGAGACACATCATCCAGTCTGTGTGTGTGTGTGTGTGTGTGTGTGTGTGTGTCTGATCGTTACTGTCTATGTAGACACTGAACTGAACTGAACTGAACTGCGTGCGTGCGTGCGTGCGTGCGTGCGTGCGGGCAGGAGCATAATGTGTCCAGTCTCGGGTCTCAGCAGCTCTCTCTGGGCCTGACCACATTGGACTGCAAATGGCCAGTCAATAGTCTCTTCCTCCTCCAGCTCTGTCTGTGTCACGACCTCATTCTCGCCCTGTGTCTGTGTGTGTGTCTGTGTTTGTGTGTGTCTCTCCCTGTGTCTGTGTGTGTGTCTGTGTTTGTGTGTGTGTCTGTGAGTGAACCTGTCCATAAGTGCCTTCATGTGTGCATTGTTCATTCATCCGTGTGTGTGTGTCAGTGTTGCGCGGTCTGCCCGAAATTAAGCGGTCGCCCGCGGATGACCGCGGTCACCCGCGGTTATGAGTCATAAACAAAATATTTTAATGATATTCGGGTCATTTGCGGGCGGGTCAGTTAAAATTAATTAAATATATATTTTCTACAAATAGGCCTACTTAAAATATCACGAGAAAGCTAGCATCAA
>NW_027468859.1:25639904-25642404 GCF_046254945.1 Alosa pseudoharengus | reverse complement strand
AGTGAGAGAGAGAGGGAGAAGGAGAGAAAGGGAGAGAGAGGGAGAGGGAGAGAAAGGGAGAGAGAGTGGGAGAGAGAGAGAGAGAGGGCAAGAAAGGGAGAGAGAGGGAGAGGGAGTGGGAGAGAGAGAGAGAGGGAGATAGAGAGAGAGGGAGAAGGAGAAGGAGAGAAAGGGAGAGAAAGGGAGAGAAAGGGAGAGAGAGGGAGAGAGAGGGAGAGAAAGGGAGAGAAAGGGAGAGAAAGGGAGAGAGGGAAAGGGAGTGGGAGAGAGAGAGAGAGGGAGAGAAAGATGGAGAGTAAGGAAGAGAGAGGGAGAGAGATAGGTCATAGAGTAGGGGTGGGTGATATGGACTACAATTCATATCCTGGTATTAGGCTGAATGGTGATTTGCAATACTGTATATATACTGACATTTCGAAACAGGTTAAATGTTTAGTTGTACTGTAAGTTAAATTTATATGCGAGATGTCACACGCAGTTCTGTTGACTGTGATCGAAATAGCATGCAAAGGCGAGATATCGTCCAATGTTTGACGAGACAGGTATCTAAAAAATAAAAAATAAATAAAAGACTTGAATTTCTCCTTGGGGATCAATAAAGTATCCATCTATCTATTTATCTATCTATGATGTAATGTTGATGAAAAACATGTAAAATAAAAATGATATAAACCAATACCAGTATATCAACTAAAGAAATACGATTATCTCTAAAGACTTATCTGTTCAGTTTAGAACGCCGCAAAGACAAAAGAGATGTCTATTGATTTTAGGACAAAGACAACATCTTCTCCAACCACCATCAGAGTACAGCCCATACAGTCTGTCACTGAGTATAAATATCTGGGGGTGGTCTTGGTCCTTGACCACAAACTAAAGCAGTATAAGGGCACAGAACTTATTCAGGGGAAAAAAGCAGCAAGGCTTTATTTTCTTAAAAAAAAACATTTTTCTTTTGATGTAGATCACAAAATGCTGAAGATGTTCTACAGTGTTTTTATTGAGAGTGTATTAACATTTTGCATCATATGCTGGTTTGGCAGCTTAACAGCAGCACAAAAGCACTCCCTAAGGAAAATAGTTACAACTGTCAGTAAACAGATTGGCATCAAAAGCACTCCTTAAGGAAAATAGTTACAACTGCCAGTAAACTGATTGGCATCAATTTGAGAAGCCTAGAGGACATCCATAGATCTAGATCGCTCGACAAAGCGGAGAAAATAATATCAGACCCTAGACACCCACTCTCCACTGCTTTTGAGCTGCTACCTTCAGGCTGCAGGTACCGGTATCCAGCCATCTCATTTATACCCCGAGTGATTATTTCTTTAAACAAATTCCTGCAAGATAGGATTAGGTCATGACCCTTTTTGTATCTCTGTTCAGCGGGTCTGGACAGTTTCATTCTTTCTTCTCTGTTTCTTTTTTTGTATTTGTACTAATACTGTATATTGTTGTATTCACTGGGAAAAAAGTTTCCCTACGGGGACAATAAAGCACTTAACTAACTGCCTAAGGGAGTCCAACGGAAAGTTAAAGGTTCTCTAAGCATGTTTGGGTAACGTCACTTCTGTTGATGTTTCAAACAAAACAGTGAGCTTGCTCACTCCTCCCTCCCATGCAATTGAAACTGACATGAACGTGCATCTCGTCGGTGATTGACCGGAACAGTTTGTTATGTTTTATAGTCCAGGTCCAGGTTTGTTATGTTTCATGGTCCAGGCTGGAACAGGCTGTTTTGGTTACCTTTTTTTACAGTGTATTCAGAGGACAGGGAGCTAGCGGATTGTGAGGAGATGTTTGCTGTATGTGACAAAAAGTGTTTTAGCTTAGAAACTGCGTAACAACGCTTAGAGCACCTTTAATGTTACAACTCACTTTAGTGTCCACGCCACGGTATGGCACGGACAATGCGAGAGCACGCAAATGAATGCACCTCAGATCAGAGTCTTTCTGGACTTGTCAACTGTGACTGCTTTCGGGGACTATGAGATGGCTATTTTTAACTGTTTTGGTGTGGGAAGTATACTGAGGCAAACTCTATCAAAATACAACAAATAGCTGAAGGATTCACAGATGTGTCTGGAGCGTATTGCTAGCTGGCTAGCCCCTCGAGAGAGAAAGAGAGAGAATGAGAGAGTGAGAGAGAGTGAGAGTCTCTGCCCCTCTAGAGAGAAAGAGAGAGAATGAGAGAGAGAGTGAGAGAGAGTGAGAGAGAATCTGTGCCCCTCTAGAGAGAAAGAGAAAGAGAGAGAGAGAGAGAGAGTGAGTGAAGGACTGAAAGAGAGGAAGAGGGGAAGGACTGGAAACATTGACAAGTTAAGACGGCTTCTCTTTGAAGAGGACTTGTGGTGATAATCTGGGACTAATTAGGAGACATCTAGACAATCAAACACATGCCTACACACCCACACGGCAACGACAAATCACATCGCACCACACACAAGAGAAATATTAACACATATTACACATGTATGCATGACATGGACATGGGATCTAC
>NW_027468859.1:25624904-25634904 GCF_046254945.1 Alosa pseudoharengus | reverse complement strand
TTGAAAGATTCAATATAAGCTCACCACACACACACACACACACACACACACACACACACACACACACACACAGCATCTCTCGCATGCACTGTATAGATCATACCGTTATGGCTGAGACCCTTACAGTAGGGGATATTAGGGGAAAGAAGTTTCATTGTTTTTTTTGCCACTCTTCCCCTTTGAATGAGCATGGCAATAAAGAATATTGAATTTAAAGAGAGACAGAGAGAGAGAAAGAGAGAGAGAGGGAGAAAAAGATAGAAATAGGGGGTACATCAACCCTTTTGAACAAATTACTAGTGGGTGTGGTCTGCTGTGGTCTGCTGTGTGGACATACATTTTTCATGAGGAGGCGGAGCTTGTCAATGTCCCGCAGCTTGAGCAGCTCCCGTAGGCTGAGGCTCAGGTCACATGATGTCTCGTACACCAGTGTCTCCAGGGTAACCAGGTCATCACACAGGCGCTCCAGCCCCGGGATCTCCCGCTCCTTCCCCAAACGCACCAAAAACAGTGCACAGTCCACCTGCACAGCCAATCATAGACAAGCACTTGTGTTACAGAACCAATCACAAACAGACATTCACAGGAGGGTAGCCAGTGTGGTTAGCCAATCACAGACGAGAATGAACAAAAGGGTAGCCTTGGGTGGGTCTCAGGTGACTCAATTAATTGGAATTAATGAAATTATTCAATAAATAATGATGCACCAACATGTCTGCCCAACATCGGTATTAGCAAATATCAGCCTTGCTAACGGTCATCGGCTATAGGCAAATTTATACGGCATATACTGATGGCAGTGGCTGATGTTTATCTGCCATGTTGCATCAATTCTGTACTAGGTACAGTATATGTTGTGGTCTGTACTAGGTACAGTATATGTTGTGGTGGTATGTACTAGGTACAGTATATGTTGTGGTGCTATGTACTAGGTACAGTATATGTTGTGGTCTGTACTATGTACAGTATATGTTGTGGTATGTACTAGATACAGTATATGTTGTGGTGGTATGTACTAGGTACAGTATATGTTGTGGTCTGTACTAGGTACAGTATATGTTGTGGTCTGTACTAGGTACAGTATTTGTTTTGGTATGTACTAGGTACAGTATATGTTGTGGTGGTATGTACTAGGTACAGTATATGTTGTGGTATGTACTAGGTACAGGGCCGCGTTTGTGCATTGGGCAAAGGGGCTGCTGCCCCGGGCCCCGGCCACTAGGGGGCCCCGGCGCGGGACATTTAAAAAAGAAAACAAATGTCTTATCGTCACCTGTCTTTTCCCTTATCAATGCATGCTATTACAGACAACAATGGCTTCGCATGAGACAATTAGGAAATATGAAAGCGGAGCTCGAAAAAAGAAAGAGCGGCAGCCAGACGTTCTCAGTAAGGCGCGCCAAAACCACGGCCGTACCCAAGTACGCACTGTGCGTATCATCAGGCTACTCGAGAGAGAATTGCCCGTGTGTGTGTGTTCACACCAAATAGGCCTAGGCTACCATAACTTCCCAACTCTGCACAGTATTCCATTAACTGCATGACAGTAGGCTATTTACAATTTTCTGTAAAGTAAGTTTGTGTTATCAAAATCAATTTAATGCAGAACTATGCACGCGCGCAACTTTTGTTTGAGCAGGAGAGCCTACATACGCATGCTAGAGAAGTTGTCGGCTAGCTTTTTGTTTTCTATTACTATCTATGCTGGTTATCAGCACACAATGTTATAAGCTAATTCATTAACTCGAGACTCATCATGGATATAACACGTTTTTTAAACAACGAAAACAGAAAGGATGGAGACAGCAAAGCGAGAGGAGTTATTTCAAATGGGCAAGCAGCAAGCACAAGGTAGGCAAGATTATTGTGCTTGTCAAAATGGCTAGCATTACTGCTGTTTAAAGCCATACGTGAACGTGCCTTTCGCTAGAACAAAACTAAAGGTAACTTTAGCCTTTATAGGGCTATACAAAGTTGTCCAAATAAATAGGTCATGTTAGGCGTTGTTGTAGTAAATATATTGCATGTGGATGTCATTAGCCTACTATGTAACTACTTTTTAACTGACCAATGCAGGAACCTAACCGGGACAAATATTATCAAAGCGTTGAAAGTTAGGTGGGTGTGTGCGTACCATCGCATTCATTCCTGCAGGCACCTTGTCCACTTTTTTCAAAACGAGGATCAAAATAGTGAAGTCCACGTCCACCCCTGTCCCTGACAACGTTACCGTTATCGGCCAACACCCCCCTTGTTTGTATTTGATGTGGCTGGGCTGTGTGTGTGCGATAGACTGCGTGTTTCAATGTATTTGACGTCGTGGCTGGCTAGGGCTGTGTGTTAACAATGTATCATGATGTGGCTGTGTGCGTGCGCGCCAAACTCTAGGCTACAATGTTTCATGAGTTCGGGAGTTGCACATTTTAGGCTGACCTGGGTACCACTGGCAGTTTTTTTCAAGCCTTAGTAATTCATTGATGGTAATAATATAATATTTCATGGTTGATTTTTTGTGTGCATTTCCCCATGTTTGTAGGCTAGGCCTACTTGTTTTTTGTATCTTGGTACAATTGTATGTTGGTTAACAGTTCCACAATATAAATGCAAATTTCATTTTTACATTATCTGTCATAATTTAATTGCCTCTCTCTCTCTCTCAGTCTTATGTATATTGATAATAATAGTGGAGGCCTCTGACCCGGGCCCCAGATGACCTTAACCTGGCCCTGACTAGGTACAGTATATGTTGTGGTATGTACTAGGTACAGTATATGTTGTGGTGGTATGTACTAGGTACAGTATATGTTGTGGTATATGCAGACAGGGGTATTCAGACATGGTGCTATGAAGGCTTGAAAGTCAAGAAAATCGTTCCGTTATTTTTTTATTATCCCCCCCATCTACTAGGGCAAAATTAACAACAAAATTGAAGTAAAAACTAGGACAAATCGTTTTTTTTAACATTGGTATTGGCCTGGGATTTCATAATTCCAATCCCAATCAAGAATGAAGAAGGAGCCAGTGACAGAGCAGAATGGACAAATGTGCAGCCAATCACAAAGAAGCTCAAACTCAAGCTCTTACCAATGCCAGCAGCACCACAGAGCTTTCTAGAAACGAGACTCCTAGAAATGGCCACATTTGACAAATAACACGGCTGCGCTATGCTGTCTGACTCCTTTTAGAACAATGCCCCCCCCCCCGGTATGTCCCTGATATGAGGAAGATCGACCCAGCAACTAATTTAAATAAATAAAAAGTGAAACCTTGAAAATGTCCGCTCTTTTTGTGCCGACAAGCACCACCTTTGCTTATTAATCCTCAATAGAAAAGCCAATATTAACATTATCCTCTGACACTTCTAGTGAAGCCCTGGCTCCTGGTATAACACTGATAAATGCCGCAGGTTCATCTGTGCAGCCAACTATTGAAATATGGCACATAATTTCCCCCCCGTTCCTGCAGAAGGCCATTCATCAAGGCTAATACAAATTTATGTCACAAATGCACAGTTTTACTGTTGGGTCATTTCTCACTATGCGGTCTCTGTGCACCAGGCTGCCTAAGCAAAAAAAGAAAAGAATGAATAGAAAAAAAGAAGAACGAGTGCAAGGGGTTTAGAATATCTCAAGAGAGTGGATGAGATGGTCTTAATGCCACGTCTCCTAATAAGGGAGTCGTGGTAAGAATATACAAAGCTTTATCATTATTACTATATTTTTATTATTTTTATTATTATTATTATTATTATTATTATTAGTAGTAGTAGTAGTAGTAGTAGTAGTAGTAGTAGTAGTAGTAGTAGTATTAATTAATCATTATTATTAAATAATTGTATTATTAGTATTATCATTAATAATAATAATAATAATAATAATAATAATAATAATAATAACAATAACAATAATAACAACAATAATAACAACATTGTGATTATTATTATTCACACAAAGATATAGAAAGTCTATGGATAAGACACTGCTTGTTAAGTTCTAGAGAGCGCTTGCAGACACACACCTGTCTGGAGTTATTTTCAATATCTTGAGCCCGAGTGAGGTACCAGTCAGTGAGGAGTGTGATTGGTGGAAACGCTGTGCGGAACCTCTCAAGGTCTGCCTCCTCATACAGGAAGTCATCCTCATCAGGAAGGTTGGTCTCCACCACCGATCTGCAAAGTGAAGAGTTTGGTTGGACAGTTACCAAGGACAAGAGAATGAACTCCTCACACTTACCCCCTTGCATGAGTACATAATGTTTACGAGGTCATGAAAGGGTGCAGTGTTTCCCATACATTGACTTATTTGTAGCGGCCCACCACAATATCAACACTGACCACCACACAATGATTTTCCATGTTGTACTATTTAAATGGGATGGAATTAGTTTACAGTAGAGCTATGTGCACCTTTGCACAGCCTATCCTTGTATCTCAACAACCTACATGCACGTTTAAAGAAAACATTAACAATCCTGCAGTTGTTGGCATAAAAGTCGACTGGCTAAATTGGGCTTAAATCTGCATCATAACCAAGCTGCGCTTATTTATTTATTTTTAATTTGTTAAAAACTGTTGCATTCAAGTTAATTCTGCAAACCTACCACCACAAATAGAATTCAATTCTGTGGGAAACACTGAGGGTGTATAGGAACACAGGATGTTTATAGAATAGAATGCTTTTATTCTCGCTAACAATTGAACAGCAACATTTAGAGCATCCTCCCTGAGCAGTACATACAGTGAAGACACAGCAAACAGAACCACAAACAGAGAGAAGCACATACTGTACACATACTGCACATACAAAAAACACAAAATAACAAGTATGGGTTTAAAAGAACAATGTGAAGGTATGTTACAGATAGGCACCAATACCCGCACACAGACTTATCAGTCAGAATAAATAGCAATATGTAGCAGGGTTGCTGGACAGTACATTGCACTGTACCTATCTATTTTGTACAGGATGTACTGAATGCAGAGGTCACTAGGCATGGGGAGTTGTATCTAGCAGCAGTGCTTGATTATGAGACAGAGTTCAGTGCTTTGATGGCAGAGGGGTAGAAAACTGGTAGAAAACTTTTCAGGAGTCTGGAAGCACGGGCCTTGATAGACCACTAGCACATTCCAGAGGGGTAACAAGCTTTTGAGGAGTCTGGAAGTGCATGCTCAATGGCGTTTTATGCCCCCAACGTCATCTTCCAGGCAGCGCTGCCACCGTCGACTTAAAGGCACCTTATCCTAAACCTAACCCTAACCCTAACCTTAACCCATGCCTAACCATAGTGCCTTCCAGGCAGCGTTGCCTTGAAGACAACGTTGGGGGCATAAAACACCAAGAAACGTGCAGGCGGCCTTGAAAGACCTCTAGCACCTTCCAGAGGGGTACCAAGCTTTTCAGGAGTCTGGAAGTGTGGCCTTGATAGACCTCTGGCACCTTCCAGAGGGGTAGCAAGCTTTTCAGGAGTCTGGAAGTGTGGCCTTGATAGACCTCTGGCACCTTCCAGAAGGCAGCAGAGTGAAGAGGTGGTGGCCAGGATGAGGAGTCCTTAATGATGTAAAAGTCCTCCAGTGAAGGCAGCTGAGTGTTGGTGGTTCTCTGTTCTGATTTGAGAACTCTCTGAGGAGCATTCTGGTCAACCTCTGAGCAGCTGGCGTACCACTCCAGAATGCCAGATGTAAGTGTGCTCTCCACAGACCTGCGACTCGAGGACTCAGCAACAGCTGCTTGGCTTTCCGTCGTGTCTTTAAGAAGTAGAGCCGCTTCTGTGCCTTCTTCACCAGTGAGGTGGTGTTGACAGCCCAAGTGAGGTCCTGGGAGATGTGTGTGTGTGTGTGCCAAGTTTTTGAAGTTACACACTCTCCACCGTGTCTATTCTTGCATAGAGGAGCAGGTTCCTCTCTTGGTCTCCTGAAGCAGATGATCAGCTCTTTTGTTTTGGAGGTGTGGACTGCCAGGTTGTCCATCTGATGCACAAACAGTTTAACGTACTTCTTCCCTGTAGGCAGACTCATCATCCACCATTGTGTATTAGTAAGACCACAGTGGTGCCATCTACAGACTTGATGATTGTATTGGTGCTGTGGGTTGGTGTGCAGCGTGGGTGTAGAGGAGGGCATAGCACACAGCTCTCTGGAGCTCAGGAGCAGAGCTGTCAAAATCCGGCTTCACAAAGTAAAAGTTGTTTCTACCTGTGCACTTAGCATAAGTGTTTTCACTAGTTAGCTCATCTATCTGGCTGAGGAGTTGTGCCAATTAAAATCAGCTGGTTTAGTAAATGGTTGGAGTAAATATGTGGCATGACTTTTACCTTCCGAAGCTGAACTTTTACAGCTCTGCTCATGAGTAGGGGGGTGTTGGGTCCACACCCTGACAGACTGTGATCGGGTTGTTCAAAAGCCAGATTTGGCAGTCTGCTGGGGATGATGGCGTTAAAGACAGAGCTGAAGTCCACTAACGGCATCCTCACGTATGTCCCCTGATGTTCTAGATCAGTGGCGTGTCGTGAGCAGTGTTGATGGTGTCTTCTGTTGACACTGTGGGCAAACTTATGTTGGTGCAGGGTGGGTGGGAGTGCAGTGTTTCCCATACATTGACTTATTTATGGCGGCGCACCACAATATCAACATTGACCACCACTAGGGCTGGGCGATAAAACGATAGCGATATGTATCGCAATAGACATGTAATCGATATCAATAAAATATACTTTCGATAGAACATCCGATAATTAAAAGCAACACACACCTCCTGCCTTACGTTGTCCATAAATAAATAGGCTATATCTTGCATTGTAGCTAGTATGTGCAACTCTACCAAAGTAGGCGATAGAAGTAGGCCTACCTCAACACAGACTCGAGTCCTTGCCCCGTGCACTCTCTCTCTCTCTCTCCCTCTCAACAGGCGCATCCCTCCTCAGCATGCACATGTAATCCAAACATTCACAATCGGGCAAGACGACTGGCTAAATTGCTATTAAATCTGGTTAGCGTCATTAGCACGCTGCACAAATTTGTTCAAAACTGCTGCATTCAAATTGACTGCTAAGTTCTAATCATCTCAATCCCGATGCAAATGGAAAACTATTTTCCAAGACTCAAACGGGCCTGTCCCAAGGAGAAAAAGTATTCATTTGAAACTTAAACACACGTGGGGAAACTGAACAGTCTAACCAGTAGACTAAACTAGTAAATAAAGCTACTTTGTTTACAATATTTCCAGGCTTCAACCAGTGCTGCTTTTCATTCAGACTTATGTGCACATTTATTTATTTTAGTGTTTTTCATGATTGTGTTGCTATTTCTTTTCCCTGTTTGCTTTGATTGATAACTGAGGTGATTAAAATCAGAGGAAGGTTAAGTTTAAAATAAAAGTGTTTAAATTGAACTTTTTTTCCCTTCTGGTCCTTACCTGAAATAGATTTTTTTTTAAAAATCAATTATTATCGATATTGACTGATATGAAATAATTATATCGTGATACAGTTTTCAGCCATATCGCCCAGCCCTAACTACCACACAATGATTTTCCAGGTTGTACTAAATTGTGCTAAAATCTGGTTAGCATCATAACCACGCTGTGCTAATTTGCTAAGTTGCATTCAAGTTCATTCTGCAAACCAACCACCACAAATGGAATTTAATTCTCTGGGAAACACTGGAGTGAAAACTTGATGTGCCTTAGGACCAGCCTACCGAAGCACTTCATCACAATTGGGGGTGGGAGCCAGAGGTCCGAAGTCAGTTTAGGCTGCTTGATCGCGGTTTTCTTTGGAACAGGCACATTAGTGTCAGACTCAAAGCATTTGGGGGCAGTGCACTGAGACAGAGAGGGGTTGAATGGGGACAGTGCACTGAAACAGAGGGGGCTTGAAGAGGCTACTGGACACCTCCTGGACATCTCCGCCAGCTGATCAGCACAGTCTCTGAGCGCCCTCTCTGAAAGTCCACCTGGCCGGTGGCTTTCGTAGGGCTGACACCGCTGAGCACTCTTCGGCCATCCTCCGCAGTCACAGTAATGGCCAAGCGGTCAACAGTTGAGGGTGGTGCCATTGCCACTATGCAAGCTTGTAATTTATAGGGGGGATAGGGGGGTTGTAACCCCCCCAATAATCAAAACCAGTCAATACAACTACCCCATAATCATAAATATAGAACATGAAGTTCTATGAAGTCCCAAATGTATAACCTAAAGTTACGCCCTTGCCACTATGGGTTGAAGCCCAGAATCTGTGGAAAAGCCTCAGACTTTTTTTGTTTCCATCTCTGAGGCTGAGGTAAATAATCAAATTTAGCTGTTGCCTAGCAGTGAAAATGATAGACATGCATTTCTAGCATTTATATAGTCTCGCCCCCAAACTTATTATAACTGGAGACTGAAGCTACTCACCAGATATCATAACCGAAAAAAAAAAAAAAAGTCTTGGTCTGGTCCCGGTCATGAAAGGGAAAAGGCAATTAGCCTAGCTTCTGACCCTTTTAGAGGCTTATATGTATTTGGGCCACCCTCCGCTAACATCAGAGTTAACACTTAAAATGTGCACTTTTGAGAATACAAGGGCATAAGTGTGAGTAATGAGATGAGGCCAGGGGAGTGCAGTCGATGCTTTTGAGTAGAATCAGGTAAATGCTTTAGTGTATATTTCAGTCGCAGGCCAATAAAAAAACCCCACAAAAGACAGTTTCTCACCCTCACCCAGGAACAAGACTGTTTAGTAGGTGTTTTGTCAATTTGAAGGGAAGATGGAGCTACTGGTAAATGTGTGTGTCTGTGTGTGTGTGAGAGAGAGAGTTGGAATTTTGTCAGAAAATAAGCGCTATCTGCTGATTTCTCTAAGCCTGCGAGGCTGAGTGAATGGCATTAGAGCAAAACAAAAGTAACAGTTACAAACAGAGACTGCTGACTGGGCACTGGACTGAAGTGTGTAGGTGTGTGTGCGTGTGCGTGTGAGAGAGAGTGTGTGTGTGTGTGTGTGTGTGTGTGTGTGTGTGTGTGTGTGTGTGTGTGTGTGTGTGTACCTGCAGTCACTCTCCTCACACCAGTCCGTGTCCCTGTGTTTCCGCTCATCCCATGCAATACACACCAGAGTGCCCTCCTCATTAACACTGCAAAACAGAGAGAGAGAGAGAGATACAAAGAGAAAGAGATAGAGAGAGAGATATACAAAGAGAAAGAGATAGAGAGAGAGATACAAAGACAAAGAGATAAAGAGAGAGAGAGAGAGAGAGAAAGAGAGAGATACAAAGAGAGAGAGAGAGAGAAAGAGAGAGATACAAAGAGAGAGAGAGAGAGAGAGAGAGAGAGAGCGAGTAAGACTCCATAAAACCAAAAAGTAATCAAAACATACATACAGACATATCCAAACAGCCAAATGAGACATGGCAAATGGAAAGAACACCAGGTGTAATAATACACCTGAAAACATTCTGCAGAGGAACCAGCACACAGACTC
This sequence comes from Alosa pseudoharengus, assembly GCF_046254945.1. NCBI lineage: Eukaryota > Metazoa > Chordata > Actinopteri > Clupeiformes > Clupeidae > Alosa > Alosa pseudoharengus. The sequence goes on along the minus strand of NW_027468859.1, from coordinate 25,625,454 downwards.
CATTTCATCTCCTATTCGCTGACACAGCTTTTCACCTGCTCTGCACGACACAACAAATCCTTCAGATCAGGAGAACTGAGAGTGGTGTGTGTGTGTGTGTGTGTGTGTGTGTGGGGGGGGGGGGGGGTGCAAACAAAAAGGGGTGTGGAGAAAGAAACACTTAAAGTGAAGTGATGGCGTATCAGAGGAGTTGTGTGTCTGAAAGAGAGGCATTAAGACAGTGCAAGGGGGGAGGTAAATTTAGAGACAGAAGCTGGGCCAAATTAGCCCCCTGGCCCTGGTGGAGGGCAACAGAACAGGGGAGAGGGCCGAGGAGTTTGGGCAGTTTATTTAGGCGCCATTAGTCACCGGGCTGCATAGGGAGGGATTTCTTTTTTTCTCTCCGAGCGCTGCATATATCAGACCGCTCAAGAGTCTACGCTCACGGCACCTTCAACCAGACATTAATCACACACACACACACACACACACAACTAAACACACACATTCAGATACGCGAACACACACACATGCATGCACAAGCATGCGCACAACCACACACACACACACA
>NW_027468859.1:25602404-25614904 GCF_046254945.1 Alosa pseudoharengus | reverse complement strand
ACACAAACACAGACAGATAAAAAACAAACAAACACACACACACACACAGAGATAGAAACAACCACACACAGTTATAAACAAACAAACACACACACACACACACACACACACACACAGAAACAAACAGAAACACACACACACAGATAGAACCAAACACACACATACACACACACCCACAGATAGAAACAACCACACACAGTTAGAAACAAACAAACACACACACACACACACACAGACACACAAAACACAACATACACATACACACACATACACACAGAGAGAGAAATAAACACACACAGATTTTAACACAGAAAAATCTACATTAATCTACAGCATTTAATAAACTGATCTAGGCAGATATGTCCATATTACAACTGAAGAAACACGTGGATCCATTCCAATGAGAGACAGACAGACTAAGAGAGAGTGACACTGTGAGGTAAGAAAGGATGACAGGGAAGGAGAGAATATGAGAAAGACAGAAAGAAAGAAAGACAGAAAGAAAGAAAGAAAGAGACACACACACACACACACACACTCACCAAATAGTCCTGGATGGAGGCGATGCTGACGGTGGACTTCCTCCACTGCCTCTGGTAGACCAGATCAGAGTCCAAACTGTAGGCATGAGCCAGGGACAGGGCCTCACCATACTCCTCATTATCAATCTGACACACACACACACACACACACACAATAAACAGATAATAAACAGTGCGGACACACACAAACACACACAGTTAGATAATCAACAACGAACTTTTAAACAATTACATAAACAATTAGATTTTAAGACACAAATATAGGTGAACACACATGCACTCTCTCACACACACACACACACACACACACACACACACACACAGTCATGCAGACAAAACTAAAATAGACCAGGGTGAAGACCTGCATATAAATCCACAGTGAACAAGTAAACAGTCTGGGTGCTTGGCTCTGCTAAATTGCTTTCACCATTTTGTTCTGGGATTAAATTTGAATAAATGGCTTGCTCCAAACTACGGGGGGGAGAGTGCAAGCGTAGTCTTAACTTCAATAGTGAAAGCTCATCCTTCACACATGATTTGGGCTGAGGGTAGTCTTAACTTCAATAGTGAAAGCTCATCCTTCACACATGCTTTGGGCTGAACACAAACTCTGAACAGACAGGGAAGTGGAAATAGCCTACACTCGCACACACACATACACACTGACACAAACACACACATGCACATACACAGAGAACCACAAACACATACAGACACATACAGTACATACTGTACACATACACAGAGACACACACACACACACACACACACACACACAGAGAACCACAAACACACACACACACAGACACACACACACACACAGACACACAGACACACACACACACACACCTTCCTCTGGTAGAGCTCCTCGGGGGTGGTGGAGCGGAGGCTGAGCAGCCGGTAGTTCTTGAGGACGGCGCGCGGGCGTTTCCGTGGCGGCGCGAAGCGCTCCATCTCCGTCACGTAGTAAAGGCCCTGCTTGACGTAGCCGAAGTAGCGTGCCCGCGCAGAACACTCCTCGTCCGAGTCCGAGTCGTCCTCGCCGCCGACATAGTCCTCTTTGCTCCCAGGGCTGCTGGCCTCCACACGGGCACGCTTGGGCGCCAACTTCACCTCACACTGACGCAGGGACCGAAAGAGAGAGAGGGAGGGAAAGAGAGAGAGAGAAAGAGAGAGAGAGAGTGAGAGAAGGAGGGAGAGAGAGACACACATTTGATGTAAACCATAACATGGACCACTTGCCTCCCCTCCCTACACCTGCACCAAAGATCCTTGATTACTCCGGGTTGACCGTCTCTGCCCGGTCTATCCACAATTATTCTCCAGCCAACAATGGGCGTCGCCATGACACCTCAGCATTCAGAAATACGTGTTCCTTTTTCCGGCCCACCCTGCATTGTACTGATTGTGGCCATGTTAGAATGTGCAGAATACATGTGCAGAATTGTCAACATTTGGAAAGAGCTATAAGTTGAAGCATAATCTAGTTAGCCTGCTGAGACTGCACATGTTTACCATGTAAACAGAATCGACGGAAGATGAAAACTGGTCGGATTTCCAGTTTAATGAATTAGTTGGATAACGGAACACTAAGTACACAAACCAGTACTCAACATCAACCAACCAACCAAAGGGAGAGAGAGAGAAAGCGAAAGAGAGCCAGAGAGAAAGCGACTGAAAGACAGGGGAGACAGAAGGATAGAAAGAAAGGTAGAAGGGGAAGCTAGAGGGGAGAAAAGATTTTAAAAACAATAGTCAGAGAGACAGAGAAGGAAAGGATGGAGAAAAGAAGTGATGGTGACGAGGCTGAGATGGATGAAAAAAGAGGGAGATGGAAATCATATAAGACATTAAGATGAGAAGGTCAGAAGTGAGAAAATACCAGAAGAGGCCAAGAGAGAGGGATAGAGAGAGGGAGGGATAGAGAAACAGAGAGATGGAGGGATAGAGAAACAGAGATGGAGGGATAGAGAAACACAGAGGGAGGGATAGAGAAACACAGAGATGGAGGGATAGAGAAACAGAGATGGAGGGATAGAGAAACACAGAGGGAGGGATAGAGAAACAGAGAGATGGAGGGATAGAGAAACATAGATGGAGGGATAGAGAAACACAGAGGGAGGGATAGAGAAACACAGAGATGGAGGGATAGAGTAACAGAGAGATGGAGGGATGAGATGAAAAGAAGGGATAGCTGAGAGAGAGAGTAAATATGAGTCAGGCTTTAACGGCTCTTCTCCTAGAAGGCTGTCTTTTATCCAAATGCACACACCCACACACACCAACACACTCATATTGACTCACACACACACACAAAGGCACACACACACACTCACACACAAAGGTGCACCAAGAGAGTCCCACTCCCAGTTTCTATCGACACACATAGCTAGGACACTGAGAGAAAACCAAGTAGATGTAGTAGTAGTAGTATTAGTAGTAGTAGTAGTAGTAGTAGTGTGTGTGTGTGTGTGTGTGTGTGTGGCTCAGTGATTTATGGAGGTGAGCTCCTCTGTTCTCTCCTGTTTCAGATCCAGGGCCTCAGAGGGCAGTGGGGAGTATGACAGGCTTACCACCGTAATACATATCCCCTACATATCCCCTGGGGATCAATAAAGTATCTATCTATCTATCTACATCACACACACACACACACACGCGCACACGTGCACACATCACGGTCTCTTTCAAGTTTATTTTGGTAGTTGATTACAGTGACCTGATATTAAATTGGGGGGGGGTTTCGGTAGCTGATATTTAATTGGGAGTGTGTGTTTCGGTAGTTGATATTTCATTGGATGTGTGTGTTTCTGTTCCATGGTGTTGGCACAGTTGGGGTGGGGTTTTTAAAGGCACACTATGCAAGTTTTTTAGCTTAATGTACCTTCATTTAACCGCTTCAGAGTCATTGGAATGGTTATATGACTTTTTTCGGGTTGAATGTTGGCCGTCTCGCTTCCCCCTAGCGCCTGTGAGTGGAAAAACCACCCTTGCAACTTTGGGGCGGCGGGCCGACGGCTTCAGTGTCAAAAAGTATAACGAGTGTAACGAATTGCTTTACTGCATTCAAATACACACACACACACGCCAGGCACCGGTTAGAAAATAGGTAGCGATGGAGTTTCTCAGACATTCGTCATGACAGAGCCAGCGAAAATGAAGCAAAAACCGAGAAAACAGTAAGGAAATTGCCAATACTGCATAGTTTACCTTTAAGGTGCCCTTGATCCATATAATGAGGGAGTGTTAAAAATCAAAAAGTCTCTCTCACACCCTCTCTCTCTTACACACACACACACACACACACACACACACACACACACACACACACACACACACACACACACACACACACACACACACACACACACACACACACACACACACACACACACACACACACACACACACACACACACACACACACACACACACACACACACACACACACACACACACACACGCGCACACGCGCACACACACACACAGAAAGACACACACACAGAGACACACACTTGACAGGATGATGAAACACTGGCAAAATCGCTTCCACTTCCTGTCTTTTACACCAACTTCTTGCCATCCACGATATCTCTAGCACTCTCTCTCTCGCTCTCCATCTCTCAAACACTCTCTTTCACACACACACACACACACACACGTTTCCTTCTCCTATTCTTGCTTTCCTATTCACAAGGCTCACTGACTCCCACACTCAAACACATTCTCACACACACACTTTGTGCTCTGAAGACAGCCATCATGGCTGCATCGATGATGTCCACACATTCTCAACTCCTCTACCAGCCTCTATTAAGAGCTTCCTGTGCTTTTTGTTCACTTCAAAACAGTGTCTTTGTTGCTTTTCTTTTAAACCACACTCTCTCTCCCCACATCTCATACACACACACAAATCCCCCCCCCCGCCCACACACACACACACACACACACACACACACACACACATCCATCCATTCCCTCCCTGTCTATCTCTCCATCTTATTGCCTTCCATTACCACTCGTTCCTCACCCCTCATCCCTCTCTCTCTGCCCCCCCGCCCGGCCCGCATATTTGCGTGTCTAATGTGATGAATCACATGTTCTGATTTATAACTAAATTAAGATTAGAACCAGCCAGAAGGGAGGAGATAAGAGGGGATTTGAAAAGGAGCAATTTGTTTAATTACGCGATAAAAGGGAGCGATATAAAGAGAGGGATAGAGGAAAGAGAAGAGAGGAGAGGAACGTTTCATCATCTCTCCCTCTTTGGCTTACCTGTTGGAGATAAGACGGCGACCTCACTTCCCTTTTAGGGTATCACTAGAGTGATATCACTTCCTTAGTGAGTGTAGTTCAGTTATCAGTGTATCTAAGGAGTCGCAAGAGCACACAGATCTGACACACACACACACACACACACACACACACACACACACACACACACACACACACACACACACACACACACACACACACACACACACACACACACACACACACACACACACACACACACACACACACACACACACACACACACACACACACACACACACACACACACACACACACACACACACACACACACACACACACACACACACACACACACACACACACACACCTCCAGACTGAGGAATCCTCCGTCATGAGCAGACGTAACCCTGGGCGATGGCTCAAACCACTCGCAGGACTTCCCCAGTAGGTTCCGGAGGGTTCTACAGGAGGAGACGGTGAGGGAACCGGAACACCGGGCCAGAATGAGGGCGGCGGCGCTCCACCAGCTCACGTCCATCAGAGAACTGTACTGCTCCTTATCTGAAACACACACACGCAGATACAACTATGAACAACCTGTGTAGGAAAAGAACAATATTATTACAAAATATGCTGTGCGTGTGTGTTAGCGTGTGTGTGTGTGTGTGTGTGAGAGCGTTTGTTTGTGCGTGTGTGTTTAACCTTTTATCTTTTTCCTCTTTTCCAGAGAGGTCTTCCACTCTGGGTTGATTTCATCAAATCCTGGCTGCAGAGATAAAGGAGAGAGCAAGAAACAGAGTGTGTGTGTGTGTGTGTGTGTTTGTGTGTGTGTGTGTGTGTGTGTGTGTGTGTGTGTGTGTGTGTGTGTGTGTGTGTGTGTGTGTGTGTGTACACAAGGGACAGAGGGATGGGACAGAGAGAGAGAGACAATGAGCATTTCCACTTGATATTTCTATGCAGACAACTTCTCTGTGTATGGCCACTGTTGTGGTATACGTGACATACAGCCAACAAAGGTTATTTGAACTTAAAAACAGGCTTGAATCTAGGCTACAGTGGGTGCGCAACTTGAGCACTCTGTTTGCATCGCGTAAAACTAGTTTTAGAAGATTGGTCTAATTTTTCCAAAAGTACACGGCGCTATCACCTCTGGTGTAGCCAGTGCCATTCATTATAGCAGAAGCTAACTGTTGTAGCAGACACTACACGAGCGGAACGCTTCAGTTGTGCTTTGAATTATTGCACACAGTGCCAAAGGTTCTTTATTCATCTCCATCTAATCCAGGGGAGTCCAAACTTTTTGACTCAAGGGCCAAATTGGGTTTTGAAAATTGGCCGGGGGGCCACACAACAAAAAATAATGTGTGTGTGTGTGTATATATATATATGTGTATATATATATATTTATTATATAGTTTTATATAATTTAAATGACAAAGTAATTTTACTTCAAAGAAAATTTATTTCTTAAAGGAAAATTCCGGTATTTAGCACTTTGAGTCCCTTTTCTGGTTTGTTTTGGATGAATTAGAGTGGTGGACACCGACATTTTGACAGTGAGTTGCACAGTTTTGAAAACGAACGTTAAGGGTTGTTTTAGGACATGTTTGAGTAGCCTACAGTATGCCTGTCAGAAAAGTCGAGACAGGACCAATCGTCAAAATTTCGGTGTCCACGACTCTAGTTCATCCAAAACAAACCAGAAAAGGGACTCAAAGTGCTAAATACCGGAATTTCCCTTTAAGAAATACTGTTCATTAGATGTTGTTTAATTCATTTATAAATGGTGCACTGTCACTTTAAGACTCTTTTGCCAGCTCCACTCAAATATAGCTCATGGCTAGTGCTGTGCCTATGGCTCGTGCCCTCTCACAGTTTATAAGTGGTCAGTAGTGGGAACTACTGTTGCCATCGCGATTTCCTTTTAAAAGTGGCTTATTTAAAAAGTAGATATCAATTATCAACAATGACAATTTCCTGAATTTCCCCTCGGGGATCAATAAAGTATCTATCTATCTATCTATCTATGACAAGCAAGCTGGAACCTGCCGCGCTTTCTCCCTCTCGTGCAGGCACGCTCAAATGCGTTCCCAATTAAATGGAGTAGCATAATGTAGTTAGATCTGCTGCAAAGGAGATACTATGTATCTCGATGTAACAAGCTGTTTTGACATTTATATTGTAATCGCTCTCTAGGAAGAGTGTAAAGCAGTTTGCAGTAGTCTAAAGTTACTCACAACGTCGTCTATCGCTGGAAAAAAATAGCGAGCGGCCTATGGTAACCGAATTAAATGCTCGGCAGGCCGGATTATAGTGTGTGGCGGGCCGGATCTACGATAAACTAATAAATGCTCGGCGGGCCAGATTAAAGTGAGAGGCGGGCCGCAGTTGGCCCGCAGGCCGTAGTTTGGACACCCCTGATCTAATCTTTTAAGCAGATAGCATTAACATGAGCTAATACGATAATGTCTCTTGTGCTAATGTTCCATCATGCTAACTCCAATAAAAGTGTTCCCATTACAAGAAAACAGAAAACAAGACACTGCATCTAAATTTATGTATTGTCTTATCTTTCTTGAATAAAAACACGGTTAAAAAATTTTTTTCCCATTAATCCCAGTGATAAGGGGGTTGAGATATTGAGCTGCAATGTTTGAGAGAGTGCTTCAGAAACATTACTGCACAGAGACTACTTATGGCATTGCACAATATCATAGTGAGTGAGAGGAGGTGGATAGATGATGGAACTGAACATCGGGCGGTGGTAGCATAGTGGTTAATGAGCTGGGCTAGCATGCAGTAGTGTGGTAGCGTAGTGGCTAAGGAGCTGGGCTAGCATGCAGTAGCGTGGTAGCGTAGTGGCTAAGGAGCTGGGCTAGCATGCAGTAGTGTGGTAGCGTAGTGGCTAAGGAGCTGGGCTAGCATGCAGTAGCCAGAAAGTTGTGGGTACAATTTCCGGCTTCCACTGTTGTGTCTGTGGACACTCTAGGGAATAATAACCCTTGTGATATAGTTGACATGTATCGTAAACATGCTAATTACCAACCATTTTGTTTGAAAATTCTAAAACAACTATGTTTTTTAATACTTCAAAATAACATTTGATAAATGAACCTTACATTTTTCAGTAGCCATAGGTGTGTAGATTTAACCAAAATCTAGTTTGGTTCATATCAGGGCTTTTACTGCCTGAAATATCCGATTTTGTTTACCACGCTCAGAGTTTAGTGCTGGGCTGGTGGGTGCCTATTCCCAACCTTTCTCACGGCACATCAACGGTTAGCCCGAGAATTCCCGTCGCAATTCAAAATTCCACTGGAGCTCCAAGCGGATTTGTACACGCAGCCTTACAAGACTGTTTACAGCTCTTCGAGTCACGGTAAAATTCAATTTTTGGTACATGGTACATAGCTAATTTAGATACGCTTATGGTGTGGGTGCTTGTGTTTCTTTAGGAATCCACCGTCTTGGTTTGTATAGAAATGAATATTAAGTGACACCTACACGGAAGAGGTTGGACATACGAGACTTGTTGGTAATATGTGACGTTCTGATAAGTCACTTTGGAAAAAGTGTCTGCTAAATTAATACATGTAAATGTAAACACACACACAGACACACACACACAGACACACAGACACACAGACACACACACAGACACACACACAGACACACACACACACCTGTTGGTTTTGTTCCCAGCTGGCTCTGTGTTTGAAAGAGGGGACGTCCCAGAGACTGAGTCTGCCTGAGAAGTGCACCACCGCCAGCAGAGCCCCGTCTGGAGACAGACTCATCCTGAACACTCCATCCTGAGGTGGAGAGAGGGAGAGACGGAGGGAGGGAGGGAGAGAGAGAGGGAGGGAGAGGGAGAGGGGAGGGGTGAGAGGAAGGGGGGGGTGAGAGTGAAGTGCAAAAACAGAGGGGATAAGGAGTGTGAAAGAAACAGAGGGAGAGGGGGATGTGGGTGTGAGGAGGGTAATGAAACGAACAGAAGAGGGTGAGAGCAATAAGGACAGAGAGAGAGAGAGAGAGAGAGAGAGAGAGAGTGATAGAGAGAGAGGAAAGAGGAGAGAAAGGAGGAGGGTTGATGAAAAGTAGACCAAAGAAGAAAAGAGAAAAAATTAAGCACTGCAGTGTTACCAAAGAGATTACTCATTAACACCAGGAGTAATGCGACTCCCATATACACAGATGCACACATGTAAACCACACACACACACACACACACACACATATACACACTCACAAACTCACAAACACACACACACAAACAGGTTAAATGAAGTACCATCTCATTGCTTTGTCGAGAGAAAAGCCTAAAGCTGGGGATTCTGAAGAAACCTCTCCTTTGAGCCTGAGAGAGAAAGAAAGAGATAGACAGAGAAAGAGAGATAAAGAGAGAAAAAGAGAGATAGAGAGAAGGAAAGAGAGAGATAGAGAGAGCAAGAGAGAGAGCGAAAGAGAGAACGAGAGAGAGAGAGCAAAAGAAAGAGAGAGAGAGAAAAGTGTTACTGCCGTTCCAACGCAGGGAAGAGTCTTTGCTATGGCGTCATTATGAGCAGTAGTGTCCGCTCACCGATCCCACGTCGTCTTCGTAGCTGGTGACCTGTTTGTAGTGCGGTTGCCCTGACAACAGTCTCCAGGCGCTCAGGCCACAGCGGGTGGCCCGGGAGATGCCGTCGTCGCTCGACTCACAGCCGCCCACCAACAGGAGCCTAGGGCACAGGAACCATCTCGCATCATCAAACAGGGACGCATCATCAAAGAGAGACACACACACACACACAACTCCACCAGTGGAGAGACAACACCACACAACACAAAACAGGCCGTCCAATAACATCCTCGTTAATCATCACACATAGCATAATCATGTCCAATAACATCATTAATCATGATGCATAAAATAACTAACTATTAATTGGTCATAGTCTTAAATGTCAATTAATGTCAATTAATAATTTTGTTAGAGACAAAAGAGCAAATCAGACTGGTACAGCGGTCATGCAAAAGGTCTCCACTTCCCCACAGGGTTGTGACCATAACACACAAACCACACAAGTATGTCGTCGCAGGGGGAACTGGGCTTGAAGTGAGCAGAAATGCATGATGGGATTAAGGTCCATAATCACAACCTCGGATGTTTTTAGACCTTTCCATCCCCAACACACACACACACACACACACACACACACACACACACACAAAAACACGCACACACACACACAAACACACACACACACACACAACACAAAAACACACACACACCACACTCACAGACAGACACACAGGCAGACACACAATCACACTCATATACAGGGACCTGGGGGGGGGGGGGGTGTCAAGGGTCCTTCCTGACAGACTGGAGTGCTGTGCTGTGCTGCTGACCGCGTGAGGGATGTCTCTCAAACACGTGTCCAAGAAGAGCTCCGCATTCTCAGAAAATGAGCACTTGAGCGAGAGTGCAGCACGGCATCGTTCCCAAACCCAATAATCTGCGCCAGGAACGCAGGGGCGGCTGAGTGCTATTCCGAGCCGGAACACGTTGCACGGCGCCGCGGAAAGACAAAGGAACAGAGCGGAATAAGGAACGAGAGAAAGGGATGGGATCGGCTCAAAGCCACCGCTTCTAGAACGTTCTGATTACTTGGGCTGCAAGACTGCAAGGGAGCGATAAAAGATGACACACACACACATATTCAAACACACACACACACACACACACACACACACACAAACTCACACACACACAGACACACACACACACACATTCACACACACTCACACACATTCAAACACACACACTCACACACATTCAAACACACAAACACACACACACACACACATACATATTCAAACACACACACACACAGAAATAAAAGTTAGCACAAAAATATTAAATAAAAGTCTTTAAAGTCTTTAGGAGTCAAATTAGGTAACTGCTGCCCTCTGCTGGTCGGGAGAGAAATGTTCTCACTCGCTCCTGAACATTCCCATGAGGTCTAGATAAGTATAAGTATATATACTTTTTTGATCCCGTGAGGGAAATTTGGTCTCTGCATTTAACCCAATCGGTGAATTAGTGAAACACAAACAGCACACAGTAAACACACAGTGAGGTGAAGCACACACTAATCCCGGCGCAGTGAGCTGCCTGCAACAACAGCGGCGCTCGGGGAGCAGTGAGGGGTTAGGTGCTTTGCTCAAGGGCACTTCAGCCGTGCCTACTGGTCCGGGTTCAAACCGGCAACCCTCCGGTTACAAGTCCAGAGTGCTAACCAGTAGGCCACGGCTGCCCAACAGATTGAGCAGTGTGTCCACAGAGGGAAGGAGAGTCGAGAGTCGAGAGCCATGATTCATCAACTTGAATGAACAGCGGTAAAGTAAAATAACATAAAGTAGGGCTTAAAGCAATAGAAATGTCTCTGCCTGAAGTTCATCAGACATTTATGAGGATGTCATATATACTGTAGTCACATTGTCTATTTTCAAATCTTAAGCATAAGAGCTCACGCCTGGATTCAGTCACGGTGCCTGAACACTTTTGGCCCTGATAAAGTGATTATCTATATGTCTTACAGTGCATTTACACATCAGGTGACACCTGAGCGATGGAGTCAAACCCTAGTTCTTCCCATATACATTATCTATACATTATCTCTGTTATGGCATTAATGTATGCTATAGGCATGTCCCTTGTCCTAGAGGCTTCGAAAGCTCCAAAAAACTTCAAATGTCACTCCCATTGAATTGTTGTCACACACACCATACTCTACATGGCCTTGAGTCTCAGAAGGGTAGCAGGAGTGGCATCGTACCAGCTTGGTCAATAATGTCTCTCGGACAGGTAATGACCTACGTACTCATACACAAATGAACACACGCCAGTGAGTACACCGGCACACACACACACACACACACACATGCAAAAACCACTCACTGATACACACATGGATATGTGCTTGTGCTCGTACACACACACACACACACACACACACACACACACACACACACACACACACTGACCTGTGGCCTGGGTGGTAGATGGCCGTGGTGATGCCATTGGTGTAGTGGGCAGAGAAACTGAACGTGTGGCTTTCTTGGAAGGCCTGATTGGTGCCAACACTAGCAGAGGAAACACACACACACACATGCACACAAACACACAGAGACACACATTAAAGTTTTATTAAAAGTTAGCAATTAAAATGAATAGGTTTTTTTTTTTTTTCAAGGTCATAATGAAAACCGAAGTCTCTACAACCACAAACACCAAAATCCGATTGGATCTACAAAGAAGGAACCTTTCAAATGGAGAGAAAAGTGGGGTTACAGTAAGGGGGCCTATTTCCCCGTCGCACATGGGGAACCTCAGGAGGTCTGGATTAGGGGGAGAACAATCTAACATTCTCCTTTTCTTTCTTCTGAGGAAGCTGAAGGACGGACATGGACATTGTAATCTGGAAAGTCGAGGGAGATTTTTTTTCCTCTTTTTTCTGTTTCCTTTTTCATTTCTTTTTGTTTTCTGTCGTAGAGAGAGCTTAACATCGCACAGTGTAAAAAACAAAACAAAATTCCTCTGAAACTCCAAAGCAATAGTTAAACATCTGATCTGAGAATCACACACCCACCACAGCAATTACTAAGCGTGCGTGCGTGTGAGTGTGTGTGCGTGAGCAACTCTAAAAAGACCAATAA
>NW_027468859.1:25589904-25599904 GCF_046254945.1 Alosa pseudoharengus | reverse complement strand
ATATATATATATATATATATCAAACTTAGTTATTATTAAAAAATAACTAATTCATATCTCATACTTTTAAAAGAATTATTCACAATTAAAAATATGTATAAAGACTAAAGCTTCTTCAAGGGCATATTAAATACAAAATAAATCACCAAATTAATGAGTAACCACAAAGGGTATACAGTATATTTGTGACACAACTGTTTAATAGCATCATAACAACACAGAATTATGCAGTTTCAGAGAGAAAACTTGGGCCAGTAAAGAGCCATTTGTGTACCAAGAACTGCAAAAAAAACATTACAGTAGATGGACAGAGAGAGAGAAGCCCAGCCATATGTGTTTGGTGTTGGTGGTGGTGGTGGTTGTGGGGTTGTGTGTGTGTGTTAAGTGTGTAGCTGTAGGGGGTCCATCTAAGCATGTAGCTGTAGGGGGGTCCATCTAAGCTGAGAATGGGACCACACAGCAGAGCACTTGTTGTCACTTAAGAGTTTAGAGCAGCACACACAGGCCACCACTGTCCATCTAACTCAAATTCATGATCCAATTAGCAATTAGGAAGTTATGTTCAGTGCAATTGCAGCGGAATTTCAACTCTGTCATTCGCAAATAGTGTTCTACGTGGAGTTGTATTGCCATCGTGAAAAAAGGTTTGGGCATATGAGGATATATAAAGAAGTTTTGAATAAAAGTTAAAGAGATAAAACGATAAAATGATAAAACAAGAGTGAGAGTAAATGAAAGATAAAGAGAGAGTGAGAGTGAATGAAAGATAAAGGGGTCAACTGCAATCTGACTTTCACTCTAGCCATCAGTTAAAGAAACACAGAGGCCAGGATGAGGAGCTGACGGAGGAGGAAGAGGAGGAGGAGGAAGAGGAAGATGAGGAGGAAGAGAAGGAGCCCAGAAAGCTTCTGTCTCTGGGATGAAACAATATGACTCCATCCAAAGTCAAAGGAAATTCATAAATTAAACAGTGAAACTGAAAGAAAGAGGTATAGAGGAAGGGATAGAGATTTTTATAGAAAGAGTGTGAGAGAGAGCAATACTGAAGAAGAGGGTAGAGAGGAGGAGTGAGAGAGGAGTGAAAGAGAGGGAGAAATGAGGGGTAAGAGGAGGTGTATGGGAGAGAGGAGGAGTGAGAGAGGAGGGGTGAAAAAGAGAGGGGGAGTGAGAGAGGAGGGGTAAGAGAGGAGGGGTGAGAGAGGAGGGGTGAGAGAGGAGGGGTGAGAGGACGTGAGAGAGGAGGGGTGAAAAAGAGGAGGAGTAAGGGAGAGAGGAGGAGTGAGAGAGGAGGAGTGAGAGATGAGGGGTGAGAGATGAGGGGTGAGGGAGAAGAGGAGAGTGGGAGTGTTGGGTTGTGCTGATCGGAGGCGACTGAGGCCTCCAGGGCAGCAGGGGGGCTTAGAACAGCAAAGAGCCAGAAAATGAGCTGCACGCTTGGGCAGCAGAGCGAGGACAGTTCCCTTCTCTAGACAACAGCGCCTGGAGCACCGTTAGACCCAGACTGATAGACAACACAAAAACATGCGCGCGCACACACATACACACACACACACACACACACACACACACACACACACACACAGGATACTGCACACCCTGAAACATACTGTATAACCCAATATAAATATAGAAATAGAAATGGAAATACACACACACACACAAACACACACACACACACACATACACACTTAATGCAGCAAAAACAGTTTAGGGCTTAGGCTGATCAAGAACAAGGTCACTGTGTGTGTGTGCGTTTGTGTGAGTGTGTATGAGAGAGAGAGCCAGGGAGAGACACTCATGCCAATAAAGCTCATTGAATTTGAGAAAAGAAAAGAAAGAGAAGGAGACAGAGTGAGAGAGCGAGTGTGTGAGAGAGAGAGAGAGAGAGAGCGAGAGAGAAAGAGTGAGAGAGAGAGAGGCTGAGAGAGAAAGAGAGAGGGAGAGAGAGGGAGAGAGAGGCAGAGGCAGTACCGGTGGGATGACGAAGAGTTCGCTGCCATGCAGGTCGAAGACGTGGACGGTGCCGGTGCTGTCGGCGTACGCCAGGAGGGCGCAGTCGTGGCTCCACGCCACCCGCCGCCACTGAGGGTTGGGGTCCTTGGGCACTGTGGGCACAAGCAACAGGACACGCCGTTAAACAGGTGAACAGGACATTATCCCAGCCAGGGGGCACTAGAGAGATGCAACAGGACACGCCGTTAAACAGGTGAACAGGACATTATCCCAGCCAGGGGGCGCTAGAGAGATCAAACACTTACTGTTTTTCAAACATTACAGATGCCTATCCTAACAAAACAACATCATTATCTATCTGTTTCTCTGTTTCACTCCTTCCTTCCCCCTCTCTCTCGTTCGCGCTCTCTCTCATTTTTTCTCTCAAACTTCTAACAATGGATTATATTGAATATTCAAAACTAGGGCTGTCAAAATAACTGATTAATTTCGATTAATTAATTTGAGAAAAATTAACTGATTAAAAAAAATAACGCAGATTAATCGATTCCGTATGACCTTTGACCCCGAGCCGTTCTAGTCAGTAACCATTAGACTGTAAAATGGAGAGAGAAGAAAATGTGCTGCCTAGATCATTGATTGGAACATTTACTTTTAAAAAAACGCCTGATGGTGTTGATAAAAATAAAGTGTTGATTAAAATAAAGTCCTCTGCAATGTCTGCAGCAAGAAATTTGCATATCACTGGAGTTTGTCAACTCTAAAGTCGCACATCATTAACGTAATTATAACGTTGTCTGTAAGCTCCACAGATCGTGGCAAGACAATTGAATTGATTGGGCAGCCGTGGCCCACTGGTTAGCACTCTGGACTTGTAGCCGGAGGGTTGCCGGTTCGAGCCCCGACCAGTGGGCAGCGGCTGAAGTGCCCTTGAGCAAGGCACCTAACCTCTCACTGCTCCCCGAGCGGCGCCATTGTAGCAGGCAGCTCACTGCACCGGGATTAGTGTGTGCTTCACCTCACTGTGTGTACACTGTGTGCTGTTTGTGTTTCACTAATTCACCGATTGGGTTAAATGCAGACCAAAATGAGACCAAATTTCCCTCACGGGATCAAAAAAGTATATACAGTATATTATACTATACTTATACATCAATGCAAAGAAATAGTGTTGACATAGAGAGGAGTGTTAATTTCTTTTCATTGTGTCCCCTAGGTTATATCTGTGGCCTGAAATGCCTTGTATGTGGAAAAAAAAAACTTATTCCCAAAGCACTTTTGAATTTATTTCCTCAGCATATTAGGTCATATAGATTATTATGGCCATTATTTGAACAGTGAAAATAATAATAAAAGAGTTTTTGAACTTTAATGTCACTAATGCTGATTATTTAATGATTATTTGAGTTTAAATATTTAAAATACTTTCACAGCAAAAATTATATATGCGATTAATTTAGATTAATTAATCACAGAGTATGTAATTCATTCGATTAAATGTTTTAATCGATTGACAGCCCATTTCAAAACACCTAAAGGCACAAACTACATGCAGAAGTTTAAAGGCAGAGTTAACACAATTTTAACCATTTTTTTTTTTTTTTTTGCAATTCCCATAAATTCAGTCCCTTTTGGTCACATAAATCACAACAAGCAGGATTCAGCAGGGAATGACAAGTGGCATTCCTTCAGGGGAATCAGGGACGGGAGGTCATTTGGGCTTCATCTATAAACAGCTATTCTCATGGCAAGGACACCCTTTGGTATTCTACAGACACGGTTAAGAGAAGCACACACACACACACACACACACACACACACACACACAGACACACACACACCAGCACCCAGTAACAGACACATCAATGGATGCGTGTGAAAGTGTGTGTGACAGCAGAGGTGTGGCCAGGCTATTTCTGTCTCCCTCATTTGTTCCACCTGCAGCAGAACCGGGCCGGGCCTAGAATGAGGCAACCAGAACGTCTCATCCATTAGAACCGCCGCGCACCGCCAGAGCTAACAGCAGAGAGCATGCCTAAGCTCCTGTCATAAATCATACACACACGCACGCACACGCACACGCACACGCACACGCACACGCACACGCACACGCACACGCACACGCACACACACACACACACTTTGACAGACAACAGAAGGCTCTGCTATACCTGACTGCCCAGCACACATCAATCTAATCTCACAGAGCATTTAGTTCACTCAAACGTGTCTCAGTGTGTGTGTGTGTGGTGTGTGTGTGAGTGTGTCAGAGAAAGAGAGAAAGAGAGAGAGAGAGAGAGAGAGAGAGAGAAAGAAAGAGAGGGGGGGTTGAAAGGGTGACAAGTTGAGTATGTGTTTGAGAGAGAGAGAGAGCGAGAGAGAGAGAGACAGAGTGTGTGTGAGAGAGAAAAAAAGATAAAGGGATGGAAACAAAGGTAAGGAATGAAAAGGGAAGTTTATGATGGTGAGAGTCTGCTGGGTAGCTTGTATGAACCAGGCCTGTGCAAAATTCTAATTGCAATTCTGCTTTCTGTTTGCTACCTCAATTGAAATGCTGAAGTGAAATTCAAGAATTGAATTGTAATTTAAGAGCCAGTTTCAATTCAATTCTGGAATTTTGCATAACCCTGGTATGAACACCCTTTTGATGTTTGTATGGTGTGGGTGTGTGTGTGTGTGTGTGTCAGAACAATCCATCTACTTCTCTCTGTCTAAGGGCCTGTCCACACGGAGACGCTTTTTAGGATAAACGCAGAGGTTTTGCTTCGTCTTGGCCGAGCGTCCAAACGAATCCTGTAAACGCACTGCCCGAAACCGCACCTTTTTGAAACCTGGTCCCAGAGTGAAAAAATCTGAAACCATAGCCCGTTTGAATTCGTTTAGACAGCGAAACCGCACATCCTGCTTGCATATCGATTATGTCATCGCCACACCTCAGCTGCCCTGGACTTGCACTTATAGTATTGCCTAACAATACTAGTTTTCATACATGACATTAACTACGATTACACTCCGTAAGATAAATATCACAACTGGTGCTGTGCAGCGCCAATAGCTTATGACTTGGTGGACTGAACACTGTTTTTCCCGGTGTTTTTTTATGCATTCTAGCTACTGTCAGTGACGCGAGAGAAAGTTATTAGGAAAGTGCGGTGTAAGTTTAGGCTACATTAATTTGTGCGTAGTGCCAGTGTCATTCATTTATTGTACATGTCTTACAACATATTGTAGCGTCGGTGGATGTACATGTCTAACGTTGAATGAGTGTCTCCCAGAATGCAGTGCGAGTGAATGCTAGAATGTGTAATGTCGATTAGTTGTAGTTGCGTGTACCATGTTGTGTATTTGTTAGCGTGTTAGTCTCTTTGGTTGTACCTCATGTGCTTATCCTTGTGTTGATGTGTGTGGTAAACCCTTATTGTGTGTTGCATGTGCTGCTGAGACTACCCCTGTGTTGCCCTATGTAGTTGTCTGTGTCCGTATGAGTCTTCCTGTTCCAATAAATGGCCGTCCTGGCCAAAGGTTAATCTTGTCTGAGGGTGAGATCGCTACATTGGTGTCAGAAGTGGGATGGGCCCCTCCCGGGGTGCGAAGATCTACGCCAGATCAAGATGGAGAAGAAGGCCGAAGACCAGACCAGCAAGATGGCGGCGAAGTTCAGCAGATGTTCCAATGGTCCTTTTAAGGACTAGCCAGCTCGCTGAGCTCGCCACTGCGGAGGATGGAGGACCTTCCGGCCCGGCGTGGGACCTGTGCAGGCGACCAGCGGGACCAGCCCTGCACAGCCGACGAGAGCTGCCAACGCTGGAGGAAGCGGCCCCGGCTGAGGAGTTCCCGGCTCGACGCCGATGTCGATGCTGCCGTCATCCGAGGATCTCATCCATAGAGAGCGCGAACTCTCTGACGACCTTGGAACACGACCACAGCGGCCGGGTTTACACCGCCAGCTACGGAAGAACTTCCAGAGCGTCAGCTGCCGGTCGAGAGTGTGATGGAGTCATAGCTGCTAGTTCGGGAGCTTGCGGTGCTCCAGCTAGTGACCAAGAGGGTAACGTCGACCTGTAGAGCCTTGGGAGCTATCGTTTTGTGGACTGTTTGAGATTTTAAGTGCGCACGTTCCGGTTGACGCAAGTCTGCGCAATGTTTTTCATGTTTTGTGTGTGAGTTCCTGTGTGTCCCGAGCCTGCTGAGAGGGTCGGGGTCTCCATTTCCCGCCACAGTGGAGCATCGTTGTGCTCGAGAGACAGCCGACAAAAGTTCTACAAGAGGGCAGCGCGAGGAGAGACCTCGACGTGGACTGCTGACCGCTTGGAGATCGGCACACTGTGGACAGGTGGCAACGGCCACGAGCTGTCACAGTAGCCAGAGGGGGCTACCGAACGTCCAGGGGTTCCAGCATATCCGGGGGTTCGGCTTGCAGTGGGACTGTTTGCTGCTGTTTGAGGTAGCGCAGCTGCACGGCGGGAAACCGAGGGCCCAAGCAACACCACGACCCACATCTGGCCGGTTCTGGTGCTTGTTCGAGGGAGAACTGACGTGACAGAGGCAGCCGAGAGCCCTTCCAGTCGAGATGGGTTATCGTGCAGCCGGAGGCTTTCCGGTCACTTGGACTAAGCACTGGGATTGACACCGACGCAGCCGCGAGCGGTGAGCGGAGCTGTCATTGCCGGGGACGACAATGGCTCGGGAGGGGGTTATGTAGCGTCGGTGGATGTACATGTCTAACGTTGAATGAGTGTCTCCCAGAATGCAGTGCGAGTGAATGCTAGAATGTGTAATGTCGATTAGTTGTAGTTGCGTGTACCATGTTGTGTATTTGTTAGCTTGTTAGTCTCTTTGGTTGTACCTCATGTGCTTATCCTTGTGTTGATGTGTGTGGTAAACCCTTATTGTGTGTTGCATGTGCTGCTGAGACTACCCCTGTGTTGCCCTATGTAGTTGTCTGTGTCCGTATGAGTCTTCCTGTTCCAATAAATGGCCGTCCTGGCCAAAGGTTAATCTTGTCTGAGGGCGAGATCGCTACAATATATACATGCATTCACAGTCGAGTGAAATCAGATATAAGCATACAAAGACGCTTAGAACTCACGTTAAGCCGATGGTAGCACACTGAATGCAAATGCGCGATTTGATGCAGGCAAAAGTATTGACTGTTACTAACGAAGGTTTTATAGCAATATTATAAATGTGGCGACAGAATAGCCTACCAGGCGCGTAGCAAGCGTGGGGGATGTGGGTGTTATAACGTACACACTTTTGCTGGAACACGATTCTATCCCCCACACTTTTTGTCAGATTAAAATGAAAGTAAAATATGGAAATAAACGCTCCCGTAAAGAGTTGGAACCGTATCTACCACAACGCGCACACAAAGAGACACAAATAGGTCTGTTGATTTGATTGAATGGTCATCCAGCCAATCACATTAAGTTAGCCAGTGAAGAACCAGAGCCGCTCTGATCAAATTCAAAGTGTACATCTTTCTGACTGACAGTTTTTGTCACACTGTATAAATGCAGAGAGTCAAGGTGAATACGGGGGTGCGCGCACCAATGCACTTGTTTGTGCAGAAAGACCTTTGGCTACTGTTCTCAGAGCATTATACTTTCTCTGTCTATGATCTGCAGCTTTTCTCAAACTATGGGCCTCCTCAACAATTAACCTACTGGTTAATTGGTCCACGTAGCCGCGAAATTAAGTTATGCCCGGTGCTTCACACGTCTGATCTGATTTCACTGTCAATGTGTCTCGTAGTGCTACATCTACTGGAGATCTTAATGTCTTACTATCGCGTTCCATTTAGAACATCTTATTTTGATCTTACAAACGGAGGCGTCAAGACACATTTGAGTTACATCTGAGAACTAAGATTTCCAGCATGTAGAACTCATATAGAGTGCTCATGCAATGTGTGTGTCCCTGCAGCAAGTGAAACTGTAACGTGGGCTAGAAGCAAAAATAGTTTAAACAACAACGTGGCTTCCTGTAACTATTAATGGAAAAAGCATAGAAACTGCTAATCATAATCTTTAAGTTGACATTAATTAAGCTGGCTATATGGAACACAATTTATTTATATTCCCTTTGCATATGTTTGGTTAGACTTCAAACGTTTTTGAATTTGAGCTTACAGTTCTGTATTCTTTATTATTATATTTATTTAGGTATTAGTGATACCTCGAAATTAGGCTGCTGTCTGTTAGGGCAATTTATTGTAGCCTGCTAACCCATATGCACAAAACATAATTTCTGAAATGATTTCTTGATTTATAACATGAGATATGTCTCCGTGTAGGGTAGTGTCAAATAGTGAAGTGATAGGTAGATCATGTAGGCCTACATGTCACATGAGCCACACATACAGTATGAGGGGCGTTGCTTCTTCTGTCCCGCAAACTGCATTAAAATGGTGTGTTTAGCAATTAGAATTTCAATTTTTTTTCGGGGTAGAAACTGCCGGACACCAATATAGTCCGCACCCCTCTCAGAAAATACTTACAACGTCCCTGTAGGGAGTTATTTATAATTTGGCAAGATTGTTTCATTTTCCTATCCCACAACCCCCACACTTTTAAAAAGCTTGATACGCCCCTGCCCAGAACTAGGGTAAGCCTTGCGTTTAGTAGCCTAATTGCGGTGATAGCCAAAACTAATGTGAATCACGGACTATCCTACAACCAAAGAAAGTAAAGGTGATTAGTAGGCCTACCTGCGTTAGCCAAATAAAGGACGGGACTGCACCCTTCACAAACCGTAAAATAAAGTTTATTAGTTTTACAGTTGACTACAGTTGACAGTTCACCATCAGTCCACACAAACAATTCTGGTTTCCTTGCACTAGCCATTTCGTCATAGCCTATTCTGTCTGTTTGTAAACCGCAAGTTTTGGTCAATTTCTGTAAAGAAACAGTGCCACCTATAGGCCTGGGGTATGAAGTAACATGTTGAGTCGTGTTGAGATGGATCCGTTTGGACGCAAATATTCTTGATACGGTTCCAGGGAAGATGGAGGGAAAAAAGATCAGTTTGGTACGTGTGGACTAGGCCTAAGTGTGTGCACCTGTGTATGTTTTTTTGTGTGATTGCAGATGTGTGTATCTTTGTGTGTGTGCGTGTGTGTGTGTGTCAGAACAATCCATCTACTTCTCTCTGTCTAAGTGTGTGCACCTGTGTATGTTTTTTTGTGTGACTGCAGGTGTGTGTATCTTTGTATCTTTGTGTGTGTGTGTGTGTGTGTGTGTGTGTGTGTGTGTGTGTGTGTGTGTGTGTGTGTGTGTAACACTGAGTCAGCATCTACTGTATGTCTTGCCACCCGTAGCTGGGTGATATAAACGACTTTGTGCCATCTCACTGAAGCACGCACACACACACAAACACACGCGCACACACACACACACACAAACACACGCGCACAGCCGTACACACACACCTTTATGATGATGAGTTATGCTCAGAAGATGTTGTAAAGTTTGAGACTAGAGTGTAAAGTAAATGTGCGCCAGACGGCGGGCTGCCTGAGTGGAGCGAGGAAGAGGAATGACAAAACATGAACAAGGAGGCGCCAGCTGAATACCAAATCAGAGACAGCACCACATCTCTCGCTCGCACGCTCACACACACACACACGCTCACACACACGCTCACACAGGCACACACACACACACACACACACACACACACACACGCAGGCACACACACACACACACACACGCACGCACGCACACACGCTCACACACACACACAGGCACGCACACACGCACGCACACACACACACACTCGCTCGCACACACACACGCAGGCACACACACACACACACACACGCACGCACGCACACACGCTCACACACACACACAGGCACGCACACACGCACGCACACACACTCACACACACACACGCACGCACGCACGCACGCACGCACGCACACACGCACGCACGCACACGCACATGCTCGCACACACACACGCACACACACACACACACTCGCTCGCACACACACGCTCGCACACACACGCACACACACACACGCTTACACACACGCTCACACACA
>NW_027468859.1:25564904-25584904 GCF_046254945.1 Alosa pseudoharengus | reverse complement strand
CACATAAACCACATACACACACACAAACACCACACACACACACACCACACAGTGTAAAAAAAAACCCTGATGGTTTATCCCTCTGAGAATGCTGAGTCATTAGACACACAAGTCTCTCGGCTCATTGATCCTCATGCATTTTTTAAACCGAGTGAATAACGCCCCAATTTCAGAACCAAAACGATCATTTCAGGCCAGCGGCCCAGAAGAGATGAGGGGAGAGGAGAGGAGAGGGGGCAAGAAAGCACGAAGATTTCCCTCAAGCATCAGCCAGATATGAGCAGCATTAAAGGCTTCCTAATGCCACTTTTCAAGTGAGGCTCTGCCAGAACAGTGGCAGTATATGGTCACTCAAATCAGACATTTCAGTGTGCTTGTGGGTTTGATTTCACGCAGCTTATATATAGTAGTGTTAACAACCATCTGCCCGAGAATCGTATTACCATAACACAGGCTTAGATTATGAATATCTAGACTGTCAGTAGAAAAATGACTTACAGTACCATGCAAATGAATATTAGCCTACATGTTTGAGATGGTAATATACAGGCTAATGGGACGTTCAGGTCAACCATACTGTGAGGAAAGCTCACCAGCGTCTATTCTTTCAGCACCAACTGAGGACATTCAAGGTGTCTAAGGATGGTGTGGGGGACTCCTACAGAGCAAGGTGTCTAAGGCTGGGATGAGGCACTCGTCTCCTACAGAGCAAGGTGTCTAAGGCTGGGATGAGGCACTCGTCTCCTACAGAGCAAGGTGTCTAAGGCTGGGATGAGGCACTCGTCTCCTACAGAGCAAGGTGTCTAAGGTTGGGATGAGGGACTCCTACAGAGCAAGGTGTCTAAGGCTGGGATGAGGCACTCGTCTCCTACAGAGCAAGGTGTCTAAGGCTGGGATGAGGCACTCGTCTCCTACAGAGCAAGGTGTCTAAGGCTGGGATGAGGCACTCGTCTCCTACAGAGCAAGGTGTCTAAGGTTGGGATGAGGGACTCCTACAGAGCAAGGTGTCTAAGGCTGGGATAAGGCACTCGTCTCCTACAGAGCTGTCAGAATATGTCACTGTCTGCTTTGGTAACTGCTCAGCCGACAAAATGGCGCTTAATAGGGTTGCCAGGACTGCATCTAAAATCATGGGGCAGGACATCCCTGACATCAAGGACATATATATAACACCCGACTGCTTAAAATGGGAGGGAAATTAGTCAGGGACCCCTCCCATCCTGCCAATGCCCTATTCACCCCTCTTCCTTCAGAGAAAAGGTTTAAAAGCATCACAGCAAGAACTTCACGATTCACAAACAGCACATATCCCCAGACCGTAAGAGCCCTTAGCACACATCATCCCACATTATTTGCACAGAACCTGGCTACGTCCCACTCAGAGTCCATTCGTTTTAAGGCACTAACACTTTCGTTTTGTTTTATTGATCTATTTTATTTGTTTTAGTTAGGTATTTATTGAACTATAGGGGTCCAGACTTTCTGGACATCTTGTATTTTATCTTTTATCTATTTGCATTTTGTTCTGTCATCTGTGTACATGTCTTGTACAGGCTGTGTATGTCATACTGTCTGTGCTGTCTGTATATGTCTTGTACGGGCTGTGTATGTCATACTGTCTGTGCTGTCTGTATATGTCTTGTACGTGCTGTGTATGTCATACTGTCTGTGCTGTCTGTATATGTCTTGTACGGGCTGTGTATGTCATAGTGTCTGTGCTGTCTGTATATGTCTTGTACGGGCTGTGTATATCATACTGTAGGTACTGTCTGTGCTGCCTGTCCGTACTGAATTTTCATATATTGATGCCAATGGGTCAGAGAGACAGATACCGGCATAGGGAGGAGGGAGAAGAAGACAAGTAGAGAGAGAGAGCTAGAGAAAGAGAGCTAGAGAAGGAGAGAGAAAGAGAGCTAGAGAAGGAGAGAGAAAGAGCTAGAGAAGGAGAGAGAGAGAGCTAGAGAAGGAGAGAGAGAGAGAGCTAGAAAATAAGAGAGAGCTAGAGAATGAGAGAGAGCTAGAGAAGGAGAGAGAAAGAGCTAGAGAATGAGAGAGAGAGCTAGAGAAAGAGAGAGAGAGAGAGAGAGAGGAGAGGGCACTCCTTACCTGTACCATAAGTAGTGAAGGATGAACCTGAAGGGACCTGCGTCCGAAATAATAATATCACACATCACACAGGTGTCCAATCAGATATTACAACATTGGCCAATAACATCACACAACTGTTCAATCAGATATTAGAACACTGGCCCGCCTCCTGGGCCCCAGAAGGCCCACTCAGATTATGCCATCATACAGCATGTTTTACAACATTATAGAGCATCAATCAATACAACCTAAGCCTAAAGTTAGGTAGCCTAGTATCTATCATTGTTAACATGTAGGTATCAACTGATCACTTTACAAATTCCTAACATAGAGACGTCAAAATTGGTATTATTTCTGTAGGCTATGTAGGATATAGGCAGATGATTAAAATGAATCATACAAATATCTTGCAATAGGTTACTGCCCTGCAATACTGCAATAATTTAAGAAAGCCTGAGCAAACTGATCGCCATCATCACCACTGACATAGACTAACCAAGTGTTCTTGAAGCTATTGCGAACAGAACTTTCTGTTCCACAGTGTGTATGATCGTCATCCAGCAAAGCTTTGAAAGTAAAAGTAAAACTGATGCGACTGTTAACTTTACCACTTGAACTTACCCGTCACTGCTTTGGCGATCAAGGACGAGTCATGCTCCTTATATCCCCTCAACTGTGCATAAACGAAATACAGACGTATACTTATTGACGATGCACATGAGGCCTCACGTTAGAGTTTGAAAAGTACTGCATTCGTGGTACGAGTCTGACATTTAGAAGTGCAGTTGCATCAAATTGTGTTAACCTGCACCTGCACCCATAGTGGAAAGAGCAAATGAATGAACTTTAAGCAGTCAACATTTCCGTAAAGCGAAAAGAATATAGTCGTTATTTTTAATGGAATCAAATAAGCAAGCACAAGATCGTTTATTATGATACACCTGTCGGCTGGACAGCAGTAGCACTAGTAGCGATAAGGTAAACTTGTGCGACGTGGCCTCTGGACTATCCTAGCGCCAAGAATAGCAACATCGCAAAGTACAACTGTAGAGCCTTAGAACACCTCACAACTCCACCAAATATATAGCCATTGCATATCTCTATTACCTGTGTGTCTGTCTCGGGCGGCCACTCGGTATTTATAAGTAAATCATACAAAATATTCTCCTCTTCATCTTCTAAAATATTGCCGACAGCCATGTTTTCGAGTAACGCAAGCATCCATACGTCAAATAACGGTGGTCAGTAAGGCTCAAAATATGTGGGCTCAATCCGCGTTTTTTAAGGATGCATGATTCCATAAACATTGTCGAATTTGAATTAAATTAAATTAAATTCAAACATTCAAATGTCGTAAACTGTTATGGATACTAACAGCTGCTAGATTATATTTTGGAACATTTTAGGATTTTTTTAAAAACGCGGACCGTTCAAAATGCACGGTCTTGTTGTACTTACGTCTTTAGACACTATTGCACTCTGTCAAAATTTGATTACACGTTACATCCGGTCTGTCTCATCTCGCTAGCAGTCATGGCTGCGTTTGGTGGTAAGCACTTTATCCTGCAATACATTTTAATGTAAGGGATATCTGTCGTTATACTGAATAACATATCATAATTGAACCATGAATAACTTTTTGTCTTGCAGAAATGGGCGTTATGCCAGAAATCGCGCAAGCAGTTGAGGAGTTGGATTGGCTGTAAGTAGCCGGCCGGTTTTGCAAGCAAAATAAGGCTTACATACTCCTGCACGCCCACCCTGATGATCACCTGTGTTTAATTAATGTACATAGTGTTCCCTGTTTTATGAGATAAAGGGAAGCTTATGCTTTTCGAAGATGCCAACTCGTTAGCTTCAATCTCCAATCCACAACTAATTTTACACAGCCTGTTATCCAAAGTTGTGTTATTAAATGTCCACATTACAGACTAATGGATGTGTTCCTTGTTGACTGGTGTAAATGTCGTTGCGCGTCTGTAGAGACGTACAGAACACACCCCTTGTCAAATAACTTCACTGGCCGTTTTACCAGAGACTTTCTAATGTGGAGACACAGCACTCAAAAAATATTCCATAGAAATGCATGGGGCTAGTTTGTCACGCCAATATGGCCGTTGTCTACACATATCCCACCCCTTCCTCGGCAAAACGTCGACATGTGAATACATTGAGCCAATCATGTGGTGTGATGTGAATATATTGAGCCAATCATATGGTGTGTTGTGGAGACATCGTGCCAATCATGTGTTGTGATCTCGCCGCTGGAGCAAGATTGGTGTCGTGAAGCCTTGCACACGCGCAGTTCGACCCAAAGACTGTGCCCGATGAGTGCCCATAAAACGTTGGTATATGGCCGCCTAGTGGAGGGACTTGCCTAAAAGGACTTTGGTTTTACATAACGTTAGGCCAATAACCGACTCATAGATGCTTGTATCTCTAATGTGTCCACTATCATATTTCTCTCTCTAGCCTCCCGACTGACATCCAGGCGGAGTCTATTCCATTAATTCTTGGAGGAGGAGACGTCCTTATGGTAAACCCTAACAACAGCCACTTAAGCATTAATGCAGCCCTTGGCCATGCTCATAATGCTCAACATTGCCTATCAGTGCACTTCTTGACAACAGTTTTGTTTCCACAGGCGGCTGAAACAGGCAGCGGCAAAACTGGCGTGAGTGAAACTCTCTCGTGGAAAACACCTGAATACCACAGAAATCTGAATATCACAGAAATCCATTACTATGTAATGACTGCTGTGTTGTTTAAGTGCTAGGCTAAGTGTTCAGTAAATGGTGTGAGCACTAGTGATGGGCAAATGAAGCTTTGGTGAACCAACAAACCACAGCAGTGTGAAGCTAGCAACACTAATGAAAAAATCCAATATGGCTGCCACATGTAGATTTTTCAACATAAAAGTCCTTACCCAAACCAGTAAATGTAACCAAAAATATTGGTTTTCTAAGGACTTTTATGTTGAAAAATGTATGTGTGGCAGCCATCTTTTTGCTTTTCAGCTAGTGTCGCTAGGTTCACACTGCTGTGGTTCAGTGGTTCACCAAAGCTTCATTTGCCCATCACTAGTGAGCACCCCTTTACACATCTGCAGTGCACTATTCGTGAAGTCAAGGTTGTTTTTGCCGTGCAAGGCCCAGTGATTGTGAAGTGCATGGCCATAACACCTCGTGTCTCCCTGCAGGCCTTCAGCATCCCTCTGATCCAGATTGTGTATGAGACCATGAAGGACCAGCAGGAAGGGAAGAAGGGCCGAGCCGCCGTCAAGACTGGGGGTGCAGGTGTGTGTGAAAGAGAGAGAGAGAGAGATGAACAAAGAAGTGTGTTCACACACTGGTGTATACATTTTTCAGAATGAAGGGCCATGTAGTGGTTAAGACTGGGGTATAGGTATGTGTGTGTGTGTGTGTGTGTGTGTGTGTGTGTGTGTGTGTGTGTGTGTGTGTGTGCGCTGGTGCTTGAGTTTCTGACATTGCTGTCCCATCTGTCCCCCACTGCAGTGTTCAGTAAATGGCAGATGAACCCTTATGACAGAAGCACAGCTTTTGGTGAGTGACCAGTGATCTGAGACATGAAGTGTAGTGCAACCCACAACTCAATCACATAACACTCAATCTATGTTCATATTTCTGCATCTCTAGAATATTCATAAAATGTACAAATAAAAATGTGTCCTGTGTGGTAGTGTTTAATTTAGCTGTTTTTGTCTCTATTTTAACATCTGGTGTTGTCTTTTTCCCCTTCTCTTCTCTTCTGCTCTCCTCTCCTCTTCTCTTCTCTTCTCTTCTCTCCTCTTCTCTCCTCTCTTCTTCTCTCCTCTTCTCTCCTCTCTTCTGCTCTCCTCTTCTCTTCTCTCCTCTTCTCTTCTCTCCTCTCCTCTCTTCTGCTCTCCTCTTCTCTTCTCTCCTCTCCTCTCTTCTGCTCTCCTCTTCTCTCCTCTTCTCTTCTCTTCTCTCCTCTCTTCTGCTCTCCTCTTCTCTCCTCTTCTCTTCTCTTCTCTCCTCTCTTCTGCTCTCCTCTTCTCTTCTCTTCTCTTCTCTCCTCTCTTCTGCTCTCCTCTTCTCTCCTCTTCTCTTCTCTTCTCTCCTCTTCTCTTCTCTTCTCTCCTCTCTTCTGCTCTCCTCTTCTCTCCTCTTCTCTTCTCTTCTCTCCTCTTCTCTTCTCTTCTCTCCTCTCTTCTGCTCTCCTCTTCTCTCCTCTTCTCTTCTCTTCTCTCCTCTTCTGCTCTCCTCTTCTCTCCTCTTCTCTTCTCTTCTCTCCTCTCTTCTGCTCTCCTCTTCTCTCCTCTTCTCTTCTCTCCTCTCCTCTTCTCTTCTCTCCTCTTCTCTTCTCTCCTCTCCTCTCTTCTGCTCTCCTCTTCTCTTCTCTCCTCTCCTCTCTTCTGCTCTTCTCTCCTCTTCTCTTCTCTTCTCTTCTCTCCTCTCTTCTGCTCTTCTCTCCTCTTCTCTTCTCTTCTCTCCTCTCTTCTGCTCTTCTCTTCTCTTCTCTTCTCTCTCCTCTTCTGCTCTCCTCTTCTCTTCTCTTCTCCTGTCTTGTCTAATCTTCTCTTCTCCTCTTCTCTTCTCCTCTCTTCTCCCCTCTTCTCTTCTCCCCTCTTCTCTTCTCTTCTCTTCTCTTCTCTTCTCTAGCTATCGGTCCAGATGGTATGTGTTGCCAGAGCCGTGAGTTCAAGGAATGGCACGGCTGTCGTTCAACCCAGGGCGTCACTAAAGGTGACACACATACACACACACACACACACAACACACAGATTAATTGACAATGATAGAGATTTGGGTAAATAGTGCAAGCAAACAAACATGACCTTTGTGTTTGTGTGTGTTTCTAGGGAAGTACTACTACGAGGTGTCTTGTCATGATCAGGGGCTGTGCAGAGTTGGCTGGTCAACAAGTCAGGCTGCACTGGATTTAGGTGAGCCATTTGTTTGTGCTTTTTTTTTTAGGTATGTAGTTTTTTTTTTTGTAGTTTTTATTTTTGCCATATCATATAGTCTGTGATACATGATATGTGATATTATGGTTCACTCCCTGTGATAATCATTTGTCTTACTGTGGTTTTAGATAATCGTTAGTACTTTTTGACTTTTTGCTGTTAATGTTTGCAAAAAATACTGTGACTGTGATATATGCTTTCAAGCCTAGAGCCACCATGTGGAAGACAGACTTGCCATTTGTCTTCTGCCTGTCTGTTTTATCTAATGCAAATGTGTTTTTGCACCAGGTACTATTAAATATGTTTCATTGATAATGTGTTTGTGCACTGTGCAGGTACTGATAAATATGGCTTTGGCTTTGGAGGGACCGGGAAGAAATCCAACAACAAGCAGTTTGACAGCTATGGAGAGGTAAAGCAACTCAAGTTACTCTGAGAGTTGGGTGCTGCTTTAACTGGATGTATTGGTGACACTTTATTTTAAGGTTCACATGTTAGCCACCAATACATACCTAATTAATACCTGTATTAGTGACTTGTAAGGCATGTGTTAGGCAACATTAACCATTTGTTAGGTGTGTATTCACAAATTTCTTGTTCATGACGAATTAGGCCTTTATTATTGATATAATCTTAATAATGACCTTGTAAGCCTTGATCGATCTCTACATACTAATTAGTAGTAAGTACCAAAATAGAATATGCATAACCTACTTGTATACTGTCTGAATAAATCCCAAATAGTAGGAGAACAGTTGTAGAATAAGCAAGTGTATGGCTCAACCTCATTGCTGCATTTTACTGCCCAGGTTGCTGTGTGAAATAGCACTTAATAACTGGGAGATTGGCTCCCATTCTAAAGTGGAAACTGGTTCCTTGGCAGCAAGCACATTATCATCAGTAATACCTCTGCAGTATGTACTTATTAGTCATGATATGTCAAAATATGGTCCCTGTTCTAAAGTAGAGGCTGGGAGGGTGTTAACAATAGAAAAGAAGATGAGAAAAGTGACAGCACTGACAATGTTTATTTAACAAGTTCTGTAAACATGTTACATTGTACTCTCAATGAGCTCACAAAGCACAAAAAGACTAGCAAAAGCTAGTTTTAACTAGAACGGACAGGATATTAACATGTCTTTTAAACAAATAAAAAGGGCAAAAGAATTGTCATTCAACACATCTGTGGTGGTCTTCTTTGAAACGGGACCCACCTACCACATATCAAAACCTTGTACACAGCAGGCCTATTTGCCTGAAAACTACAGTAGCAGTAAAGAAATCACACAAAAGAACATTTGCTATTTACTTGCCAGAGTGGACTAGTATTTTATCAGTATTGGGAGAAGGTATTGCTAGTCTTTTTGTGCTTTGTGAGCTCATTGAGAGTACAATGTAACATGTTTACAGAACTTGTTAAATAAACATTGTCCCAGCCTCTACTTTAGAACAGGGACAATATTTTGAATGAAAAATGTATGCACTAGCAATGTATTAAGGGTAAAGAATGTCTGTATTGACCAGGAGTTATAGTCTAGACTGTTCCCATCATATAATTCTTCATAATAATAATGCCTGACTTTAGAATATGGAAACAATTCATGACTAATAAGTACATTCTGCAGAGGTATTACTGATGATAATGTGCTTGCTACCAAGGAACCAGTTTCCACTTTAGAATGGGAGCCAATCTCCCAGTTATTAAGTGCTATTTCACACAGCAACCTGGGCAGTGAAATGCAGCAATGAGGTTGAGCCATACACTTGCTTATTCTACAACTGTTCTCCTACTATTTGGGATTTATTCAAACAGTATACAAGTAGGTTATGCATATTCTATTTTGGTACTTACTACTAATTAGTATGTAGAGATCAAGGCTTACAAGGTCATTATTAAGATTATATCAATAATAAAGGCCTAATTCGTCATGAATAACGAATTTGTGAATACACACCTAACAAATGGTTAATGTTGCCTAACACATGCCTTACAAGTCACTAATACAGGTATTAATTAGATGTACTGCAGAGCGGTACAAAATATGACCGCCACCCAGTCCAGCACATTTTTTCCACAAAAAGAAATCACGCTGAAAGTCCTATATGATTCTAACTGTCTCACTAAATTGCATTATCCACACTCAATTCTCACTGGTTTCTGCTAGACAACAAGTACCAAAACATGATTAGTTCATAGATTTCACATGTAAAATTAATTTTATACAATCCCACCTCCATCTTGCCTGTTTATAATTCTGAGAAATTCTTGATTGTTTGTGTTATGTTTATGTTATGTGTGTGTGTGTGTGTGTGTGTGTGTGTGTGTGTGTGTGGGTGTGTGTGTGGGTGTGCGTGCTTGTGTTTGTGCCTGCGTATGTGCCTGTGCATGCAAGCGTACATGTGTCTACTGTGTGAGTATGTGTCATACGTATGATTACTGTGAATGTATGTGTGTGTGTGTGTGTATCTGTTTGTGCACATGTGTGCACATGAAATGGGTTAACATGACCCCTGGAGGCAAACATACGGAAAAAAATGGTCATCCTAGGCCCTACTGTTCTCAAGATATTCACAGAGAACTGTGTCTGCCCTACCCTCCTTTCGGGGGGTCCAGTCCAGCGGGGGGGCTACAGATCAAAACGAAAAATGACGGTTCCATGCTATCCATGTAGGGGTACATGCCCACCAAGTTTCGTGTACCCCGGTCTTTCAGTGTCCCGGGAATCCTTGTTGGTGTACGTCACTAAATGTACACATAAATTATTTTATTGTAAGGCCCCCCATGAACGAAAGTACACAAAACTTGGCATGCATTCGGAGGGTGTCATAATGATCCTACACTTTTAATTTCGTGCAGTTTTAACCTTGTCAGCCAGAGATATTGTGATGAAAACACCTAATTTTTTGCTTTTTAATTTTTAACTAGGTGGCGCTATACATGAAATAAGTGGTAATGGGATGGGTTGACATGCCCCCTTAAGACCAACATACATAAAAAAGATGGACCTCCTAGGCCCTACGGTTCTCGAGATATTCACAGAAAACTTTCTCCAGCCACCTACAGGCCAGTTGGTGTATAGTAACATAAATTAATTTATTGTGTGGCCCCCCATGAACGGAATTCCACAAAATTTGGCGTGCATACAGAGGGTGTCATAATGATCCTACACTTCCAATTTCGTGCAGTTTTGACTATGTTAGGTCACAGATACCTTCAATTACAACACCTCATTTTTACTTTTTTGTGTTTAACTAAGTGGCGCTATACATGAAATGAGTGTTTATGGAATGGGTTGACATGGCCCCTTGAGATCAACATACAAAAAAAAAATGGTCCTCCTAAACCCCACGGTTTTCGAGATATTCACAGAAAACTGTGTCTGCCCTACCCTCCTTACGGGGGGTCCAGTCAAGCGGGGGGGTTACAGATCAAAACGAAAAACGATGGTTCCATGCTATCCATGTGGGGTTACATGCCCACCAAGTTTCGTGTACCCCGGTCTTTCAGTGTCCCGGGACTCATTGACGGAAATTTGGGCATGCGAAAAAGAAAAAAAAAAAAAAAAATCTGACTAAACCTATATGACCGCCGCTTCGCTGCGCGGCGGTCATAATTAGGTATGTATTGGTGGCTAACATGTGAACCTTAAAATAAAGTGTTACCGATGTATTCCTGTTAAAACTTAATGTTGTTGTTGTTTTTCTTATACACACAGGAGTTCACAATGCACGATACTATTGGATGTTACTTGGATCTAGACAAATCTCAGATGTCCTTCTCTAAGAATGGTAGGACTGGAGTTGTACAGTTTTTACTGCGACTTTAGCTGTCTGTTGCCTTAAGGTGTGTGTGTGTGTGTGTGTGTGTGTGTGTGTGTGTGTGTGTGTGTGTGTGTGTGTGTGTGTGTGTGTGTGTGTGTGTGTGTGTGTGTGTGTGTGTTTGTGTGTGTGTGTGTGTGTGTGTGTGTGTGTGTGTGTGTGTGTGTGTGTGTGTGTGTGTGTGTGTGTGTGTGTGTGTGTGTGTGTGTGTGTGTGTGTGTGTGTGTGTGTGTGTGTGTGTGTGTGTGTGTGTTCAATAGCTGTGTATATAGTTTTTTTTGTGTTACTGTAACTGTAGTTGTCTGCTCTCTCAGGTATTGACCTGGGCCTGGCCTTCACCATCCCAGCACAGCTAAAAGGCCAGGCATTCTTTGCTTCCTGTGTTCTCAAGGTGACCACACACACTCACACACACCTAAAATTAATATGCATACATTTAACATGCATACATAAACACACACCCTAACTCCCTAACACTCTCAATGCCACCCCCACCCGCCCCCCAGAATGCCGAGTTGAAGTTTAACTTTGGAGGCGAGAGCTTCAAGAACAAGCCTGCTGAGGGCTTTGTAGCTCTGGATCAAGCACCTGAGGGACACGCGGTCAAATCCAGCCAGACAGGTAGGGTGTGTGTGTGTTGTGTTGTGTGTGTGTGTGTGTGTGTGTGTGTGTGTGGTGTGTGTGTGTGTGTGTGTGTGTTGTGTGTGTGTGTGTGTGTGTGTGTGTGTGTGTGTGTGTGTGTCTAGGTCAGTCTTACAGTTAGTCTGACATGAACAGTCTTCATGTCACGATTAAGACCAGTAGACAGTAGTCCCTCTGCTGTAGTCACATAGCTCCGTATAGCTCCGTACCACTCTAAACTGTGTGTGTGTGTGTGTGTGTTTAGGGAGCGCAAAAGTAAGCCAGGTGAAGGTTATGAATAACGCCCCTAAGGCCATCATCATTGAGCCGTCTAAAGAGTTGGCTGAGCAGACCCACCGCGTGGTCAACCAGTTCAAGAAGAATGTGGACAACCCCAAAGTGAGGTGAGTGGTTTTGCACACACACACACACACACACACACAGATGTGGACAGCCCCAAAGTGAGGTAAGTGGCTTTGCTCTTTTGCCTCCCATTGGATTAGTGATGCCGCAACCTATCAAGTGTCTGTGTCTCTTTCTATAAATGTGTGTGTGTGTGTGTGCGTTTGTGTGTGTGTGCGTGCATGTGTGTGTGTGTTTTACAGGGATCTGCTGGTGATTGGTGGAGTGGCAGCTAAAGAGCAGCTCTCCGTGCTGGAGCAGGGGGTATGTTGATGTAGCCAATCTGCATTTCCTATTACTAGTGTAGACCAGGGGATATATGAAATATTAGATAATGTCTGTCTTCTTCAGGGAATATATGAACTATAAGATAATGTCTCTTCTTCAGGGGATATATGCACTATAAGATAATGTCTCTCTTCTTCAGGGGAAATATGAGATAATGTCTCTCTTCTTCAGGGGATATATGAACTATAAGATAATGTCTCTCCTCTTCAGGGGAAATATGAGATAATGTCTCTCTTCTTCAGGGGAAATATGAGAATGTCTATCTTCTTCAGGGGCAATATGAGATAATGTCTCTCTTCTTCAGGGGAAATATGAGAATGTCTATCTTCTTCAGGGGAAATATGAGATAATGTCTCTCCTCTTCAGGGGAAATATGAGATAATGTCTCTCTTCTTCAGGGGAAATATAAGATAATGTCTCTCTTCTTCTCTTCTCTCTCTCAGGTGGATATCGTAGTGGGCACGCCAGGAAGGATGGAGGATCTCATCTCTACAGGGAAGCTTAACCTCTCCCAAGTCCGCTTCTTTGTGCTAGACGAGTGTGTGAGTACTTCAGCCTTGTGTGTGTGCGTGTGTGTGTGTGTGTGCGTGCCTGCGTGCGTGCGTGCGTGCGTGTCTATATCTGAAACCCTTCTCACTCCCTCTTCTCCAGGATGGTCTTTTGTCGGCGGGCTACACAGACTTCATCATGAAGATCTACAACCAGATCCCCCAGGTCACCTCTGATGGGAAGAGGCTTCAGGTGAGAACGTTCACACCTGACACCCCCCCCCCTCTCTCTCTCTTTCTCTCTCTCTCTCCCTCTCTCTCTCTGTCTCTCACTCCCCCCCTCTCTCTCACACACTCTCTCTCACACACTCTCTCTGTCTCTCATTTTCTCTTTCTCTGTCTGCCTATCTCTGTTTTCCCTCCCTCCCTCCCTCTTTCGTTCTCTTTCAGACTATTTGCACACGTAGCCGGGTATTTTTTTTTATATTTTATTTTATATTTTTCTTCACATAATCATAATAAGATGGGGATGGCCAATCGGAGACTCAAAAACATTTCAAGCAAAGGAGAAAATGTCTCTTCATTATTGTTCACACCATTAAAAATCAAAAATATTCAAAAAATATCATAATAACACACCATTATCAAAAATCTCCACGTTGGCCGGAGTTTAAAGATAACAGTGTTTTTAGTGACTCAAAACAGTGCTTCCCACAGAATTGGATTCAATTTGTGGCGGTAGCTGACTTTGACAAGGGGGGGGGGTTAAAATAAAGGTTCGTACTTCTGAATTTTGGAATTTTGGAAAACACTTTTCCATTTACATCGGGATTTTGCAAACATTCAGTGTCAGAGTCAATAAAATGAGCCCTTCAACGAAATTGACAAGCAGCTGTAAGTAGACTAAGCATGCTAAATTCGACATCCAAACAGTATTCTAACGTTAGCTTTGAGATACTGTATGATTTCATAACTTAACTTAGTTTAGTCTCTTCAATGTAGCCTACTATGTTGTGATAAGACCTTAGCAGAGTTCCCTTCAATGCAGCAGTTTTGAACAAATTTGCGCAGCATGGTCACGATGCTAAGCGGATTTAATAGCAATTTAGCCAGACATCTTCTATGCAATGCTTCTATGTGGCAACAACAATCCTTCAACAATCGTGAATATTTTGTTAAATGCACATGCAGAGGAGGGGCATCGGGCTACGAGAGAGAGCGGGGCGGGGCAAGGAAAGGCTGCGTGCGTAAAAAGCGCAGCTCAATGGCAATGCAAGGATTTGACCTTATATTTAATTTAAATTAAATTAAATTTAACATAGAATATTCATCTGTGGCGGCCGATTTTTATTTTGTGGCGCCCCGCCACAGATTAGTCAATGTATGGGAAACACTGTCAAAACTTCTGGATCACTACACGGCTGCTCTGAAATCTTTGGTACCATTCATTGTTGAATTTCCCCTGGGGATCAATAAAGTATCTATCTATCTATTGGTAATGGAAATGGAAAATCTTTTTTTTTTTTTTTTGCCAGAAAAAAGTAATGGAATTTCCCATTTGACTTGATAGTGGGACCCCTGTAACCATCTGAATAGATGAGTAAATGCTAGTGGTAGTGGTCAGTGGTTAGGGATCTGGCCTTCCAAGCTGAACGCCAGACGGGTATACGAGTGCTTGAATAGAAAGGGTGGTCGTTTATGACCTTAAATGTTATTTTGTTGCTGTAAGTCGCTTTGGATAAATGCATTTGCCAAACGAATAAATGTAAATATAATGTTGATGTTCATCAGTCTATTTGTTTTTGTCTTGAGGGAATTGATATTTTCTGGATCTGTTGTGCTTTCTGCCCTTCCATTATATTGCTGAGTAACTGTGTGTGTGTGTGTGTGTGTGTGTGTGTGTGTGTGTGTGTGTGTGTGTGTGTGTGTATAGGTGATTGTTTGCTCTGCGACGCTGCACTCGTTCGACGTGAAGAAGCTGTCTGAGAAGATCATGCACTTCCCCACCTGGGTGGACCTGAAGGGAGAGGACTCTGTCCCCGAGACCGTCCATCACGTGGTGGTCCCCGTTAACCCCAAATCTGACCGCCTCTGGGAGAAGCTGGGCAAGAACCACATCAGGGTAAGGATACACACACACACACACACACACACACACACACACCCACACACACACTCTCAACGCCAAATCAGTCAGCCTCTGAGATATGCTCGTCAAGAACCCCATCAGGGTAAAAACACACACACACACACACACACACAAACAAATGATTTCTTGATCATGACACAGCCATGTGTAAAGGTATCTTTATAACATTTAGAGATTTTTTTCTACCACTATATGTCAGCCTTGTACTGTTTTTAACTGCAGCGTGTGAAGCACTTACAGTATGTGTGCATCTCTCACACACACACACACACACACACAATGTCATTGAGCACCGATAGTTGTGTGCCATGCACCAGATTCCATGAAGTGTTTGAGATTGAAACACACGTGCCAGGAGAATATCCTCTGTGTGTGTGTGTGTGTGTGTGTGTGTGTGTGTGTGTGTTTACCCTGATGGGGCTCTTATCTGTTTTTGTTGAACCCTTCAGACTGACGAGGTTCATGCCAAGGACAACACACGACCAGGAGCCAACAGCCCAGGTGATGCTCTTCATCATCTTCTTCTTCCTCTTCCTCTTCCTCATCTCAGGGCTTACCGCTCTCAAGCACTTGTTCCTGAATTCAGACTCAGTGGGACAGGGGGTTTGACATTTGAACAACTTTTGAATGTTTCTGATAAGTTCAGGCACAGAAATGTTAATTTCCCATCATCTACCCCAGGCCTTGACACCCCTGCTTTAGTGGGACCTCAGGTCTTGTACTGTCAGCTCTTTGATTGGGGGGCATATTTCAAGTGGTTTAATTGGTCAGTCCTCACCCCAAAGAGACTATGTGATACTGTCTACTAAGACGCCGCAGAGAGGGACTGAAAGCAGTAGCGGCGCACTGGACGATGTTGATATCGAGTGGGTGACTGAGCATGCAAAACAGGTATCAAGAATGCTACCTGGTGGTCTGTCTGTGCTTGGTGTGTTCATGATCGTTCTTCCAGAGCTGTCTAAAGAGCCAAAATGTCTGAAAGAGAAACCAATATGCTCCTGGAAGAGTAGATGATGAAACAGCTAGCATACATCTCAGTAAGTTAACCCAGAGGAAGTGGAAAGCTTCTACTAGAAGAGCCTCTTAGCTTTATTCACCAAGGAATAACAAAGCCAAAAAGCTCTTCTTTTAGGGGGTTTACAGTACCACTTCCTGTGCACACAGTAGCACACAGATAGAGTGTGTGAGCTGGGCCAGGCTTGCAGGAGAACTGTGCTCAGAAATGACTGAGGACAGGCCTGTGTTGTGATACTGACATGCAGTCCTAATGACACCTAGAGTTTCTGATGAGTGTGTTTTGTGGCCCTGTGTGTTTGTGTCTGTGTGTGTGTAGAGATGTATTCAGAGGCCATTAAGATCCTGAAGGGGGAATACACAATCCGTGCCATCAAGGAGCACAAGATGGACCAGGCCATCATCTTCTGCAGGACCAAGATCGACTGCGACAACATGGAACAGTACTTTGTCCAACAGGGGGGAGGTGAGGAGACACAGAGCACACACACACACACACACACACACACACACACACACACGCACATGCACCCAAATACATTACACAAATACATACACAGATACTCACACACATTCCCTAATGGCATCGGCCCCACACATTTCTAATTGCCATTACTTTAAGGAGGGTTCTCGTTCACAACATAACCACATTAGATATCCATATTGTAATTCGCCCTTAAAATGGATATCGGTTCACAACACTAACACACTATTTCTCTCACACAAAGACAAACTCACAGGTGAGGAGGGTCTCACAAACACACACTGTTTCTCTCACACAAGCACACACACACACACACACACTCATTCTACCTTCATTCTCTGTACAGGACCAGATAAAAAAGGCCACCAGTTGTCCTGTGTCTGTCTCCATGGTGACCGCAAGCCAAATGAACGCAAGAGCAACCTGGAGCGATTCAAGGTAAAAAAAAACACACATTTTTAACCCTCACACCCAGACTGTGACCTTTAAACTTATCCATGACTCTATGCTGTGACCTTGCAGTGGATTTGATTTTACCTTTATTTCCTGTGATGTCACCATAGAAACAGGAAGTGAAGTTCCTGATCTGTACAGATGTGGCAGCTAGAGGCATCGACATCCACGGTGTGCCCTACGGTAAGAGAGAAGGGACAAAACTAAGGGGTGGTGTTAACACACTTTGAAATAGAAACTGGCATTGAATGCAACAGTACAGGTCTGTCTTGCTTGATGTCACCGCACAGGTTGAATTGTATGATTTCTTGATAGTGGCGGCCATGTGTAAAGTTTCTTTATAGATTTTTTTCTACCACTAGATGTCAGCCTTGTACTGTTTTTAACTGTAGCGTGTGAAGCACTTACAGTTTGTGTGTGTGTGTGTGTATGTATGTGTTTAGTGATCAATGTCACCCTGCCTGATGAGAAACAGAATTACGTTCACCGCATTGGCAGAGTGGGTCGAGCTGAGAGGTGAGCACTGATTCCCTCTTCAAAAGTGACTGTGTGTGTGTGTTGGTCATAGGAGACTTTGAACAGGGTCATTCCACGTCAATTCAACCAGGGCCCACGCACTTAGGTCTCAAAAAATTCTGAAAAAATTACCAGGTGTACCTATGTTACCCAGGAGACACACTGTAAAATTACTCCTATGTAAGATCAATACTTTCCAAGATACAGCCAGTTTTACAGGGGGAGGGGGGTGTCTATTTTGTTCGACCTCTTTTTTTGTCAAAGTTCACAAGCCTACAGCGCAAGAACTAAACCATGTAGGAGGCTCAAATTTTGCATGCTGGTACATAAATAGGAATAGTATGTAGCAAAATCGTCACGTTTGGTCTGGATAATCCTGCATGGCCATAGCTGTCCCTCAAAGTTGATACAAATTTTATTGGAGTTTTTGGCTGGGCTCTGTTTAAGCCTTCAGAAGACATATTTGTACTCAACATAGGCTCTTGATTTATTTTCCTTACTGAGATAAGTAGAAACACTTATTTTTCAGAAAATTTTCAGAATTTTTTGAGACCAAAGTGCGTGGGCCCTGGTTGAACTGACGTGGAATGACCCAACAGCAAGTTGGGCAGCGACCCTGTGTGTGTGAGGCTGTGTGTGCCTTTTGAAAGGTGCACCCCATACAGCTTATGTTGACTGTAATGCTGATGTGTTGTTTGTAGTAATAAACTTCTCCCGCTCTCTTGCCATCAGGATGGGGTTGGCCATCTCTTTGGTTGCCATGGAGAAGGAGAAGGTGCGTTCCATCCGTCAACATTCTAGGTTTTAGTTTTGCTTTGAAGATTCATTTCAACTTTGTTTGTTCTATTCAGTATCTCTGAATACAACCTGTGTGTGTGTGTGTGTGTGTGTGTCTAGGTGTGGTACCACGTGTGTGCGAGCCGAGGAAGAGGATGCTACAACACCAGGCTGAAGGAGGATGGAGGATGCACCATCTGGTACAATGAGAAGCAGGTGAGAGCAGAAGACCACAGTGTACCATACATATGCAGCAACGCTTATCTGTCATCTTGTGTCGTGTGTGTTTGTCAAAATGTTGTCTCCGATGTCTTTTTCTCTCCATCTTCCCCCCCTTTCTCTCTCTCTCTCTCTCTCTCTCTCTCTCTCTCTCTCTCTCTCTCTCTCTCTCTCTCTCTCATTCTCTCTCTCTGTCACTCTCTCTGTCCCTCTTTCTCTCTTTTGCTTTCTCTCTCTCTCTCTCTCTCTCTCTGCAGCTGTTGTCTGAGGTCGAGGAGCATCTGAACTGCATCATCACACAGTGTGAGCCTGACCTCAAAGTTCCCGTGGACGAGTTTGACGGCAAGGTGACCTACGGCCAGCGCAGAGCAACAGGAGGTGTGTGTGTGTGTGTGTGCACGCGTGCATGCACTTGTGTGTGCTTGTGCTTCTGTGTTATTGTGAGCAGGCTTGGAATTTCACCATTCTGGGGGCAAGGCCACTTGGCCTTCAGTTGGGCATATTTGGTGGGGGGCACAAAGGCCACATGTCAGGGCACCAAGGCCAAAGTTAACTATACAGTAGTAGGCTATAAAAATGATCAAAGTTGTATTTAGCCTATTCACTGCAGTAGACCTGCATCACTGTATGAAACATTACAAAAACATGAAATGAAAACATGACATATTACATAGAACTGTAAATCATCTGACTATCTAATATTTACAGATATCTAGGCTATATATAACATTTATTTTATATTTGGCCTGTTATGAAATCATGTATTGAACAATTTAAGCACAGCTCAGCTTTAAGAAACTCAAATAGCCTAGATGCATTCTTAGCATTTTGTGATCATTAAGGCTACTTTCACAAACTCTTAGTCAGCTGTCCTCTGATTTACCAATATCTAGGCGATATTTGTAACATTTATTTTGTATTTGGCCCGTTA
Source organism: Alosa pseudoharengus (assembly GCF_046254945.1). Taxonomy (NCBI): domain Eukaryota; kingdom Metazoa; phylum Chordata; class Actinopteri; order Clupeiformes; family Clupeidae; genus Alosa; species Alosa pseudoharengus. The sequence goes on along the minus strand of NW_027468859.1, from coordinate 25,565,707 downwards.
TGAAATCATGTGGAACAATTTAAACACAGTGTAAAACTTAAAGCCCAAATTTGGAGACATCCATGTATGTCGAACTTTACTGCAAATTCAAAACTGGATTACTCTGGAACGGCGACTGTACAGGGGACTGCTTTACACCTTTGTGTTCGGTAAGGTCTCCTGTTTATTCTGATAGGCCTATATGGTTTGTCATGTGTTAAAAGAAGGGTTCGTAAAGTATTCCACCGAGATGAATGGGTAGGGAGATCATGGGACGCAAAACCTTCAGTAGAATGTATGATTAAATTGAATTATATTATTTACTTTTCTCGCGAACCACAGCAATTATCGGCTAACATCGTTTAAAATCTGAGAAAAAGCTCTTTCATGTGATACTTGTGATGTCTGTGTGATGAATAGGCTAGTTCGCGAGTAGTTCAACTGAGAATGGGTGAATTTGGACGCACTTTCTTTCTTGCGCTGCCACTTTCTCCACTGCGTAAAAGACTAAATTAATTTGCGCTGTGAATGCTAAGATTATTTTGACAGGCCACAGGCTAAATAAAAATCGCTATTAGTAGGACGCAAAGCAGAATATTGAAAGAAGGGGGCACCAAGGCCACCGTGGCCTGTAAACCTCTGATTTTCAAAGGGGCCTCACGGCCAACGCAAGGGGCTACGATGGCCATGGCCGTCGTGGCCGCCGTGAAATTCCTACCCTGATTGTGAGGGGTAAAAGTATTTGCAGACTATTAAGCACATTTGTATGACCTGTTTATCTTTCTGTGTGTGTGTGTGTGTGTGTGTGTGTGTGTGTGTGTGTG
>NW_027468859.1:25557404-25559904 GCF_046254945.1 Alosa pseudoharengus | reverse complement strand
GTTTCAGTCAGCGGAATTCTATGACAATGAATCCCCCATCAGGGATGTATACACCTTATCCCAGCTTCTAGCAGTTGCTGACAAAGATTCTAGAGTGCTACATGCAAGATATATTGCTGATTAGAACCAAAGATAATAGAGCAGAACCCTCTAGAATCTTTGATGAGCACACAGCAATAGAACACTGTAATCAATAACCGGGATACTAATATTTATTATACGGCTCTTCACAATGCTAGTAGAACGCTCCATTGACTTGAATGGGATTTCCCAACGTTCTACGGTAAAATAAATTCATGCAATTACCGCTGCAAACATATAATTACCGCTGTCAATGGCAACGGGTTTTGTGCTGCTGATCATATCACTCCGCAAGTATTCTGTTTTGGCAAGTAGCCGTATAATAAACGGGATAATGTATAGAACGCCGGTCATTATGGGAAAATAAGTCTCTTCAGGTTCGCCCTGTCGGGACTTATTTTCCCCATAATGACCGGCGTTCTATACATTATCCCTTACATATCATGTATCCAGGGATGTTAGTAACCAGGTTTCTCTGTGTTCATGTAAACACCATATCCTGAATATGATCAAAATCTGGATAAGCCTCTTAACCGGGATACTGAAGTGTCATAGACCTCTCCAGAATAAGTCCCGCCTCCTAACTTCGGTATCCTTCCAACTTCCGGGTGTGGATTGTCTATGGGAAATAACATGGCGTTTTGAAAGATCGTACCTGTCAAACTCTGTAGGTGACAAAGTAGAAAAAGCTGCTGGGCAGATTGGCCTACACACTTCTGCCATCTAGTTTCCACTGGATTTTTTTATTTTCGTGCCGTTTAAGTAGTATAGTATACTACTTAAACGGCACTGACAATCAAAAAATCCAGTGGAAACTAGATGGCAGAAGTGTGTAGGCCAATCTGCCCACCAGCTTTTTCAACTTCGCTACCTACAGATGTTTTACCGGTATGATATTTCGAAACGCCATGTTATTTCCCATAGACAATCCACGCCCGGAAGTTGGATGGATACGGAAGTTACGGAGGCGGGACTTATTCTGGAGAGGTCAATTGTTTTTATTGACCGTTTCAAGAGAGTTTCATTATCAGCATCATAGTTGTTCCCACAAGGCTTCTGTTTTAACCATAGACTGTATATATACAGTCTATGGTTTTAACATTCCATATGTTATCTTAATGAAGCAGAAGTAGATTGGGAACAAAATAGAACGTTCAAGCATTGTTTTTGTTTTTTTTGTTGAAAGGGTCTATGTCGTGTTTGACAGTTATAATACTGCATGAAGCTAAATGATTGTGATGTAATAATCAATAACACACAAAGGACTAGTGATATCATAATAGAGGAGAGACCAGGACAATGGACCAGTGATGTCACAGTGGAAGCCACTGTCAGACCCAGAAGACACTGTAACGTTCAAGTTCAGCTTAAAGAAAATATAAAATCGGAGACATATTTGTCTTCCCGCATCTTTTCTCATGAAATGTCTACATAGTTTGTGAGTAGCAAGAGAGAGAGTGAGAGAGAGAGTGAAAGAGAGAGAGAGAGAGACAGATCCAAAAGTGAAAGGATGCATCGAAGCAAAGAGAGAGCAGGACAGCGCGCGGTGTGGGACAGATGGTCGCCGTGACAACCCTGGAGAGTGTGAAATTCGATACACCCCCCTCCAAGCTTGTTGCCATGGTATCAGTGGGGTATTCATGGATTTAAATTTAAGAGACAGAAGGATTGATGGGGAAAAGAGAAGGAGAGAGAGGGAGAAAGAAAAAGAGAAAAAGGGAAAGAAAGAAAGAAAGAAAGAAAGAAAGAAAGAAAGAAAGAAAGAGAGAAATTGGATCTGCCAGTGCCAGTGTGTGAGGGTGTGTGAGTGTGAGTGTGTGTGTGTGAGAGAGAGGGTGTGTACTTTTTGTGTGATCTTCTTGTAGTTGGCCACACATAGACCAAGGTCATTCACACTCAGAGACCAGTATTTGAGGTGAGATGATACTATGATGGACATACAGGCATGCAGACACACACACACACACACACACACACCTGTGGGCAACAGCTTGAGAAATATAACATCAAAAACTGTGTGGATGTCACTATATACAGTATGTACAACTATGTGCATATGTGTGTACTTTTGTGTTTGTGTGTGTGTGTATGTGTGTGTTTGTATATATATGTGTGTGTGTGTGTGTGTGTGTGTGTGTGTGTGTGTGTGTGTGTGTGTGTGTGTGTGCGTGCGTGCGTGCGTGCGTGCGTGTGTGCGTGCGTGTGTGTGTGTGTGTGTGCGTGTAGCTGGATGTTGCCAGTGAGGTATGGTATTGGCTCTATTGTTCTGTGACCAGCGGAGAGCGCCCAGGTTGCAGTGACCTAGGGGAGCAGCCCCACAATTGCTGCTAGCATAGCATAGCATACTTCACAGCCTGTCTGATTGCACACTGCATGCCGTACCACGCCTGCCAGGACTGAAGTAGCTTTACTGTGTGTG
>NW_027468859.1:25528557-25536057 GCF_046254945.1 Alosa pseudoharengus | reverse complement strand
TTGAAACCGTGTCCTGTAGGGCTAGCCTACTCCAGATGAAACTGTGTCCTGTAGGGCTAGCCTACTCCAAATGAAACTGTATCCTGTAGGGCTAGCCTACTCCAGATGAAACTGTGTCCTGTAGGAGTAGCCTACTCCAGATGAGGCTATTTGTCCATGCTGCCAGTTTAGGAGCAACTCAGCTGTTGTCTAAAGGTATTCATTAGCCATCTTAATGCCTTAAGTAAAAAAAATGAGGAAATATCCAACCTTTAAGGACACCAATGATGCTCATTGAGCTCTATGCAAATCAAACCCGCTAATAGGCTAACTGAAATAACACCATGCCAATCTCTAGGTATGGTGAAGGGTACTGTATGTGATGATGTGGCGCTATTTTAATTCCAAAGGCCAAGATAACTTTAACAGGATGCATAGTATCCTGGATCCATTAAATAACTGGCCTTTAAAAATAAAAAAATCTGCCTGCCTCTATGGGAATTTAACATAGGGGTGCGAATACTTATGACCCCAGTATTTTAAAGGAACATTTATTTATTTATGATACATTATTCATTCACAAAAATTGGTGTCCTTAAAGGTTGGATATGTCCATTTTTGTACTTAAGGCATTAAGATCAATTTCCAAAAGATGATTTTATATTCTTCTTTTTAGTCAACTTTAGCATGTATGAGCCTAACTGTATATATGTCAACTCAGTCGACAGCCAGTTAGCTGTTACATAAGGATTTTCTGGCCTTTTTTCAATGTCCATTAAGATCTAACTTGAACATTATGCTACTCCATTTAATTGGGAGCGCGTCTGAGCATGCATGAGAGAGAGAGAGAGAGTGGCAGGTTCCAGCTGGCTTGTCATTGTTGATAATTGATATCTCCTTTTTAATATAAGAAACTTTTAAAAGGAAATCATGAATGCAACAAAGATGAGGCAAAAGGAGATTGCGGAGTTATCCGGAAACACACATACACACACACACACAAAGAGAGAGAGAGAGAGACAGACAGACAGACAGACACACACACACACACAAACACACACACACACACACACACACACACACACACACACACACACACACACACACACACACACACTGACAACCGTTCTGCCTCTGTGATCAGTGTGATGTCTTCGTCTTCTGTAGTGGTTCTGTTTGTGAAGCCTGAGACAAAGGCATTCTTTGTCTTTTTCTCCAAAGTGGAAATTCAAGGTGTCAAGAAAAACATAAAAACGTCCTGACAAATTATATAAGCATCTGAAAGACCTGTGTGTGCGTGCCAGTGTGTGTGTGTGTGTGTGTGTGTGTGGTCCTCGGTACCTGCGCTGCTCTTATCTTTAATAGTGGGATTTTGTCCAAAGGAAATAAAAGCGTGGGAAAGGATTAGGCAAAGGTTCCTGTTAGCACTCAAAGACAACACAGAGAGAGAGAGAGACATGCACAGAAACACACACAGACAGAAAGAGAGAGAGAATTTATATATATGGCACAAGAAAGGAAACCAAATTGCAAATGGTTAAGTGCACATATTACACACACACAAACACAAACACACACACACACACACACACACACACACACACACACACACTCACACACATACAATGTATTCAAAATCCTTAAGGAATTCAATCTAAAGAGTTTATGAATACATGAATGAGCATCAGGAAATAACGAGTGTTTATATTGACAAAAAGCCCATGGGGAAATCAAACAGACCCTTACATGCAAATTTTCTGATTTTCAGGCATTAACAACACATTCAAGAACACACACACACTGACAGCTGTCAGTGGTCACTCTGCTCCCTGGACATAGTTACACTGAACAGGACTCAAGGGCACCGACCTCTGAACCTTGTTGACATTGTGGTTCGGAGAGAGAGAGAGAGAGAGAGAGAGAGAGAGAGAGAGAGATGATGATGGCATGAGTGTTGAAATGATTTGGTATATGAAAGGCTATGTGTGTGTGAGAGAGAGAGAGAAATAATTAGGTAAACTGAGAGGGTAAAAGTAGTAGATAAGGAAGATAAGATCACATCCTCTTTAGTTTAGCAGCCAGGAGCTTTAATATGATTAGGCAATATGTAACATAAAACACACACACTGAACGCTTAACACCATCTCACATCTGGTCAGACAAACAGAGTAAACAGACAGAGAGAGAGAGAGGGGGAGAAAGACACAAGGCCGATTCACACCAATGAAACATTTCTCCCAGAAAAGCTCAGAAAGAAAATTAATTTCAACATTTATTTCACAAAGAATTTTACAAGGTCTTGGAGCATCTTGGCCTTGGAGCATCTTGACCCTGCAGATCCTGCCTGATAATAGCTGGCAGGGGCGGATCTTACTCCCTGGACAGATAGGCAGGCGTAACCAGACGAATGGTCTATGTTCTGTTGACTAGCAAGGTATCCTACATTTATGGGAGCGAGCAACTACCGTGCAGATAGAGATAGATAGATAGATAGATACTTTATTGATCCCCAAGGGGAAATTCAAGGTCTCAGTAGCATACAGACATCACACACAACATGCACTTACAGCAGAAAGAGTAAATATAAGAATATACATATAACAAAACTCCACTGTACAATAGAGACAGTAGAAGATAAGAAAAACTAAAAAATGAAATACTAAATATACTAGCATTGTAGCATTGAATGTTCACACTGAATCAGTTAAATCGTGTCATATTCTTATTCAGAGTGCCTTGTGCAGTTAGGATATGGTGTAAACTGATGAGCCTCACATTATGCTTTGAAAGTTGAGCTAAGTTCAAAACTCAAATTATTTGATGCTAGCACAACACTAACACTTACACTGCTGCTGAACTATAGCAAACAATTTAGGCAAACAGAAAATTGTTTGCAAACATTCATTTTTGTTTTTGCGAATTTGGACATACCTCTGGTCCCAAACTCAGATCACAAACATAACATTTCAGCATGCATGTCAACTCAAAAAAATGTCAGGATTTTCTGCTAGCCTACTTGCTTTAATATCATCAGGGTTATCCTGCCCTATAACCTCCATGCGATTGAAGCCCTTAGTGGCACCTACAACAGGATGGAGGAAAGGAGAAGGGAAGTAGGCTACACTCAAACCACATTCAGATGACCTGATTGACAGCTGCAACTGTTAGATTTCACTGCAATTCTCAAACAAAAAGATGACTTGCAGAATTTGAACCTTTGTGAAATGGGAAACCGTTATCTACGAATCTTCAAAGATATGTGTTGAAACAACCTCACAACTTTTCAAAATAATCAAAATGTGCATTAAAGTGACAGTTTTATTGATGGTCAAAAGGATCTGAGGAGTGTCGGGCATTACTTTCACAAAACAGATGGAATTTTGTTTCCCTTCAAACAGCTATCATATGATCTCTTTTGCCCCCATTGTGGGGTATGATTTCAGATTTGTATGCTCTATCTCCAGTAGCATGAGGTCATGATCTCTATACTTGACATGAGTGTTAACAACATTCCTTCTTTCTCCTATAATACTTTCATGCCTGCCAAGTATCACCTCCAGCATCCTGTGGAAATAACAGAATAGACAAGCAATATGTACTGCATGCATGCATTTGAATAATAAAAAACATTACAGAAAAACAAAATGAAAGAAAAATATGGAAAATAAATAAATTGTAAATTGTTCTAAGACAAGAGTAATGTTGGGAAAGAGAGATCTTACGGTTTGTCACAGTGTGCAGCTGTGATGACCCACTTATCACTTCAGAGAGACGGGCTCTGGTTCAGTCCCCGCCTGCACAGGGGCGTGTCACTGACGTATGACTGACGTTTGAACGCCTCGGTTCCACGTGGTTGATGCATGAGGAGTACAAAACAAACTTGGTGTACACCTTCATTAATGTTCTCCCTACTGGAGGGTCATACTCTCACGACATTCTCCTGAAATGGGGAGGAGGGTTTGGATATCATGATACCGTGTCCGAAATGTGCATCCATTGCTCAGAAAAACAAGGTTTTGACAAATTTCTGGGAAATTCTTGGATTCTGCCATAGACCTCAATGTTAAAAAGGGAGCCCGATCACTGCATAAATGGGGGATAGTGCCCCCCCCCCCCTGTGCGGGGCGTGTACTACTGCTACCCTATTTGCATACATTTCCGGGGATAGGAAATGGCCTCTCAGGAAGTATCTTCGTAATCAACCATCTTTGATATCACCTTGTGTGTCAACCCACCCTTGAACCCCTGAGCCCTGACCCCACCTCAATGTCCATGCATGCCACTTCCATTGCTTGCAGAAGAGGCATGCAGGCATGTGGTTGGTGGTCATATACTTTTCATTGTCATGCTGAAAATAATTCTTCAATAGCTTTTAAAAATGAAACTCTGAAAATTATACGGGTACACAATGTGAAGGTACACAGTAGAACGGGAACACAAAACTAAACTAATACTAGAACATTATGCAAAACTAAAACTGAACTAAAGTTACTTTTGCACTTGCAAAACTAATTAAAACTGAACTGAAATAAAAAACTGACCCATAACTATCTTCATGACGAAGAATTCTTCACTTACCTGCCAGCACCAAAACCAAGATCACACAACTCATAACTCTAGTCATAATCATCGTCCTCCTATGTTTCCAGTGTCAGAATACTGTCAATTTTAAACCCTCCATATCGTTTTGCCTATCACTGACCAATCAAATTCACTCTCCTGTCACTCCTATTGACTAAGCAGGTAAACATTTGCCTACATCTGAAATGTGTGCCTATCACTGGAATATTATAATGTACAGTTGGAACATTCAATGATTCAGCCAATAACATAAAGTGCCATCTTTATCATGTTTCGACTGCAGAGTTTCAATTTGACATGCATGAGTCAAATTCTGCATAAGGTCTGTAAGCAATCGACAAAAACTCTGTAGAATTCTGGGGTATTTTCACTGTATTATGATGTGTTCATATGTTACTTCTGTGTGTAGTATACAATGGGGAGAGGTCCATACCATTGTGCATAACTTTGTCTAATACCAAAAGCCTGACCAGATGTGGACACTAAGGAAGGCTTATAGGCCTGTGTCTATTTTCCATCAAGAGGGTCATACTGCCCTGGTGCTCTGGAACGTCCATGGAATATCAGTGATAACATGGGCTGAGGGAGATAGCGTGTTGTTCTGTCCGGGCTAGTATTTCCATCTGGTCAGAGCCGGTTTTGTACACTGGTTGGCACCTGCTACGTTGGCATGATTTATGCTTGTATGTTTAAGTATAACAGGCTTTATTCTGGATTTTGTCTCTGAGACGAATCAAGGAAGCGACTCAAGGAGGATCTTCTGTCGGGAAGCTCAAGTAGCCCGCTTCTAATAACAACCACGACTGTTAGACTCTGTGCAGTTTTACTGTCGAGATCTTGATCAGGGAATCCAACAACTGTAATCGAAATTACAGTAAATCACACCGATATAGCCTACAGCTACACATCAGGAACACTATTACCATTTTTATATCACCAACTAACACAACAAAATCACCATTGAAAATGAATCAGATCATTCTGTTGAAATAAAGCACACAACAACAAGCAGGTCTAACGTTACGTCCCCCTCCACACACACACACACACACACACACACACACACACATACACCACCCTTGCTGACCTCTGGCTCCAACCTGGGGTCAAAGGGGGTGTGATCTCCATTGAGTGGTCTTGGAGTGGGTATTTCCCCAAAGGAAGCGTCTGATTGGCTGTGCATTCCACGTGAACACTGGCAACCAGGCATCTATGATTTGCATGTGTGTGTGTTTGTAAGCATGCATGTGTGTGACTGTACCGTGTAAGCCAGTGTTTTTCAACCTTTGTGCCACGGCACACTTTTGACACTTAAAATGTCCCACGGCACACTAACATCCTGTGTGAAGAAAAAATAAACATACCATAGCCTAAAATTTTAAATAATATGGCCTTATTATGGCTTCTATGCAAGACCTGCTCGGGGGGCCCCGTTGTACAATGCCTGCATACCACAAAAAGTGCAATCATACAATCAATGAGAGCATGTGGTTATAAATTCTTTGATGCAACAGTTGCTTTTCTGGACCAGTGAGTGACATTTGGGTAATTTTCTGCGGCACACCTGATGATCTCTCACGGCACACTAGTGTGCCCCGGCACAGTGGTTGAAAAACACTGAGTGTGGGCTACCTGCCTGCATTTCTCTCTCTCTCTCCCTCTGTGTGTGTGTGTGTGTGTGTGCGTGTGTGTATGTGTGTGTGTGTGTGTGTGTGTGTGTGTGTGTGTGTGTGTGTGTGTGTGTGTGTGTGTGTGTGTGTGTGTGTGTGTGTTTCTATGTGCATCTACATGTGTTCACTCTCTGAAGGAATATCCCTTCCTGCCCAGTGAGGAAGTCTCTTGCGGATGTGATATCATTCTTGCCAACATTGTATGTATTTGTTTTAGTAGTCTACACCATAGGATATCTTGAGAATAACTTACAAGGAGACTTTGTGCACAATCCAGGTGCTGAACAAAAAAGTCAATTTTTTTAAGAAAAAAGTTTGCACACTCCTTGGTACTCTTTTTTTTTTTTAGTTTTATTTTCTCATAATTGGCAGATGACCTTGCGGTCTTCCTCAGATTCCAGATTTTTTATCTTGAGAATAAAACACTAAACAGCTGCTAACCGCCCCCATCCTCGACAACCATGAGGATCTAAAGGATAACAATCTTTCGTCACCTTTTTGCTTCCTATTGTAAAAACCTACAAGTGGTCGCATCTCTCGCTCAATATTTGATATTGAAATTTCAATTTATAGCTATTTGTAAGTATTGTAACTGTGTAGCCTATACAACCTGACTGTTGTACCACTCTGCTTACCACTCCAGTTGTAAACAAATAGTGACGTGACATTGTGATGTAGGTGCAATACCTCAATATGTGTGTAGCTTGTGTGGGGTTATGAAGAAAAGAAATGCATGGATGGTGTATGTGCATGAGTGTGTGTGTGTGTGTGTGTGTGTGTGTGTGTGTGTGTGTGTGTGTGTGTGTGTTCCTCTGATAGAATGCTCAGTTTTGACTCTGATTAGCTGAGGCAGAACCAGTTCAAACAGGAAACAGTTCTGGCCGGAACAAACAACAACTTCCTGTGCAATACCCCCCCCCCCACACACACACACACACACATACACTAATCAATTTGCTCAACAAAAGTGAATGAAAATTTGCTCCAATTTCCCAGTTGCCACAAGGCAAGTCTGTTCCAGGCTATTACATGTTTAAATGGTTCTCTGACAGTTCACATGTTATTCTCTCTCTCTCTCTCTCTCTCTCTCTCTCTCTCTCCCCCCGTATGTGTGTGTGTGTGTGTGTGTGTGTGTGTGTGTGTGTGTGTGTGTGTGTGTGTGTGTGGCTAATTTAAAAGCATTAGGGTTAAATGGTCTCCCTCTTCCTCCCACACATCATGTTGACACACAGAGTTCCGTTAATGTGAGAGGCAGCCAGGCCCTGAAGGA
>NW_027468859.1:25501057-25518557 GCF_046254945.1 Alosa pseudoharengus | reverse complement strand
TTATACAACCCCACCCCCATCTTGCTTGTTCAAAATTCTGAGAAATTCTTGAATTGTGTGCATGTACATGTTTATGTTTATGTGTGTGTGTAGGTGTGTGTGCGTGCATGTGCATGTGCATGCTTGCGTATATATGTTTACTGTGTGAGTATGTGTCATACGTAGGATTACTGTGAATGTTTGTGTGTGCGTGGGTATCTGTTAATGCACATGTGTGCATATGGAATGGGTTTACATGACCCCTGGAGGCAAACATACGCAAAAAAATGGTCATCGTAGGCCCTACGGTTCTCAAGATATTCACAGAAAACTGTGTCTGCCCTACCCTCCTTTCGGGGGGTCCAGTCCAGCGGTGGGGCTACAGATCAAAACAAAAACAGGAGGTTCCATGCTATCCATGTGGGGTTACATGCCCACCAAGTTTCGTGTACCCCGGTCTTTCAGTGTCCCGGGAATCCTTGGACATGCGGAAAAAAAAAAGAAAAAAAAAAATCTGACTAAACCTATATGACCGCCGCTTCGCTGTGCGGCGGTCATAATAACATATATGATTTTTAATAATAGTAATATTATAACGATTAAATAAAAAAAGAAATTATTAGAGAATAACTAAAGTATAGAATAGAAGGGATCAATTCCCAGAAAAAAATAATAATTAAATAAATGAATGTGAGGTTGAAACAAACACATAAGTCTCTTTTGGTGTGTGTGGGTCTGTGTGTGTGTGGGTCTGTGTGTGTGTGGGTCTGTGTGTGTGTAGGGTGGCCTCACTGGTTTGTGGTTGTATCTCTTTTTTTGTGGCATGCCGATACATATTTTGCTGCTGCTAGAGCAGTTTCTTTCATTTCTCTTATATATTTCATTTTTCCTTCATTAGTTTGTTCTGTGAACTCTGGGCAGATATGTCTTGCTTTTTTGTAGAATTTACATCTCAGGTCTGTATAATGACTGCACTCAGTGAAAACATGTAGGAACCTCTCTCTCTCTGTAACAGTGATGTGGTCTATAACTAAGCCTCTCTCTCCCTCCCTCTCTCTCTCTCTATTTCTCTCTCTCTCTCTGTAACACTGACGTGGTGTTATTAGGCCTCTCCCTCTCTCTCTCCCTCTCTCTCTCTGAAACACTGATGTGGTGTGTGTGCCCTGGGCCAGTGTGTTGGTCTGTAACACTGATGTGGTGTGTGTGCCATGGGCCACGCTGTGGCAGTGTGTTGGTCAGTAACACTTCAGTAAGCTTCCGTCTGACCTGTTCAGTGATGGCCGTCGTGGTTCCGCCTCATCACTTATGCAGCGTTCACTCAGAGTTCACTGATGACACTCCTGTTTGCTTTATTGGGGAGTACTCAGACGGAGACCCTCTCTCCCTGTCTCTCTCTCTCTTTCTCTCCCTCTCTCTCTCCCTCTCTCTTCCTCTCCTGTTTCACTCTATATTCGCTTATCCTTTTCCATTTCTCTCTCTCCCTTTCTCTTTCTATTTCATTTCCCCCCTCTCTCTCCCTTTCTCTCTCTCCCTCCCTCCTGTGCTTCGGTGCTAGGTGGTGTGAAGAAGAGAAGAGAAAAGAGGAGAGGAGAAGAGAGGAGAAAAATCAACGGAAGGTTGAAGGTTACTAATTTAATTGACTTGAACAGAAACAGGAGGTGGATTTGAGTGTAATTTGTCAGGGTGAGGTGACACTGTGGAATCCCCTGTGTGAGTGAGTGAGTGAGTGAGTGTGTGTGTGTGTGTGTGTGTGTGTGTGTGTGTGTGTGTGTGTGTATGTGTGAGGGAGAGATAGAGAAAGACAGAGAGAGAGAGAGAGAGAGAGAGAATAAGAGTGACGAAGGAGATGATGAAAGCCAAACACTATAGCTTTCACAGACAACCGCGCGCCCAACCTCTTCTGGAATCTCCCCTGACTGACTGGATCATTAGGGATTAGGACTACCTGGTGCCAGCCAGCGCACTGAACACACACACACACACACACACACACAAACACACAAACACACACATACACACACACGGACACACACACACACACACACACACACACACACACGGACATGCAGATGAATGTGCATGAAGGTGCATCTATTACTTTGAAATGCAAAGAAATAAACAATATTCTTAAGCATGCATGGTTTAAACATGTTTAGTCATTTTTATTTATGTTCCATAAGTGAACATCCAAATATACCGTATCCTAGCATAAATCACTTCAGTCATAAATAATTCAGCACATACACACAATGAATGATGACTGGGCATTAGTATTGATGCACTTTCAAACCTGCCTCTGTTGATACTAAGCGCTTTCAGATATAACCTCCGGAGTACATGCGGAGGTTTGTCAAACGGAGGTCCTACCCTTCGGATGATTCAGATATGATGCTAACCTGCGGACCTAATACTGACCTTATACGGACGTATGTGTGAACGACATACACGCACATTACAGAATCTCCGTGTGGTTGTCTAGTGAGGGGTGGGGGCTTGTAGAGTTCACAAGATGCGAGATATGACGCAGAATATATGCGGCCGCTGCCTGTCACAGCTGCTTTTTGATTACAATGTGTAGCCTATGCATTATGTAGGCTAAAGAAGACAAATCTATTGTGCGTAGGCTAATACTTGAAGTAGGCTAAGTAAGCAAACAGTATTTGTATGTGTGCTTCGAATAAACACATTTATCTGTTTTCAACGTTATGTACCAGAATTACTTGGCTATAGAACCCCACATCTGGTTTGCGTTGGAGAGAGAGCATGCACAAACTTTATGGTAGGCTACCAGCCAATTCAGTAGGCTAACTCAAGACTGCAAGGCCATCATACAACGTTTTTAAGCAATAAACAAAATACTAACATAACAGTGAAGTTGTTCGTTTTTTCATGGTTTATTTTTTCCAAAAGCATCCTCTCCCCATGTGTCTATTGCTTTTACGTAAGGAGCTTGTAACAAAGTTGGCTTTTCTTCGTTTTCATTTTCTCTAGGCATATATGCTCAACAAATATCAGCGAGCTCAGCGAGGTATCCATGAACAGAAAACCGTGTTGGCTAACAATTTATTAAATAACGGTACTCCTGTTATTGTCGTCAACGACGTCGCTGTAGGCTACTGCCTTTTCAGCGCCTTCTGCTTATGGTGATTCAGTCTTGAATTTGTTTGGCCTTGCCATGCAGTTGTAGGCTACAACATCTCTTGCCGTTCCCTTCATGTGTTCTATCAAAATGTTGTATGCCCTCATGGACAGTAGCTCCGTGATGTCTGCATCTTTCCAGGTCGGAGATTTTCTGTACAGCATTATGCCACTCCATCATAACACTGGCATTTAAGTCAGATCTAACCACATGGACGCACGAAAGAAACGTCACCAACACGCCCTCTCACTAGGTGTGAATCTACGCTTCATTCAGACACAGCACATTTACATAATGTCCGGAGGAAATACTAGGGGGGGAGTAGTATAAACACCGGGTGAATTCGGACTTCCACATGACCGGTTATGTCGTTCAGATATACGGCCCCACCGTTTAACATCGGCAGAACCTCCGGTCTTACACGTATGTCTGAAAGTGCTTACTGTATAGCAGACAATGCCCCCAATCTGTGTGTGTGTGTGTGTATGTGTGTGTGTGTGTGTGTGTGTGTGTGTGTGTGTGCGTGTGTGTGCGTGCACACGCGTGTGTGTTTGTGTGTGTGTGTGTGCGCGCGCGCGTGTTTGTATGTGTGTATGTGTGTGTGTGTGTGTGTGTGTGTGTGTGTGTGTGTGTGTGTGTGTGTGTGGGTGTGTGTGTTTATCTTTCCTCCACATATGAATGTTTTATCTAAGCTGCCCCAATTGCCTAACCATCCATACAGCTCTTTGCTCCTGCTGCCTCCTGCTTGACTTGGGGGCTCATCTCCGTATTCTCCCTCTCTATTTTGGCTCTCAGCACATACATGAACAGTCAAATATGGATATATTTTGTATTTCGATAGGTAGGTAGATAGATAAATAGATAGATAGATAGATACATACATACATACATACATACATACATACATACATACATACATACACTACTCACAAAAAGTTAGGGATTTCTGGCTTTCGGGTGAAATTTAATGTTTCAGTACAGAAAATACTGAAATATTGAACTGTTGGACATGCACATTCAAAAGTTTAGAGAAGGTCACATTAAGTTCACCTGTAAAGTTATAGTGGATTTTAGGTTCATTCTGAAATTTCACCCGAAAGCCGAATATCTCTGATTTTTTGTGAGTAGTGTACATACATAGTAGTGTAGTAGTAGTGTACAATTTAGCACAAAAAGTAAGGAAATTTGTGTTTGGTAAAGATCTCTCTGTGGTAACCACAGCTCTGCTGCTTCCACTTGGTAACCACAGCTCTGCTGCTTCCAACTTGCATTCCACAAGTTGATGTTCCTTACAGGTGGGGCAGCATTTGAAAGGGAACTAAACAGGCTTTCCAACGGTATAAGATGTATTGCCAAAAAGCATTGTTACCACAAAGAAGTATAATAATCTACCAAACACAAATGTCCTCACTTTTTGTGATACATTTACATACATACATACATACACACACACACACACACACACACACACCCACACACACACACACATACACACACACACACACACATACATACACACACACACATATACATACATACACACACACATACATACATACATACATACATACATACATACATGCATACATACATGTATACATACCGGTACATACACACATAGATGCATGCATCCATACATCATACATACACACACAAACACACATACATACATACATACATACATGCATACAAACCGGTACATACATACATACATGGATACATACCGGTACATACACACATAGATGCATACATCCATACATCATACATACACACACAAACACAAACACATTGAATTGCTCTCAGGAAGTGGTCTGATTCCCACTCCCACTCGCGTCCTGCGCAGGAAGTTCTTCCTGTCCGAGAGAAAGGTCAGGCAGAGCAGCCCGGACGGACAGAACCGAGTCTTCAGGCTCCCAGAATTCCCCTCTCACCCCCACATTTCCCTGTGACCTAATTCCCCAGACACTCACATTTCCCAGGGCTCTTCAACAGGAACACAATGCTTCACACCTCTATCTAGCTCTCTCTGATGATGGGGAATACATTGTAGGCTACAACTGCACAACTGCATCCATCTATGTATGTATGTATGTATGTATGTATGTATATATGTACTGTATGTGTGTGTGCAATTGTGTGTGTCTGTGTGTGTGTGTGGGGGGGGGGGGGGGGGCAACCACACCTAACAGCCAACTTGTAAACTGAAGGCAACCATTTCATATGGGAGACATTAATATGGATTACATATGGAAAACTGCTCATGCTCATATTCCGGTATAGGGTCAACAATGGACATATGACCTCATAGGCTATGTCTGGACTTTAAGTTGAATGCATGCGCATGTGTATTAATGTTTGAATTAATGTAGGCTATGCACTTGCTTACTTGGTACCCATGTCTATTCTTAGTCATGTGAAGTCAAGTTATTATTCAGCAGAAACACACCTGAGATATACTGCCGGGAAAAAAATACTTTTGAATCTACTACCGGGCCATTTCATGATGCTTTTTTTAGGCTTGGGGTCTCTGCATCTACCTGACAACGCGGGTCTTTGTGTCGCTTAACCAGAAACAGCACGCCCCTATCCCACGCTGTTACATAACCAGCTTCGCAGACTTTCAATCAAACCAACAAGTCACGAGGCAACAGAGGACAAAAACTACAAATAGATATGTTAATGTGTGAGTTATCAATCTCGGTAAAAAATAATATAGAGAATGTGTCGTTAGCCGTAGCCTAAACAAGAAATGCTTTGTCCATTCGGGAAACATCAACAGCAGCGGCCACGAAAAAACCCTTTGTTGGGCATCGCCGGAACGGCGTTGCTTTGGTCTCCCGCCAGGCGGCGATGTTGGCCTGAATCTTTGTCCAGACGACGGCTGCCACAATGACCCAGACAAAGAGGTGATAGACTGAGGGAGGGGAGAATTATAGTCGACAGTAGCCTACCTCCCCGCGGAAAAGTGGTAGGCCTACCTAGTGTCGATAGATAGATTGATAGATTGTATAATTTGGTGATAGGCTGAGTCAGTGACTAGGAGGGCGAGGTCTGTAACAAAGCCATGCTTAGCTTACTGTAATAACAATGTCGTGCAAAGATGTATTTTTGTTCATGTGAACTGTGGTCTGGCATAGCAACCAAAGCTACTCTAATCAAATGTCCAACAAACGACTCTCTCTATCTCTCCCTCTATTGCTCTCTCACATACATACATACATACATACATAAACACACACACATACACACACCACTACCACCACAACATAAACGTTCAATGAACACACATTCTCCGTGTGTTCCCGCTGCCGCCCCTTTGGGTGGGCGGAGACTCTTGTGCTCCAGCAGCGAGCACTCAGTTCCCCGTGAGATAACAGCCGGCGGAGCGACACTCGCTCGCTCAGTTGGCGCGAGCAGTGTGCGCAGTCCAGTCTGTAGATGCGTGGGTTTAAGAAGGGAGTTGAGTTGCGACTGGGTTCAACGCGAGACTAGTGACTGAACACTGACCTTACTCAGGAGGTAAGTTTAACGGTCCATCTCTTTCTCTCTCCTCGGTTCAGAGAACAAGGTCTCCTTGTCTCCAACTCAGCCATTTGACCATTATGAAAAACGCTATGTAGCCTATATCACTGGCTGAAATTGCTAACTATTTAAACAAATTAGATGAATGTCATATAAAGTGACATATCTAAATGAGATGTCTAAAATACATATACTGGGTGCTGGGGTGTCTTGTTATGGACCGTCATAATGCGCAAACGCATGGTAGGCTACACCTGCATCTTATTTATGGAGTTCCACGTCGGTCCATGACAGATGCTGCAAGACCTCTGTCAAACCAACATCACTAGGCTGCGTTATCCGACTGCAGTTAGAGGTGTAAGAGTGAGATTTTGATTAACTAAACATGTGATTTAATCCGTTTGTAGGATTGCTCCGCATTGCGGTGAGACCATGCCTGCTCTGATAACTAAAAACTCCGATATGGAGTTCGACTCCTTGCAGCCTTGCTTTTATCCCGACGAAGACGACTTCTACTTCTGCGGCCCACCTAGCGAGGACATCTGGAAGAAATTTGAACTCTTGCCTACGCCTCCCCTTTCACCAAGCCGCGCTGCGCTTCCCGGGGCGACCGGAGACATCGGCTCGGCGACCGGGGTCGACTGTACGCTGCCCCCGGGGCTTGGATTAACGGATCCGCTGGACTGGGCTTCCGAGCTGTTCTTGCTTCCGGAAGATGACATTTGGGGAGCGCCGGAGGGCGACCTTTTCGGCTCGGCTATGGATTCTACTAACGAAAACTCTATAATTATTCAGGACTGCATGTGGAGCGGCTTCTCTGCCCGGGAGAAACTCGAACGGGTGGTCAACGAGAAGCTGGGACTTGGCAAAGCCACGGTGGGCCCAGTGACTGGGTCGTCGGGGGCGTGCAGCAAAAACGCTACAAGCGTCAAAGCACCAGCCGACACTGAGTTGAACAGCTCCATATCGGAGTGCGTGGATCCCGCGGTGGTGTTCCCATTCCCGGTGCACAAAAGAAACAGTGGCAGCAGCAAGACAATGGGCGGCCAAACTGGGACGGTCATTTCACCCGCTGTCAACAGTGTTCAGGACGACACCCTGAGTGACTCCGGTAAGAGAATTACACAGCTCGAACTCACATGACACGATAATTAACTATTCCACTCAGCGCGAGAGCATGCTGGGCATTTAATAACAATCTATACTGATAATAATCTACTGTTTGTGTTATTTGGTCAGAATGTATCTTCAGGTCTGTCTCGTGACTTAATTTCTACGCAATTTCTCTGTTCTACGCTAACAAAAAGTGCCTAGGCTAATTAGGTAATTTCAGACTACACCAGAAATAGGCTATGCAGACAGTCATGGACGCCGCAGTGGTATTACGATGGGTCTTGGTGGTAATTGGGGTAATTGTTGAACCTCATATGCCTGGCCCAGAATCGGATTAGTGTGCTACATTCCAGACTGCCACACACACACACACACACACACACACACACGGACAGCAGACACACTGGTAGGAGTAGACGCAGTTTATGTAATCTCCCCGCTTTGTACCCAGTAGATGGCACTAAAATGGGAAGCCATGCCGCGTCGAGTGGATTTTTTGACATCCCATCAACACAAAGAAACAATATTTCCTGCTTATGTGATATAGACAGGTTTGAACCTATCACGTTCCTTGTAAAGCAACATAACAATGAGTGTTGTAACTTTGGATAAAAATAACGGAAATACAAATCATAGCCGTGCGGGATGGGTGCGGCAGAGCATTAGTCTTTGAGTGGGTAAATTAGTCGAAGAGAATAGACAAACACAGGGCCCGCAAGAGATGACCAAATAATATTTTATAATTTAGTTGATTCCAACATGTATTCACGCATTCAGACACCGGAACACACACAAGTTCCAAGCACTTTTGGGGGCGTGTATGAAGCAGCAATTGCTATCTTCTCGGTAAAAGAAAATTCCTTAGTCTTTCTTTTTGTATTTTCCGAGAAAGCCATCGCTTCCCTTTGGTTGATAAATTCTAATTCAAATTCAAATTAAATGCGAAAATCGCACGTGAGTGTCAGAGGAACCCCATGAGCATGCGGTAATCGTTGTGGAAGGGGCGGGGGCGAAACGTGTATGGAGAAGGAGTTGTGTGTGCGTGCGTGCGTGTGTGTGTGTGTGTGTGTGTAAGTACCAGGGGGGTAATCTCGGCCCTAACCTGGCTATGGGCCGAGTTTGGCAGCAGCCCCTCATAAAAGACGGAGGAGGAGGAAGGGGAGGGGGGCGAGTCTTTTAGCACGTTGACGGCTTTGAACAAGCGCTCCCTCCCGACCAGCTGTCTGCCTGGCATCTCTCCAGGACGAGGGATCTCGCTGTCCCGCCCGCCACACACATAATCAGCTCTGGCGATTACAGCCGTCTCCCGCCACGGGTTGCGCGCTCTTCTTTCGCGCCATTCCCAGCTCACACAATCAAAATCCATAAAAACAGAGCCAGATAGTAAGGCAAATAGAGTAAAGATAGTGGGCGAGTTCGAGTTCAGCTGAGGAAACGGAGGTAGAAAGGGAGAGAGAGAGAGAGACCCTCTTCGGTCTCCTTCCACACGCTGTGTTGTGTACACAACCGCATCATGTCTGTCTCCCGCCCTGGCGCGCGCAGACAGCTTCCTGTAGTGCGCACTGCTGAGCCGTTTCTATGTGTCTGTCTGTGTGTGTGTGTGTGTGTGTGTGTGGCGTAGCCGATGATAATTACCCCTCTTTTATCCGCATAACACGTTGCTCACAACTTGAAAAGAACAACTCTTCTGAAGGCATTAGAAGTGTAGCCTAGACATTCGCACCTCTTTGTTTTAAAACCCTAGCGCGACGCCAGTGCCCCCCACCCTCGCCTCTTCTTTAATCTGAGCAAGAAGCCAGCCAGTTCAAGGGAAGTTGAAGAGTTTGTCTGGTGAAATGGGATTAAGGGCAGAAGATATGCAGTCAGTCTAGTAAACTTGACCCAACTTGTAAGGCTCATTAGAGCTCTGACTGACAGGAGGGTTCTTTGTGCAAAGGCAGGGAGCACTGCGCAATCACCTCCCCACCCAAGCAGTTAATACCAGTCAGCATATGGCTAGACACTGAACACACAGACAGTTGCAGGATGCCAATCTCCAATGCTTATTTGAAGGAATAGAAAACTGAGCCAAACATATTAAATTACTACATGTTGACATAGGCAAAATGATACAGTATATCTTACATATCTGTGCTTCTCTTTATTCAGATGACGATGATGATGATGATGATGATGAAGACGACGACGACGAAGATGACGAGGACGATGATGAGGAAGATGAGGAGATTGATGTGGTGACGGTAGAGAAGCGGCGTTTGGGTTGGTCAGGCGCGGGAGGCGTTGTCAGTAAACCCCCGGTCGAGCTCATCCTGAAGCGTAGCGCGGCAGCCTCGCTTCACCAGGAGCAACACAACTATGCTGCCCCTTCCCCTTACGCCTCTGTCTGCCATGGCAACTCTGCAGACTCCCCCCTAGGGGGCGCCGCGTCTGCACCCCCCAGCAAACGCCACAAGCCCGACCGGCTCAAACCAGCTTCGCCCACCGCTGCATCGACAGCGATGTCAACACCGTCATCGTCGTCCTCGGGTAGCCGGCATCGTCGAGCGGAGGCGAGCGGCAACAGCCCACCCCGCACTAGCGGCGGCAGCTCAGACTCGGACGACTTTGAGCGCCGGCGCAACCACAACATCCTGGAGCGGCAGCGGCGCAACGACTTGCGCTCCAGCTTCCTGACGCTGCGCGACCAGCTGCCCGAGCTAGCCAGCAACAACAAAGCGGCCAAGGTGCTCATTCTGAAGAAGGCCACAGAGTACGTGGGCTCCCTGGAGACCCAACAGCGGCGACTGCTACAGGAGAAGGACAAACTGCAGGCACGCCGTCAGCAACTGCTTCGCCGTTTAGAGCAGGCCCGGACACGCTAACAGCTAACGCTAATGGCTACTCTACAGCTATCACTAGCTACTCCACAGCCAAAAGCTAACAGCTAGCTAGTTGGCACTCTACTTTACGGCAAATAGCTAGATAGCTAGCAGCTAATGGGAAACTAGCTTGCCACTCTGCTAGTTTGCTACCGTGACCGTTTTTTTTCAGCAGGGACATTACCTGAGTTGAGTAATCAGATGCCACCCAATTTGGTGATGTATGCATGAATGAGTGTGTTGATAGGTGTGTGTGTGTGTGAGTGTGCGTGTGCGTGTGCGTGCATATGTTTAAATATGTATGCATGTGTGAAAACCTGTGCAAAAAACTACAGTATGTGAACTCTGCAGAGAGGACTGTCTGTCTCTCTGAGCTAAGAAAACAAAAGGAGAAGTCTAGCTGTTGGGACTCAAGATTCACTGCCGCCACTTTCTTTGCACATTTATAGACGTCAAGAATGTTCAGGGTTTTACTTTTTATATCCACTAAGAAGAACAAACACTACACACAGAGCGGATGACAGGACGAAAACGAGGTGATCGATCAGTTGATCGACCGGTAGACTGATGTATCAAATGTAGGCTCTCTCAGATCGTCTTTTTTAGTACATAAAACAGAAACTTCCACGGGCATGGTTTGGCTGGATGGACTGGAGAGGAAAGGATGAATGAACTAATGTCATTTACCTGCACTCCTTCAGCAAAACACTCCCACTAACACACACACACACACACACACACACACACACAGCTCACAGTGTGTTGAATTTGACCCTGCTGGCTTTCAAGTGTAATTCAGCCAAGCCTCACTCACTACTATGACCTGCTAGCACACACACACACACACACACGCTCATGCACATACTCATACAGACAAACACTTATACACGCACACTGTACACCTTAAACAGTTTTTAAAACCTCTACTAGTCAGGGGCAGTAAATGCAGGGGTTTCCTCTCTCACTGGTGCTTAGTAAAACTGTCATACCTCTTTATACCTTCTTACGGGACACTTTTTTGTAAATACCAGATTAAGCAAAACTCTCAGTCTGCCTTGCTTTTTGTACTTAACTGTCTTTTTTTAAATTCACACAAAATGTATCGTAAGAATCTGCCAATAACTAGACTGGATGTTGACAAAGTACTGTACGACCTCCATTTTTGAGGATCAAGAGACGTTTTTTTGTATAATGTTATGATGAACTATTGTTGTTTTGTTCTTGTTACTTTTTCATATTATTCCTCTTTATATCGATGTACCATGCCCTTACTAATTCCCATACACCTCTACGATTTAGTGTGCTCTTGATACATACTAAAATTTTATACTTATATTTTCATATGAAAATGAGTTCTTAGTAGATATCATGTTATCTTGTTTGTTTGTTTGTTTATCATCTTTCTTTTAAAAGTCACTCTTTTTGTACAGATAAAGTGTTAAATCTTTAATATTCCTTTCCTATTTTTCCTTTTTCATGTTTATATATTTGTATCTTTTGGGTGCATAGAACTGGGTCAAAGGAAAGGAAAAAAAACTAACATTTTTATTGTACTTTAGTGCTGTCACTCAGAGCACTTTGAAATACCTCATTCAGATAAAATAAATAGACATTCAAATCAAAACAAATGACTCTTTCCAGGCTCAGTCTCATCATTTCATCAGGTTGCTCATCTTACACACTTACGTATACACATACACACAAACAACACACACACACACACACACATCTCATTTAATCAGGTTCCTCACTTACTTAGTCCTGCCACACATATTTACTTATACACACACACACACACAAACACACATATACATACACACACTCAGACTATATAGCACAGATGGTTGTATGAAACTGCAGATCGTACATGCCCTGAAGCTATAGCATGTGTGGGGTTGCTATGGGGACAGTTGCATCACGATTAGCAATCGGCTCAGCTATATGGGGACGGTTGCATCACGATTAGCAAATTAGCAGTACCTTAATCAATGACGAAAATGACTGTTGACACAGAATAGACAACAACAAGTGATATCCACTCTGGCGCTTTACATTATCATGTTTAAAAGAACAGTACAGATATCACACAGGGTCATGATGCAGACGTAGAATCATACTTTTAGTGTCAAAGTGAGCCACTAGTGAGAAATGCAGAACATTAAACCACATACTGAATATTGGGCCCAATGCTGCACATTAAACCAACATATTAAAGTATTGGACATAATGTTCAATTCCATATTCTCTCAGGTTGATATGGGGACGGTTGCATCACGATTAGCAACCGGCTCAGCTATAGCATGTGTGGGGTTGCTATGGGGACGGTAGCATTACGATTAGCAACCGGCTCAGCTATAGCATGTGTGGGGTTACTATGGGGACGGTAGCATTACGATTAGCAACCGGCTCTGCCCAGATCTGGCCCGGATGTGACTGTTCTGGATCAGAACCTTCCCAGAATGCAGCTGATGGTGTTGGACGTCCAGTTGCATCAGCCATGTGACCTGCTTGTAAGAGTGATGAAGGCAGCATGTCAAATGCTCTGTTGGTACAACTAGACTGGGATTCTGTGGTAGTGGTTTAACAGACTTTACATAGAAATGTGGATAACTGACCTCTGTTTCCTCTCTCTCTCAGTCTCTCTCTCTCTCTCTGTCTGTCTGTCTCTCTCTCTCTCTCTCTCTATCTCTCTGTCTGTCTCTCTCTCTCTGTCTGTCTCTCTCTATCTCTCTCTATCTCTCTCTCTCTTACCCCAGTCTCTGGGCCATTGTCAGTCTATCCTTCTCTGCACATTTCTCTTTCCCCTGCTCTCGCGTTTCGTGTTAGTCTTTTTTTGTCTTCCTTCTCTCACTGCTGGTCTCTGTCTCTCTTTCTGCTTGTCTTTGTTTGAGGGGAAAATCACACTCTTTGTGCTGCTGAACCTCCATTCTCTCTCCCTCTCTCTCTCTCTCCCTCTCTCTCTCTCTCTCTCTCTCTCATTTATTTTCAATTTCAATGAAGCAGTGTTGCCAAAGCAAACATATAATAAAACAACTTAGATACAGTATCTGTTTAAAAAAAAATACAAATAAAATAATAATAATAATAATAATAATAATAATAATAACAAAATGATAATAATTAAAAAGAGAGAATAATAAATTAAATGTATAATGATACAATATTACTATACATACTATACTGTATATTTATCAATGTGCTATCATGGGTATAGATTATTGATATAAAGCAAAGCATGTCACAATATGGGTCACTCACTTCCTCGATTTATGACATGTTGACAGGTATTATGCAGCGAGTTTTACACAACTTATATGCTCTCCTAACAATTATGGGAGCTTGTCTTCATTTTCTAATAGTTCAGGTATAGTTTGGCTGAATTGAAGGAAATTACACACTCTCTCTCTCTCTCTCTCTCTCTCTCTCTCTCTCTCTCTCTCTCTCTCTCTCTCTCTCCCTGTCCCTTGCATTCATAATTCTCTCAGTTCTGCTCGGTGCCGCTCTCAGTAACTGACAAAAGAGCCGAGAGAGGATCCTCCAAATCTGCACCGAATCTCCCCCGTGATGAGCAGACATACACACACACACACACACACAGACCTTATCACTGAAGGACTCGCACATGCACTCACACTCATGCACTCATCCACCCACTCCCACCCACACAGAAACACTCCCACTGAAAGACTCACTACACACACACACCCCAGCCCACACACACTCACCCATGTGGAGTGGATGTGAAAAGTGTGCACGACATTCAAGGATTCAAGAACACGCTGCCTGCTTGTCTTATTGTTCCCGCGGTTGCCGTGGAAACTGCTTCAGCTGGATTGTAGCAGACAGACGCACATTTTATTTATTTATTTAATTATTTATTTATTCTGTTGAGTGTGTGCATGACATTGAATGAGAGTGTGTGTGTGTGTGTGTGTATACTGGTTTGACAATGAATACTGTTTACCAACATCAGCCACATGGCTCTCTCTCTTGCTTTCACACACACACACACACCCACCCACACACCCACACACACACATACACACACACACACATACACACACAGACACAGCAGGAAGAAGGACAGCCAAACATGTGTCACGTTGGGTGATTTGCAGGGGCAGTAAGCCAGGAACGTTTTGGAAGAGTCTGAAAGAGAAATCTGTCGGCAGAGAGAGAGAGAGAAAGAGAGACAGAGAGAGAGAGAGAGAGGAGGGAAAAATAGAGAGGGAGAGGGAGTGATAGGGAGAGAGGAAGAGAGAGAGAAGGAGACAGAGGGTGTGTGGGGGTTCTCGGGGAATGCAGTCTGGACTATTGATACATTACATAACAGTTAACAGTCTAGGCCTGGTCCATCTGTGTGTATGTGTGTCTATGTTGTATGTGTTTTGTGTGTGTGTGTGTGTGTGTGTGTGTGTGTGTGTGTGTGTGTGTGTGTGTGTGTGTGTGTGTGTGTGTGTGTTTTGTGTGTGTGTGTGTTTTGTGTGTGTGTGTTTTGTGTGTGTGTGTGTGTGTGTGTGTGTGTGTGTGTGTGTGTGTGTGTGTGTGTGTATGTGTGCATGTGTGCGTGTGTGTTTGTGTGTGTGTGTGTGTGTGTGTGTTCTTGAGGATGAGATAACCATGGGAGTCCCCCCTGTACCATCTGGCCAATGGCTTATCCTGCCTGGTTATAGACAAAAACAGGAACACAAAGGATATGAAAGAAAACATATCCTATGTCCAGACACTCACACACTAACACACACCAACACACACACCAACATACACACACACACACACACACACACACACACACACACACACACACACACACACAGCAACACACACACACACACACACACACACACACACACACACACACACACACAGCAACACACACACACACACACACACACACACACACACACACACACACACACACACACAAGCGTGCACACCTACAGAGGGGCAAGACGAACAACACATGGTGGGTCCACAACAACTTCCTCATTCATCAATTTGACACCACACCACACTACTTCGTAGAGATAAGCTGGACACACACACACAAACACAGACACACACACACACACATACAATATGGCCGTTATGTTGCGGTCTCTGCTCCAGTACTGATAGTCGTTGTGTGCTGGTGTCTTGTCTTGTCCCATTGGACACGAGCATACGGCACACACACACACACACATACACACATCAACACACACCCACACACACACACACACACACCAACACATACTGCCACATGTCAACTTACACCCATCACAAAGCGTCACACACACACATGCGCGCACACACACGCACACACACACACACACACACACACACACACACACACACACACACACACATACACACAATCAAAAAAGTACCAGTGTAGAGATGTGGTTGCTATGGTTACTGTATATACATAGAGAGAGAGAGAGAGAGAGAGAGAGAGAGAGTTTACATTTTAACACCTTAATAACAGAACATTTTATTACTGTAACAAAACTACTCCCAGATCATATTCTTTCCTCTATAGTGTGGTGGAGTGAGTGAGAGCCAAGTCATTTCATTTACCTGTGCATAGCGTAATCAGAACCCACTACACTACACTACCCATAATCCTTTGCCATGGTTTAGCTCAGATGGACAGAACAAAGAAGAGTGAGGACACAAAAGCACTTCAGTCAAAACCCCATAAGTCAAAACATACTACATGGACTGTATATTATAGGTGTGTAGATATAGCAATATAGGTGTGTGGGGGGGGCAGCTTTTATGCCCCTCACCCTTTCTGTAAGCTTTACTCTAACCCTCCCTTAGGTTTATGTAAACTTTGTTTTATTACAGTGTTTACATGTTCCTCTATGCTGTTCCATATACTTAATGGTATGGTCCAGGGACTATACAAACCCTAATGGCATTCTAGCCAGGCCTGTGTAATGTAAACAGGGGCTGAACACTCTCGGCTGTTTTCGGTTTGGTACAAGTGATGACCTCTAGGGTGGGCACTGTTTTCGGTGTGGTACAAGTGATGACCTCTAGGGTGGGCACTGTTTTTGGTGTGGTAGCAGTGTTGCCACAGTTACCTTGAAAAAGTAATCTGATTACTGATTACTGATTACTCCTTTTAAAAGTAACTTAGTTACTTTACTGATTACTTGATTTTAAAAGTAACTAAGTTAGATTACAAGTTACTTTATTAGTTACTTTCAGCAGCTGCCGACAACACCCCCAACGCCTCAACATAAAAATGATTTTGCCAATACTCACTATACTGGAAGTGCATTTTAACAGCAATGTATAGCAGACATCCCAACCTAACCTACTTAGATACTGAAATTCAGATGTTTGTTCAATAATGTCTAAGTACACCAAATAAGGAAGGCCTATTGATAGAAATTGTTATAGTAAAATATGTAGATTTTTTGTAGATTTTTTTTTCATGTAGCCTTGGCAACTAGCCATCTTGTATAGGCCTGAGTAATATGCAAATGAAATTACACTTGTTAAACTCACCTCAACAAGTCTTTTGCAATCATTTAACCCGCCATGAGCAATGCTAAAGTCGCTGTTACAAACAGTGCAGTGTGCAAGATTATCATTATGTTTTAATCTTTTGAGACAATTGGGTACACTTTTGTGTAGTCTGATGTGAAATGGGTCTTAAATCTTCCTTTTTGAGGGGCACTGACGCTGCCATGACGCTCCTGTTCCTAGATACACTGACTGAACTGATTAATTATGTTTGGGAGAAAAGAGATATAAGCACACTTACACTGAAAACTGAATGCTCTCTGTCTTGGATGCGCTTCAGGCACAAACGCACCACTCCTCTCTCTCTGCGTGTTAAGCTCATATGCACACGCGATTTGAAGCAAAGATTCTAGAATCTTTGATTTGAAGT
>NW_027468859.1:25493557-25496057 GCF_046254945.1 Alosa pseudoharengus | reverse complement strand
TGCATTAGGTTTTCCCGATCTATTAATCCACAAACAACGCCTGCTGAGTCAACAGCTGGTCACTGACAGAAACACACTATTTGAATATGCAAATCTACATGTCTGCGAGCACGTAATTAACTATGGAGCACACAGGCATTGAGGGGTCTGTTATTGGGTTAAGTATGGCCATTAGCATCTTTGATTGTCTGAGCAGATCAGGTCAACCCTGTAGGTCAAAGGGACGGAGTCGGGGAAGAGCCAGTCGGAGCGAGCGCGGTGTTCCAGCGTCCACCGCCATGATCCATCACGGAGGAAGACACTGAGGGGGAAAAACGTCTGACGATGTCAACTCAGGTCAGCTCTCTCAGATCGCTTTCTCATTCAAGTGGCCTTTTGCAAACGTATAGAAAATTAAACGAAATAGGATTTAAGGTTCACGCTCTTTACTGACTGATCAAATAGAAGATCTCAGAATGTGAGATCACTCTCTCAGTTCTCTTCACACACACACACACACACACACACACACACACACACACACACACACACACACACACACACACTCACAGACAAAATTAAATGAATTGGATTAAAATGTCAATGCCTTTGGATTGCAAATCATTGAGTGAGCAGAAAGATCTCACAATAGAGTCTCTTTTGAGAAAAAAAGATTGATCTGTGAGCGATTCTGATGAGCCAAGTGCAACCCTTCCCTCGGTCTCCTTTGGGCCATGTTTACACTTGGCTGGAAAATCAGATCACAAATGGACAACTGAGACACTTTTCCATTTACACCTGTGTCCATGGTGTACACCCAGACCCCTTGCTACACACACACTAACAATCACACACACACACACACACACACACACACACACACACACACACACACACACACACACACACACACACACACACACATCCACACACACACACACCCAGACCCCTTGCTACACACACACACACACACTAACAATCACACACACACACACACACACACACACACACACACAAACACACACACACACACACACATCCACACACACACACACCCAGACCCCTTGCTACACACACACACACACACACTAACAAACACACACACACACACACACACACACACACACACACACACACAGACCCCTTGCTACACACACACACACACACACTAACAAACACACACACACACACACACACACACACACACACACACACACACACACACACACACACACACATCCAGACACCTTGGTACGCAGGGGAGAATGGGCACAATTTGTTATACATGTTATACATGTTTACCATCATGAACCAGAATTACACAATAAATGAAAGAATTACACAAGAAATTAAAGTTTGTTAATAACTTAACTAAACAGAGACATTTCCTGGTGTTGCAAC
Organism: Alosa pseudoharengus; assembly: GCF_046254945.1. NCBI lineage: Eukaryota > Metazoa > Chordata > Actinopteri > Clupeiformes > Clupeidae > Alosa > Alosa pseudoharengus. The sequence continues at coordinate 25,494,677 of NW_027468859.1, read as the reverse complement.
CTTGACACAGGCATTAAAAAATGCATTAATGTAAAATCAGCAAAAAGTCTGAATCCATGATTGTTAAAGCTAATTTATTGAAAGAAGCTATTGGTCTTTACTGCCTATATAGTGTGACGTGTTGGCTCACAATAGCCTTTAAATATGGTGATTTTGGTCATATCACTCTCAATTCATATGCATGAAGTTAAAACTTGTTTCCTTAATATATCTGGCAGTACGTATTGTAAACCATACATATTTCGATACTGGTAAGATTATAGTTAGTTGTATAATACGTGTGTATTTACGTTTCCTTGTCACGTCTTAATAAAACACTGTTACAACTGTGCCGATGTTACAACTGTACCAATTTTCCAGATCACTTTCACTACATGTCTCCTTGTCAGGGATGCATGAGGATTTGGTCAACATGGTCAAATGCATCCCAAACCCCACTGGCCAGTGATTTGAATGATTCAATTCAGACTGGAGACCCGCCAATGTGATGATGAGAGTTTGGTTTATTTCATGCTTCAGTGAATCATCAATCTGATTAGATGAACAACCACAGTTACAGCATGTTAACATAGGTGGTTATTACCAGGGATGTAGTGGAGGCTAAACGCAAGTAAACACAGTTTATCCACCTCTGAATTTCAGAAATACAGTTTATCCAACTCTCAAAAGAGTTTATTCACCATTATCCACATTCACAATATATACACTCATAAACACTCTATAGGAACCATTCAATACCACTGGTTTTGTTATAAACATTGGACAATAACCTGCACCATCATCAAACATGTTCTGTGTTTTTAAATGCCTTTTTTAAAAATACCTCGTGGAACAGTCCACCTCACCGTTATCACAGTTTACCCACCTCTTATTTTACCACTAGCTGGTTATTACTATTTAGACCGAGGACTGAATGGTTATCAAGGGCCAGAGATATCTATAGACCTTTAAAATGCTTTAGATTCACACCAAGCACTGTGACAGGGTGAGCTTATGTGCTGAAATTAGTTCACAACAACAACACAAAATGTATATACTTAGGAGACAAACGCGATACGTCTACGGTGTGACATTTTGTCTTGAAAATGTATTTTCTTTATCTCACAATAAAAATAAATCG
>NW_027468859.1:25483557-25488557 GCF_046254945.1 Alosa pseudoharengus | reverse complement strand
TGTCTGTGTGCGTCTGTGTGTGCCTATGTGTGTGTGTGTGTAGAGTCCATGTGTTCCCACTCCTCTCCTCTTGGTAAAAGAGTGTGTGTTGCATTGACTCTGAATTGAACGCATGTGTTGAGGGTTGAGTGGAGAGCAGTCTGCTGTTTGAAGTGTGGGTAATCGGGGAAGTGGGCAACTTCCTCCGTGTGTGTTTGTGTGTGTGTGTGTACATTCGTTTTTGTGGATCAGAGAGTGAATGTATGTGAGTGTATGCATGTGTGTGTGTTTGTGTGTGTGTGTGTGTATGTCAGTGTGTGTGTGGTGGACTTAATGAGAAGCAGCAGTCAGTAAGTAGACAGAGACGTTACCAAAATGCTCTCTTAAAACGCTTTTATTGGGCCGCCATGGCAACCACACACAGCAGTAGGCAATGAAACTGTGTGTGTGTGTGTGTGTGTGTGTGTGTGTGTGTGTGTGTGTGTGTGTGTGTGTGTGTGTGTGTGTGTGTGTGTGTGTGTACATGACCTGCAATGAACATTGTCATAAAGTTGATATGTAAGTTCATCTGGGGAGTGTCTGGTCTCCAAGAGAGATAAGATGCCTTTGTTTAGGAGATACTGAGAGGCTCTCGTCAAACACACACACAGCTGTGGAGACTTATGCAATCGTTATTTAAATAAATGCTTAGCGTCATGAGGGAAAGAAAGCTCTTGAGCATGTTAAAACTGCAGGGATCTGAAGGAGAGGAGATTTGGAAAAACACAGATGAAGATGTCCTCTGTCCTCCTGTGTGTGTGTGTGTGTGTGTGTGTGTTTGTGTGTGTGTGTGTTTGTGTCTTGGGAGTTACCCATGTGTAGTTGCATGCATGCCTGACTATGGTGAGTTTCAGGCTGGTAGGAACATCTGTCTCTGAAGACCACCTGACATCTGTCAAACTATTTAACAACATAATGGCTGATATTGCAACGTATCGACATCCCATAATGGCGGATATTGCAACGTATCGACATCCCATAATGGCTAATATTGCAACGTATCGACATCCCATAGCTGCACTTTGGTCAAAGTCCATGACTCTTTTTCATGCAGAGATTTCGGAAACTTCATGGTCTCATTTTTTAAAGTGTGTGTGTATAGGAAGGCTATGCTACTTCTCACTCTGTGTGTGTGTGTGTGTGTGTGTGTGTGTGTGTATGTGTGTGTGTGTGTGTGTGTGTGTGTGTATAGGAAGGCTATGCTACTTCTCACTTCACATATAGCTAGAGGGGTAGATAGGCTACTTCATAAATGCAAATTCAGGTGTTACAGCATCGATTAACACAGATCGTACAAGTGCCCGTTACTTACTCAAACACGCCACAGGACTACCCCCCCCCCCTTTGGCCACTATTCCCTGACTTCATGTTATAAGGATGACGGTTTTGTTTGTTTGTTTGTTTTTTGTTTTGTCTTTGTGTTTACTAAAAACCTAATAAAAAGTTAATCACAAAAAAAAAAAAAACACCACTGGACGTGTGCAAAAACACAGCAGTTACAAACCCATTCATTTCTAATGGAGATATTAGCTGAGCATAGGGAGTCCACAGTGCTAGGGATGGTGATGGGACAGGGCCACTAATGCATGCTGATGTGGGAGGCTGCTGACTGGCCGGTGGTGTCTTATTCACCCCAGTTGTTACCGCATTAGTGCACAGGAATGACCAGGAATGAACTGCCCCTAACATTGTGCTCAAAAGGGCCAGACTCGGACCTCTTCATGGGAGGTTGACCAATTCCCCCCCCCACCCTCTTCAATGGCATTTCAAAGAATGCAGGTCACTCTCCTGCTCCGCCATTGGGCCTCACCATGGCAACGGCTCCCGGGTTTACCAGCCGATTGGTCAGTGGGTGTGTTATTTGACCTCTGACCCCGGCTCATTGAGAAGTTTTGGGAGCGACAGAAGCTCTCCGGATGGAGGCTGCCATTTCTGAGTGGAGAGAGGAGGAGGAGGAGGAGGAGGAGGAGGAGGAGAGAAAGAGAAAAGGAAGAAAAGAAAAGAGAAAGAAAAGAAAGAGAAAAGGAGAGGGAGAGGAGTGTGCTCTCTCGTTGGTTGTTTAATCATTAAAGTGGTGGAACCCAGGGATGAGGGTGGGACGAAAGAAAAGTGTGTGTGTGTGTGTGTGTGTGTGTTTGGTACTCTGTGTCTCTTTGTGCTACAACAGTGTTTTGGAATGTGATGCTCTCTCTCTCTCTCTCTGTCTCTGTCTCTGTCTCTGTGTGTGTGTGTGTGTGTGTGTGTGTGTGTGTGTGTGTGTGTGTGTGTGTGTGTGTGTGTGTGTCTATGTGTGTGAGATGACGATGTTTGGGAACGTGATAAGTTATTCAGTGGTCATGCCCACTATGCGTGAGGAGATCCTTTTGTGGAAGAGGAGATGAGTCATTGCATCCTCTCCCACCTCCTTCCATAGACTTACCCAACAGGCTCTACCTAACGCGTTTTGTTCAAGAAGAATTGCTGACTGTCAGTAAATTAATCAACTGTTATATAACTCCTGAAATATTTTCTTGTTGTTGTTGACTACGATGATTTGTTATTTATTTATTAAATGTGTATTTCTATGTATTACATGTATGTATTACTGTGGTTGCCCCCCCCCTCTCTCTCACACACACACACACAGACACATACTCTTCTCCCTGTCTGTGACACAGTAAGCGCTTTCAGATATAATCTCCGGAGTATATGCAGAGGTTTGTCAAACGGAGGTCCTACCCTTCGGATGATTCAGATATGATGCTAACCTGCGGACCTTATACTGACCTTATACGGATGTATGTGTGAACGACATACAAGCACATTACAGAATCTCCGTGTGGTTGTCGAGTGAGGGGTGGGGGCTTGTAAAGTTCACAAGATGCGAGATATGACACAGAATATATGTGGCCGCTGCCTGTCACAGCTGCTTTTTGTTTACAAAGTGTAGCCTATGCATTATGTAGGCTAAAAAAGAGAAATATATGGTCCGTAGGCTAATACTTGAAGTAGGCTAGTCACGTAAGTGCCCACTTGAAATTGACCTACAGTATTTGTATGTGTGCTTCGAATAAACACATTTATCTGTTTTCAACGTTATGTACCAGAATTATTTGGCTATAGAACCCCAAATCTGGTTTGCGTTGGAGAGAGAGCATGCACAAACTTTATGGTAGGCTACCAGCCAATTCAGTAGGCTAACTCAAGACTTCAAGGCCATCATACAACGTTTTTAAGCAACAAACAAAATACTAACATTACAGTGAAGTTGTTCGTTTTTTCATGGTTTATTTTTTCCAAAAGCATCCTCTCCCCATGTGTCTATTGCATTTACGTAAGGAGCTTGGAACAAAGTTGCGTTTTCTTCGTTTTCATTTTCTCTAGGCATATATGCTCAACAAATATCAGCGAGCTCAGCTGTGAGGTCATGAGAAGGCTATCAATGAACAGAAAACAGTGTTGGCTAACAATTTATTAAATAACGGTACTCCTGTTATTGTCGTCAACGACGTCGCTGTAGGCTACTGCCTTTTCAGTGCCTTCTGCTTATGATTCAGTCTTTTGAATTCGTTTGGCCTTGCCATGCAGTTGTAGGCTACAACGTGCCGTTCCCTTCATGTGTTCTATCAAAATGTTGTATGCCCTCATGGACAGTAGCTCCGTGATGTCTGCATCTTTCCAGGTCGGAGATTTTCTGGACAGCACTATGCCACTCCATCATAACACTGGCATTTAAGTCAGATCTAACCACATGGACGCACGAAAGAAACGTCACCAACACGCCCTCTCACTAGGTGTGAATTTTAACCGCATGTTCTACGCCTCGTTCAGACACAGCACATTTACATAATGTCCGGAGGAAATACTAGGGGGGGAGTAGTAGAACAACCGGCTAAATTCGGACTTCCATATGACCGGTTATGTCGTTCAGATATACGGCCCCACAGTTTAACATCGGCAGAACCTCCGGTCTTACACGTATGTCTGAAAGCGCTTAGTCACAGTCCACAGTCCACAGTCAGAGTATCTTTCTCTCTACTCTGATGCGTTCCCATTTTGTAGTTCTTTATACCCCTTTCTCTCTACTCTGATGCGTTCCCATTTTGTAGTTCTTTATACCAGAGTTCCCATTTTGTAGTTCTTTATACCCCTTTCTCTCTACTCTGATGCGTTCCCATTTTGTAGTTCTTTATACCCTTTACATTCCTGTCCAGGGATTGATACCATCTCCTCTCGTCTCTGCCATCTTTGTTGATACACTGTGACTGTAAAACCTTTGTCTGTACACTGTATTCAGGGCATACCGTAAAGGAACATGAAGTCAATTTGTGAACTCGGGGGTAATTAAGATGTTGGCAACTGCATAGCAACAGATTGAGGCTAAATGAATGGTGTGTGTTAACCAATGGAAGTTCCCTCAGCACATATGGCTGGGCATTGTATGGCTATGAGTATAATTAAGATGAATGCAAGCGTATTTTCAGGGACTTTAATGGTTTTGTATTCTCTACTGATTTGTGCATCATTGTGCTGCTATTTAGTTCAGTAAATGAACATGCTTAATCAAAACTTTAACAGTGTTGCATTAAAAGAGATGTACTATGCTGCCTGAACGTAAACCCACAAATATGGTCATCACCCTTATTTCTGTAAAATAATGTTAAAATTACCTCATAAAAATCTAAATATAAACCTCAATTCATTTAAACTACAATACTCCAAATACACATACAAAGATCAATGAGTATGTTCAATAAATAGTAAGAAATGTCATGTTTTGATATAAATAGTAAGAGATGTAAGAGGTGTCATGTTTTGATATGTTCAATAAATAGTGAGAGATGTCATGTTTTTGGCTTCAGTCTATTATTTGGAATGTCTGTATGATGATTTGAGGTTGAAATGTACATTAAATATATTACAATTTTAAACTTTTTTACATACATAATTGCTATTCATCTGTAGGGTTTAGGAACTTTCTGGCAACAATGTATGAAGTGCAT
>NW_027468859.1:25463557-25473557 GCF_046254945.1 Alosa pseudoharengus | reverse complement strand
GAACATTGAGAGATCGATCCAGTTGAATGGAGAGAGACAGAGAAAAGGTTTCTTTTAACAGGGTTCCTACACATTTTCTATTTTAAAATCCCATACTTTTTCCATCCTTTAATTTACAAACTTTTTGGTAGATTTTTCTGACCATTCTCGACAATGCTACTCCAAAACCAAACGTTTGTCTCAGCATCCAGGAATCGTTGAGCACCTACATTTGTGCTTTAACATTGATGGTGTGCCACTTTTTAAACCCTCCAACTTCCAAATGTGGCCCATATTCTGCAACTTTCACAACTTTGCTCCTTTCATTGTGGCCATCTACTGTGGAGTTGCTAAACCAAATTCAGAGGAAGAGTACTTAAGTGACTTTCTCCAGGAGTTGCAGCAGTTACAGCAAGATGGCATTGTTCATGGAGGCAAAGCACTTCAACTGTCTGTGAAAGTATTCATATGTGATGCTCCTGCCAGGGCATTCTTTAAGTGCATTCTTGTTACCATTCTTATGAGTGATGCACTATCAGAGGCACCTATGACGGGAAGGTTTGTTCTTGGGGCCAAAGAGCCAGGTGTGGTTCCAAGGGCTGAAGACTGTTTTGTTTAGGCCAGCTCTGCTGCCACTCTGCCTCCACCGTACTGCTGCCACTCTGCCTCCACCGCACTGCTGCCACCTGTGGACAAGGAGGAGTGCGAGTTATACAACAAAATTAGTTATTAGTTGTTAGTGGCAGCACTAGTATAAAACCTCTAGAATCTCTAAAAACAATCACAAATAGGGCAGTTCATCACAGTTCAACAATTGTGGTTTGGAACTAGGCCTGCTGCAACTGGATTGATAAAAAGTAATGTAGTTGCAAACATCTCACCTGGCTACTTGTACTTGGGAAGAGCAAAAGCTATCAGCCATCAGCATGATCATGTTATTAGGTTGTTGTTGAAGAACAAGGAAAGGAATATCCAGTGTTTCCTCTACATTTATTTAAGCATGGCGGTCCGCCACGGTTTAAATCCTATCCCTCTCAAGCCCTCTGAAGTCACATTAAATGGGATAGGATTCAGGAACTAATTAATTTAAACCTCACTGACCAGAAAATGTAATGTCTCTGTTTCATAGCAGTTATTGCTAATCAGACATGATGTTGAGCAACTTGAATTGTTTTTAAAATCCCGGGAGTGACACCCCCAAGTTTTTTTTTTTTTTCCGGGGGGCGGATGGGTAGGTGGGTGGGTGGACTAGGGGGTGGCTCAAGGACTAGAGTGCCTTAGCCTGGGTTTTCCCATGCTGCCTTACGCACACGATTTTATTCACGCTGCTAGGCAGCCTGGATTCTATGGACTTCGTTTTCACCTCAACGAAGGAACAATTCACAGAACGGAGGGAGGGCAGCAAGACGATGACGACACGCCGAAGCCGTTATGAGCTATGTACAGACGCATTTGATAGACATTCGTAGCGCCCAATAAACGGCTCTGGGCATTCGTAAACCATGTTTCAAATACGAGAAAATTAATGTCTAATTCCCAGACCCTATCTCAATGAGGTCTGACGTTAGCCAGGCTAAGAGCGCCTATTCATGGAAGAGGCATGCGTGTTGGAAGTAGTTTTCAGCTAAAGAGACACTGAAAACATGTTTTAATCTGTATACCATTAACATTGCATAACAAAAGTAAAACATTAATTTGTAGACTACCAAAACCAGACGTCTTTTGAGTGTAATCAGATTATGGCAATCATTTTTACAATTGTTTACAACTTAACTCTATGTCCTCACTTGAATTTGCAAGGATGGACGACGCTGAGTATAGAACGTGCTGGCAGTGACAGATAACATGTAAACGCGCCATAGCAGTGACGAGACGCACACACCATACAATTGACCTGACATTTTGAGTGAACTTAAATGAACTACCTAGCAACAATTCCAACACTCACAAGTTAAGGATGTCTTCAGAGAGTTACACTTGATAAGCATGATAGGTCTACTTTTGGCGCATCAACAATTGAAATGGAGGGGCAGCGTGACTATTTTGGTAAAGGCTACAATCTTTGATAGGTGTAATCTCAAAAGAAAGTTCACTTTCTCCATCATCGAACTCTTGAATACAGTGATGGTACAAACCAATATCTGTAATGCAGTGGGTAAATTAACGTTACGTTAGCAGTAGTTTTTACGTTTTATGCAAAAAATATATGGTTTATGTAACAAACCCTTCAAATTTGAGAGAGACTGAACAAAAATATGAGTTTATTGTAAAGTTTTTGATGGGGAATTCAGAGGAACCCATGTAAAAAAAAAAAAAAAACGAAAAACTGATGCATTTAGTCCAAATTAACTGTGCTAAAAAAGTAAAGTGAATGGGTGTTCAACTCTTGAAATAGCATGCATCTCCTTCCATGCAATCCCCGCCCCACCTCCACTTTTTTCCCACGCTTAACGGTAGTGTTATATGTAGATAAATTACAATACTTACAGTATTTGAAGTAGCTGCACAACCATGCTAAATAGTATAGTTTTGGCACACAGTACACAAAGACACTTCTGCCATCATACCGGAATGTAAACTATACTCGTAAACGTGCTAATTACCAACCATTTCGTTCGAAAATTCTAAAACAACAATGTTTTTTAATACTTCAAAATAACATTGTGTGTGTGTGTGTGTGTCTTTACCTGGTGAGTGAACTCTCTTGCGAGCTTGGACGTGGCACACATTTGGAATATTCCAGAATGCACTCAGTGTTCTTACTGCAGCAATCCTCACAACACACCACCTGCAAACAGAGGGAGACTAAGATTAATATGTTGCAAAACACACAGAACATGAAAAGACCATCACTGAAGCACTACTACACTCACATGCTTCTTAACACATGCCTCAGAGCAAGTCAGGTACATCAAACAAGGGGCAAATAAGGGCTATGAAATGAAGAACATGTAGCCTAACACTACCCTTCACAAACTAAAGATCCCTTTACTTGTAGGCATGATATTGAGGTGCCACCCACCCATCACATCCATTAAATGACAGGTCTGTTAATAAACATGGCTATATTAAACTGCAGTTCCTTAAATCAGTGGGTAGATAACTGATATATATATATATTACTTAATTCATACAGGACCTCTTTGCAGTTATAGCAACACTATATTATGTATCAACACTAGCACTACATGTATTAAGTTTAAATACAGTGACCTAACGTTACCTATGTCCCATGGAAGTTCGCAAGGTAGAGCTAACGTTAACCGTTATTAATTCTAACGTTAACAACTTTCATCTGTGTCTGCTAGCCTGCATGGTAACAGCCATTTTAAATGTAGCTAACTTTACTTTAAATGTATAGCTATTAGCTAACTTACTTGCGCCTGATATTTCATTATAAAACTAACAAACAGACAAACAGGCAAACAAACAGATATTCCACATAATAGTGAAGTTAGTCTGCTACTGGAAAAGTTAACATTAACAGCTAACATCGCTAGCGTTAGCTCACTAGCTAATTCTAAACATGACTAACGGCTTTGATTAACATTCCATTATGAAAACAATATATTTCGAATAAATTCACGTTTTCAATTGGCATACAAAAGTACTGTAATTCTTACCTGGGATATGATGATGGCGGAGTTTGTACAGCTTACACATTCAGTCAGAGGCATGACAGAAAAGTGACGGTTGATTGTTGAAGTAATATTGAAGTCACTGGTGACTGCAGTTGAAAAGGAGCAAACTCGGCGAAGATTCTAGAGTGCTGCGCGAATTTGAATTTGATCAGGGGTGGGGGATGGGAATTGCTGTGTGTGCGCATGCGCTTATCAAGCGGTGATAAGCATCCGTTAAAAACAATCGTGAAAATGATTACTGTTGGCATTTTAGTCTGTTATATTACCAGACTGGTTGGTAGAAGTGTCAAAACAACAGTAACATTAGCCTAGTGGGCTATTATTACTACTATTAAGATTATTAACATTATTGGTTCTCATATGGTGGTCAATTCAATGACGTCAATTCCATATCATTTTGACGCCCTTTTTCCTATGCCTTTTTTCTTGATATCAAATCAACGTTGATTTAAAATCAATCATATTGACCCAAGTTTATAGACCAGTGACTACATGCTAGATTGATCCCTTGTTGGACGTCTTTACAACCACAAGCAAGCCATAGCTTGTAATGCTAAAATAGTATGAAATTATAGATGCTCAACATGGTGGTCAAAACCTTGACTAATTCTTGACATCAAATTGACATCACGGTGCCCGCTGGGTAGTATAGTATTATATAGTACAGAATTATATAGTATTTTAATGTAAATGTAAATCAGGTTTCTAGGCCAAGTATACTTGCACATACAAAGAACTTGGTCTGCATTTATCCCATCTGTGAATTAGTGAACACAGAGTGAGGTGAAGCACACACTAACCTGGAGCAGTGAGCTGCCTTACTACAGCAGTGCTCGGGGAGCAGTGAGGGGTTAGGTGACTTGCTCAAGGACACTTCAGCCGTTCCTACTGGTCGGGGGATCGAACCGGCAACCCTTCGGTTACAAGCCCGAAGCCCTAACCAGTAGGCCACGGCTGCCTGTAATCTGTAGCATAATTGAGTTGATTGCGATTTTCAAGTGACTGCGCTGCACGAACATATTACTCTATCAGAACAGTGTTTCCCATACATTGACTTATTTGTCTCTAGCGGATCCAAATTGCTTTACTTCGGAGATGCTGATTCGATGGTTGAATGTGGACGGAAGGACGAATCGTAACAAAAGTGTGTCGGATTCATTTGTATCCGTCATGAAAAGAGATGACGTGCAAGAGAGATGACGTACAAGCCCATGTTCCCTTCCCTGATTCGTACATTGTATCCAACATAATGTAGATGTAGCCTATGCATGGGCGGTGGTAGTGTAGTGGTTAAGGAGCTGGGCTAGCGTGCAGTAGCCTGAAAGTTGTCGGCTCAATTCCCAGCTTCCACCGTTGTGCCCTTGAGCAAGGCACTTAACCCTAAGTTGCTCCGGGGACAATGTGATCCCTTGTAATATAGCTGACATATGTAAGTCACTTTGGTCAAGAAGTGTCTGCTAAATGTAATGTAGATGTAGCCTAATCCCTTTAACACTCAGGATCATGGACCATGCCCCATCAATGTATTCCATACACATGGGTAATTTGATTATATTCCATGAGCAATGCATTAGAGAACTGATAAGAGATTAAGAAATGAGCCTATCAATAGCAAATCAGTATTCATATCATATCAATAGCAAATCAGTATTCATGTTATATCAGTAGCAAATCAGTATTCATGTTATATCAGTAGCAAATCAGTATTCATGTTATATCAATAGCAAATCAGTATTCATATCATATCAGTAGCAAATCAGTATTCATGTTATATCAGTAGCAAATCAGTATTCATGTTATATCAATAGCAAATCAGTATTCATATCATATCAATAGCAAATCAGTATTCATGTTATATCAGTAGCAAATCAGTATTCATGTTATATCAGTAGCAAATCAGTATCAGTAGCAAATCAGTATTCATGTCATATCAGTAGCAAATCAGTATTCATGTTATATCAATAGCATATCAGTATTCATGTTATATCAGTAGCAAATCAGTATTCATGTTATATCAATAGCATATCAGTATTCTGGTTACATCATATAGGCCTAGAGAATTGCGAATACTGAATCAACTTTTTTTTTTGGATATGAAAATTGTATATTGCAATGCTTTACTGAAAAGTAGACAGAAAGTACTTGGTACTTCAAGTTGATGAAATGCACTCTAAGTGGACGGTCATTAATTGCAAAGACGTCCAGTTCAGTCTATTGTTGTTTTCCAAGTGGACCCTAAAAAGGCTCTTGAAGAATCTCTCACTAAACAGGAGACCTGAGAAAGAGAGGGGGAAGAAAGAGAGATAGAAAAAGAGAGAAAGAGAGGGGGGAGAGATAGCATGACAAGTGTCATGCTATCTAAATAAACGAGTGAATAACTAGGGTAAAATAAACGAGTGCAGATATTGATGTGGGCTTTCATGCCATCACCTTCTGTCATCCCCCCAGCATGCTGCCCTCTTTCTGTGATGGTGTGATGCATCCCTCGTTCCAGCCGAGGAGAGAAGGAGAGACAGAGCAGAGAAAAGAAAAGAGAAAGAAGAAATGCTTTGCTTCACAGTCAGTGCAGCGTGAAAAATGCCCCTTCACATGCTAATATGTTACATAAGAGTCAGACACTCCCAGACACACACACAGACACACACACACACACACACAGACACACACACACACACACACACACACATGCACACGCACGCCCCATGCGCACACACACACATACATTCACATGCATTCACACATGCAAACACACACACACACACACTCACACACACATGCACACACACACACACACACGCACACACACACACACACACACACACACACACACACACACACACACACACACACACACACACACACACACACACACACACACACATAAGCATGCACATACACATCACATACATACACACATCTTGGAATTCATTGTACCTTGATCGCTGGAAGTCACTTTGTCTAAAAGTGTCAGCTAAATGGCTAATGTATTGACATATAAATGTAATTCGTTTAGAAAGAAATGTGGAGCCCTCCCCAATAATGTTGCTGAAAAATTGACTTCAGCTTCAGCCTCAAAATCAAAATCAAAATCAAAATCAAAATCAATTCATTACATGTAATCTAAACATAATATGAATTAATTGAACTAATCTATTTAATCTGAAATGTAATGGTACTGTGCACCAACACTGTTCTCACTCACCACAAATGTGTTCTGGTTGTACAAATACACTGTTTTTTAACTTCTGGAATGATTGGTGTTCCTTTTTATTTTGTGTGTGTGCACATTGGTATTGAATCTTTCTCTCTGTCTTTCTTTCTTTCTTTCTTTCTCTCTCTCTGCCTCTGTCTATCTCTCTCTCTCTCTCTTTGTCGTTCTGTGTGTGTGTGTGTGTGTGTGTGTGTGTGTGTGTGTGTGTGTGTGTGTGTGTGTGTGTCATTAAACAACAAAAATGCCATGAAGATCGATGCCAGATTATTGATTACTGTGATGGTTACTTTGCAATCATTAGTCTTAGATGTGTGTAGATTTGTGTGCACGTTTGGACATCATGGTGTTTTGTATGTGTGTGTGGTGAGTGGTGAGAGGGATGGAGGGAGAGAGAGAGAGACAAGGGGAACGACAGAAGGAGAGAGGGAAAGAGAGAGAGGATAAAGAGGGAGAAACAGAGAGTAGGAGAAGGAAAGAGAGAGAGGAGAAAGAGGGGGAAACAGAGAGAGTAGGAGGGAAAGAGAGAGAGATGAGAAAAAGGTGGAAACAGAGAGAGTAGGAGGGAAGGAGAGAGAGAGAGAGATCAAAGTGCCGCATCAGTGACACCAGAGAGTCAAGATTCTAAGCTTTCCCCCTGAGAGGATAAAAGCCATGACATTTCACACTGCGCGTGTGTGTGTGTGTGTGTGTGTGTGTGTGTGTGTGTGTGTGTGTGTGTGTGTGTGTGTGCATGTGTGTGTGTGCGTGTGTGTGTGTGTGTGTGTGTGTTCGTGTGGGTGAGCATATGTGTGTGCGTGTGGGTGAGCATATGTGTGTGTGTGTGTGTGTGTGTGTGTGTGTGTGTGCGTGTGTGTGCGTGTGTGGGTGAGCATATGTGTGTGTGTGTGTGTGTGTGTGTGTGTGGGTGAGCATATGTGTGTGTGTGTGTGTGTGTGTGTGTGTGTGTGTGCACGCGAGCGTGTGCTGGGATGAAAAGACAGACTCGGGCTTTATGTCTCTGAAGAGGATTCAGAGAAAACAGAAGAAGAAAAAAAACAAACAAAAAACGACAACATGCCTGTCTAACCCGCTAGTATCTGAGCAACCCTGGCACACACACACACACACACACACACACACACACACACACACACACACACAGATCCCTTTTTAGTGAGGCCAACAGCCCATCAAGTTCAGACACCACACATTGTCTACCCAGCATGCATCTCATGCTGCCCCTTCATGCCCCACAGAGAAGGCCATCAAGTCTCAATCCCCCGCATCTCTCCCTCTCTCTCTTTCTCTCTCTCTCTATCTCCCTCTTTCTCTCTCTCTCTCGCTCTCTCCCTCTCTCCCTCTCTCTCTCTCTTTCTCTTCCTCAGTTTTAGGGTAATTTAAATGTTGTATATGTAATTGTTTAATGAAGAAGCGTTGAGCTTCTCTCTTTCTCTCTCTCTTCCTCAGTTTTAGGGTAATTTAAATGTTGTATATGTAATTGTTTAATGAAGAAGTGTTGAGCTTCTCTCTTTCTCTCTCTCTCTCTCTCAGTTTTAGGGTAATTTAAATGTTGTATATGTAATTGTTTAATGAAGAAGCGTTGAGCTTCTCTCTTTCTCTCTCAGTTTTAGGGTAATTTAAATGTTGTATATGTAATTGTTTAATGAAGAAGAGTCTCTCTCTCTCTCTTTCTCTCTCTCTCAGTTTTAGGGTAATTTAAATGTTGTATATGTAATTGTTTAATGAAGAAGAGTCTCTCTCTCTCTTTCTCTCTCTTCTTGACTTTTTGTTTATCCGTCTTCTCTTCTTTCTCTCTTCAGCCCTCTCTGTCCATCTCTTTCCCTCTTTCTCTGTTTCTCAGCCATATCAGTGAAATTCTCTCTACGTGCAGTGAACTTGACTGACATTGTACAGCAAGCTGAGATATAGAATCACTTAGCACATGCTTTTATCCAAAGGGACTTACAACAACATCAATAAACATTCAATTATAATGAATAGTTTAAAGTAAAGTCATATTGCTTAAATTATATAACTAGATGTACCGCAGAGCGGTACAAAATATGACCGCCGCCCAGTCCAGCACATGTTTTCCACAAAAATAAGTCACGCTGAAAGGCATATATGATTCTAACTGTCTCACTGAATTGCATTATGCACACTCAATTCTCACTGGTATCTGCTAGACAACCAGTACCAAAACATGATTAGTTCATAGATTTCACATGTAATATACATTTTATACAACCCCACCCCCATCTTGCCTGTTCATAATTCTGAGAAATTCTTGAATTGTGTGCATGTGTGCGTGTACATGTTTATGTTTATGTGTGTGTGGGTGTGTGGGTGGGTGTGTGTGCGTGCATGTGCATGTGCTTGTGTGTTTGCCTGTTTATGTGCCTGTGTGTGTGCATGTGCATGCATGCGTATATATGTCTACTGTGTGAGTATGTGTCATACGTAGGATTACTGTGAATGTATGTGTGTGCGTGTGTATCTGTTTATGCACATGTGTGCATATGGAATGGGTTTACATGACCCCTGGAGGCAAACATATGCAAAACATTGGTCATCCTAGGCCCTACGGTTCTCAAGATATTCACAGAAAACTGTGTCTGCCCTACCCTCCTTTCGGGGGTCCAGTCCAGCGGGGGGGCTACAGATCAAAACGAAAACAGGAGGTTCCATGCTATCCATGTGGGGTTACATGCCCACCAAGTTTCGTGTACCCCGGTCTTACAGTGTCCCGGGAATCCTTGACGGAAATTTGGACATGCGAAAAAGAAAAAAAATCTGACTAAACCTATATGACCGCCGCTTCGCTGCGTGCCGGTCATAATAAGACACACCAATATTAGTAATAGACTAAATAACTTTAACAAAACAATATTAATAACCATAAACATGCAGACCAGAAGTGCTGTTGTATTTTGATTAATCTATAAGTGTCTCACTACACTAGCAGCTAACATTGCATAGCAATAGTGCAATTTGTAATGAGCCATAGCACCAGAAGTTGTGTGGCATGTTGAGTTAGATAAGGTCTGATCTTCCCAATATTGTCTAACCGAGGTAATTTTGTAACTGAGGCCACATGCTCAATTCTTCATTCACCTACATTCTTAAATTATGACACCCAAATTACAATCCGTTTTAGCTGGGGTGAAGATAGGCCAAGCTGGGTTCAGTG
>NW_027468859.1:25446057-25458557 GCF_046254945.1 Alosa pseudoharengus | reverse complement strand
GAGTATAGTAGTGTATGCGAGAGAGTTTAGTAGTGTATGCGAGAGAGTATAATAGTGTATGTGAGAGAGTTTAGTAGTGTATGCGAGAGAGTTTAGTAGTGTATGCGAGAAGGTATAGTAGTGAATGCAAGAGAGTATAGTAGTGAATGTGAGAGAGTATAGTGGTGTATGCGAGAGAGTATAGTAGTATATGTGAGAGAGTATAGTGGTGTATGTGAGAGAGTTTGCATGAAACAGAAGGGAGTTTGCATGAAACGGAAGGAGTTTGATTTCTCAGTTCCTGATTGGTGTGTCAATGTCACTTCTCTCTAGCTAGCCAATTAAAATCAAGGAAGGGGCGGGACCTACACTGTCAACAATGTACGTGTAGACCTAGTGGTCGAGGAAAAAATCAGCCAACTCAAATCTCAAATCAACTATCATACTCTCTCGCATACACTACTAAACTCTCTCGCATACACTACTATACTCTCTTGCATACACTAGTATACTCTCTCGCATACACTACTAAACTCTCTCTCACATATACGACTATACTCTCTCACATACACTACTATAGTCTCTCACATACACTACTATATTCTCTCACATATACTACTAAACTCTCTCACATACACTACTATATTCTCTCACATATACTACTAAACTCTCTCACATACACTACTATACTCTCTCACATACACTACTATACTCTTTACTCTCTCACATACACTACTATACTCTCTCACATTCACTACTATACTCCTTCACATACACTACTATATTCTCTCACATACACGACTATACCCTCCCATACATACATGTAAAATGACTATAATAGTGAGTGTGCATGAGTATAGTGGTGTATGTGCAAGATTATGATAGTGTGTGTAAGACCAAGTATGAATTAAGGCCTAGACGGCCCCTCATATGTCTACAGCTGTGCTTTCCATTGTTCTCTGCTTTTCTGTTTTTTTTCTTATTAACTCACATAAGAGAGACGCAGAGGGAGAAAAGAGAAATTGTGTGTATTGCATCTCTTTGTGTGTGTGTGTGTGTGTGTGTGTGTGTGTGTGTGTGAGTGTGTGTGAGTGTGAGTGTGTGTGTGTGATGCTTTTAGAGGCTCATTTGTGTGGAGTGGATTTAGAGTCGTCAGCAGAATTCCATCACCTCTGTTTTTACCAACGTCAGCTCTCCCTCTCTCTCTCTCTCTCTCTCTCTTTCTCTCTCTCCCTCTCTCTTTCTCTCTCTCTCGCTCTCTCTTTCTGACTCTCATTCTCTTTCCCTCTGTCTCTCTGTCTTTCTTTTGAATCGTCTCTCACTCCCTCTTTCTTTCTCTTTTCCTATTTCTCTCTCTCTTTCTGTCTCTCTTTATCTCCCCCTCTTTCTGCCATTGTCTCTCTCATTGTCTCTCTCTTCTTTCTCATTCTCTCTCTCTTTCTCTCATTCTCTCTCTCTCTCTCATTCGCTCTCTCTGTCCTGTAGAATAATCAAATGTGCAGTGTTTGGATGTCTCCACAG
The DNA here is from genome assembly GCF_046254945.1 of Alosa pseudoharengus. Classification (NCBI taxonomy): domain Eukaryota; kingdom Metazoa; phylum Chordata; class Actinopteri; order Clupeiformes; family Clupeidae; genus Alosa; species Alosa pseudoharengus. Next base: position 25,457,057 of record NW_027468859.1, on the reverse strand, counting down.
ACACCACTGTCCCCAGTGACCATGGGAGGTATAGATTAAACCAATGTGTAGATAAATCATTGTGTGTGTGTGTGTGTGTGTGTGTACACATGTGTCTGCCTTTTTGTTGGTGTGTGTGATATATATATATATATAATATATATATATATATATATATATATATATATATATATATATATATATATATATATATATATATTTATATACTCAGGACAATGGCCCATTTGACTCATTTCATTGATGCTAAAGTGAATTGAATGTAAAGTAATGTTTAGTTTAACGAGGAGGCTCCAGCAAACTCGTATCTGAAGGGTTCAGATAACACAGCATGTGCTGAAACAACTAGCTCTCACTGCAATCAATGGATCTGGCTAGACCACACACACACATTAGAAACATTAAACCAGACTTCCGAGACTGTCTTCACACTCCACGAACAGAGCACTTCACTTGCGGAACCAGTGTAGCCTGGATAGCAACCGTTTAACCTTGTATGGAGATGCGGCATTTTCGTCGATTTTCACTTTGTTTTAAAGCGTTTTTTATAGAACTGTACATAGGACAGGACTACACCTTCAGAACTAGGTTACAGACTTGCTTTAACTGATAATACCCCAACCCCCACCCCACACACACACACACACGCGTGCGTGCATACACACACACGCGTGCGTGCGTACACACACACGTACACACACACACACACACACACACACACACACACACACACACACACACACACACACAAACACACAACTCTCTCTCTCTCTCTCTCTCTCTGTCCCACACACATAAAGTCACACACACACACACACTCACACACACACACATACACAGCCCTTTAGTGTAAGGTCTGACGGTGAATTCCGGATAAATCCGTGGGCTTACACAGTGTTTACCGTGCAGACAGATGACAGAGAGAGGAGAGACCCATGCCATAGAGCTTATGATAGATCCTGTCTGGTTGTGTAACATTACACACATATGTAAACACAAACACACACACACACACACACACACACACACACACACACACACACACACAGCTCAGCTAGTCCAGGCTCTACTGTCAGCAACTTGACATGAAAACACCTACAATTGTCTATAACAGACAGCAGCAGTAATTCTTTAAGACAGTTTTAGCTCCAGTATGTCATGTGTGTAGTGTGCACATGTTTGCACGTGTGTGTGTGTGTGTGTGTGTGTGTGTGTGTGTGTGTGTGACTGGGACAGAGAGAGAGACAAAGAGAGAGAGAGTTGTGTATGCGTGTGTGTTTGAGTGGGACAGAGAGAGAGAGACAGTTGTGTGTGTGGGACAGAGAGAGAGAGAGAGAGTTGTGTGTGTGTGTGTTTGTGTGTATTTTTACATGTGTGTATGCGTGTGTGTTTGAGTGGGACAGAGAGAGAGAGAGAGAGAGAGTTGTGTGTGAGTGTGTGTGCGTGTGTGTGTGTGTGTGTGTGTGTGTGTGTGTGTGTGTGTGTGTGTTTGTGTGTGAACATATGTTGGTCTCCAGCTTGTCTTTTCCCACCTGTTCAGTTTGCCTCTGGCATTTAATGTTTACTTTTTTCCCTCTTTTTTCACAAAGATACCCTTGTTTATGTGTGTCCACAAGCACACACACGCAGCATGGTGATTTTTTGTATGAGAGTGTGTGTTTCTGTGTGTGTGTGTGTGTGTGTGTGTGTGTGTGTGTGTGTGTGTGTGTGTGTGTGTGTGTGTGTTGTGTGTTTGTGTGTGTGTGGATGCGTATGTCAGTGAAATAACAGCTGCATATCTGTAGGCCTGTCGCGATATTCAATAAATCAATTAATCGCATGATAATTAAAATTAGCTCGATAATTTTTCTGGCCGCGATAAATGCCATTTGCTTGTTTGTTTTCCTCATCTCTCTCTCTCCCTCTCTCGGGTCCTTAGAGTAACGATGAGTGAACCCTCATGTCAGTCACTTGTCAGTCGCATGGTGTGTGGGGAGGCGGGACTACTGGCGTATCCTACCACAGAGTGCAGCTAAAAAGCCGCGTGAGAAGTATACCGGTAGGCACTAGGCAGAGAGAAAGCTAGTTGCGAGTTCCAGTAGGCTACGCCTAATAAAGACAAAAAAGATGGAATTGTTTCTAAGCCAAACGCGACAGCTGCAGTGTGGGAGCATTTCGGATTTAAACCGAATGCCCGTGGTGAACCACTGAACGCGTGCGAGTCGGTGTGTCGCATTTGTTGGAAAACAGTCGCAATTAAAAGCGGCAACACAACAAACATGCATATGCATCTAAAACACAATCATCCGCTGCAGTTTTCCCAGTTGGGGAAAAAAAATACAACAAGTGGGCCGTCTTCCTCTTCCCGAGGAAAATTCTCAGAACGACAATATTATCGCTTATCGCAATAATTTCTGAGACAATTTATCGTCCAGCAAAATTTGTTATCGTGACAGGCCTACATATCTGCCCGAGAGTCTGTTTGTGCCGACCTTTATTCTTATCTAAACTGCCATCGCCTACACACTCCAAAGACCAGCGAAGTTGGCAACTGGACACTCTTGTGTTAGTCTGAGTAGAACATGAACTGGCCGGTAGTAACCCCTGAGTTAGATCACTTTTTACAAAGGCAGAGAACGAAGGTGTTGCATACCATGGCAATAGAAAATGGAAACGCTAGTGAGTCTCATTGAATTTGAAATTGAAATTGGTAGACCGTAAGTGGATAAGAGGGAGTCTTTTGATTTAGGTACCAGTTTAAAAATGAAATTCAAATTGTAGATGGACAGAAACATTCTTACCAAAACTCCTAAAACATAGAATGAACAACCTGGAGGCAGAGAGCAAGAGAGGTGAGACTTAAAATCTTTCATTTAAAACCTCATCTGAAGTAACACTATATATTTTTAAAATAACACTATTTTACCAGTTTAACTGTTAAACTTCCCATAGTCTCTAAAAGGGAGGGTCACAAGCTTGTGCTTTTTTCTTCCTTTTTTCTTTCCTCTCTAAGCCTCTGCCAATTACCCACGATCCCCTACTCTTAAGTTGTCAGGCGGGTTTCCGTGGCGATCCTTATCAGGGCACCGGGGGGCTGGACTTCCCACCATGGTCAAGGCAGAACGAGGAAGTCGGGAGAGCTGTTAGGGTTCTGTCACCCCTGATTCTGCTATCTGACCCAACCAGTCTGACTGCTCCGCCAGAAGTTAAGAGTGGAAGAGTCAGTTCTGTGGAAATTGTTTGTTTTGTGATTTAATGCTGCGACAGTTGGTGTGTCTCTGTGTGTGTGTGTGTGTGTGTGTGTGTGTGTGTGTTCTTCAGGTGACAGCTGAAAGGCCTGTTGCTCAACACATGTTAAAACAGACATAAATATTTCGCCTTTGGTGTCTGACATACACACACACACACACACACACACACACACACACACACACACACACACATACAGACGCATGTGTGCACACTTAAACACACCCACACACACACACACACACACACGCACACACAAACACACACACACACACACATGCGTGCACACACAAACACACAGACACACACACAAAGGTAAAGATAAGAAAGATTATCAGAGAGAATGTGTGAGAAAATCCAACAAGTCAAGGCGCTGGTTGAGTAAGAGGTTATCACAGGAACCAGACGGGTTCAGCTCAGCTGAGATAGAACACCCAACACTACCACTCTTTCTCTCTCTCTTTCTCTCATTCCCTCTCTTTTCTTCCCCACTCTTTCCTTCTTCCTATTTTACTCTCTCTCTCTATCTCTCTTTTCCCATTCTCTTGCACACACACACACAGAGAGAGAGAGACAGAGAGAGAGAGAGAGAGAGAGAGAGAGAGAGAGAGAGAGAGAGACACACACATATTTCATATACACATATTTCAGTAAACATTAATCACACAATGATGGTCTGGCTGATAGAGTGTTTTGCTTTGTTTCCGTTGGGGAATCCTTGACTTGGCAGGTCATGCAGGACACAGGTTGAAGTATGCAGTACCTGCAGAAATACCCACACCAACTCTGTGTGTGAGTGGTGTGTGTGTGTGTGTGTGTGTGTCGGTGTGGGTGTGGTGTGTGTGTAATAAAGTTATCATATGTATAGTCCTTTTCATTTCCTACAAAGTGTTTTGAGATGGTGCAGCAGATGGTTTTGTGACAGAACTCTCACTCTGGGCCAGATGTACTAACGCTTTTGCGCCCACTTATTTGTTTCGCAATGATGTAAAAGCGCAAAGTACCTGTCGCGGGAGCTGAAAATGCCAAATTGCATTTTTCGTGTCATGCATATGCATTCATGGGAGGATCCAGGGGAAAGTGGGAGTTTAGGGTAAAGAGATGGGAGGGGAAACGTAAAGAGCGCCTAAAAATGTATTCCGCGGTATGTACAAAGACTGCTCGTGAAAAACGCACGTCTATTCTGCGACTAAATACTTCCGCCTTGTAAAAGCAGGTGTTAATCCAAATTGCAGTTCAATGCGTCAATAAGAAAACTTTTCAAAGACAACAGAATCGCTACTTAGAGCACCAGTTTTGTAAGTCTTTGTACTATCAAAAGCAACCTTAACTATCGTTGGCCTTTCGAATGTCTTACTCTCACTTTCACGTCATTTACTTCAACTTTCCTACTGGCTAGATTTGACCAATCTTCCACAGCCTACGTGCACAAGTAGTTTGAGTAGAACTACTGATTTTCATTATCTCCCTGCTTGTTGACATTTTATCATGTATGGTATTATTTCATGATCGCTAAACGTTTGATTCTTTTTAATGTTGTCATCAGTTAACTTCATTCAACTGCGCTTGTATGTAGGCTCTTCTGTTCAGTTGTGGACCTTCACAGTGCGGTAGGGGCCGGAGAAAGGCATAGAAAGGCGCAGATTACACTAAATGGATTGAAAGTTTGATAACATAATCTGACGTAACCTTGGGTATGACTGCGTTTGCAATCTGCGAAGGAGAGGAGAGGAGAGGAGAGGAGGAGGAGAAGAGAGGAGAGGAGGAGAGGAAGAGAGGAGAGGAGAGGAGAGGAGAAGAGAAGAGAGGAGAAGAGAAGAGAAGAGAAGAGAAGAGAAGAGAAGAGAAGAGAAGAGAAGAGAAGAGAGGAGAGGAGAGAGAGTTGATGATAGAAGAGAAAAGAAGAGGAGAAGAGAAGAGAGGAGAGGAGAGAGAGTTGATGATAGAAGAGAAGAGAAGAGAAGAGAAGAGAAGAGAAGAGAGGAGAGGAGAGGAGAGGAGAGGAGAGGAGAAGAGAAGAGAAGAGAAGAGAAGAGAAGAGAAGAGAAGAGAGGAGAGGAGAGAGAGTTGATGATAGAAGAGAAGAGAAGAGAGGAGAGGAGAGGAGAACAGAGGAGAGGAGAGGAGAGGAGAAGAGAACAGAGGAGAGGAGAAGAGAAGAGAAGAGAAGAGAAGAGAGGAGAGGAGAGGAGAGAGTTGATGATAGAAGAGAAGAGAAGAGAGGAGAGGAGAGGAGAGGAGAGGAGAAGAGAACAGAGGAGAGGAGAAGAGAAGAGAAGAGAAGAGAGGAGAGGAGAGGAGAGGAGAACAGAGGAGAGGAGAGGAGAGGAGAAGAGAACAGAGGAGAGGAGAAGAGAAGAGAAGAGAAGAGAAGAGAAGAGAGGAGAGGAGAGGAGAGAGAGTTGATGATAGAAGAGAGGGAGAACAGAGGAGATTAATCTGAGAAGGAGAGAGAACAGAGAGAAAGATAAAGGAGGAGAGGAATGTTTTGGAGTCATGACAAGGACATGAGGGGAGGACATCCATTCTTCATGGGTGAATGTGGAGATGTGAGGAGTGTTTTGGTAAGAGAAGGAATGTGCAGAAATGCAGGTGATTTCAGAGTCAACCTGGCATACTGTGGTATGATGCTGGTGTATTGAGGACCCACACATACATAGGTGTAATAAATGAACCTCAGACTCAAATACAGTGAGCAAGTTAATTTAATAAAGTTCAGGTAGCAGGTCAAAAGTCCAATAACAATCCGAGGGAGAATCCAAAGAGTAATCCAAGGTCAGGCAAACAGGTCAAACCGAGAGTTCAGAATCAAACAGTAGGCTATACAGGCTTAGTAGAGTCACAAACAACAATACCTCACGTTGGTGTGAGGTGCTCCAAGTGAATATAAAGGGTGAGGTTAATTAGTGATTAGTCCCAGGTGTAGCTAAAACTCTGGGGAAGCTGTGCAGGGCTGAAGTGGGCGTGTCTGTTGTGAACGTGCAGCCTGCACGGTCTCAGGTCTTACAATAGGCAACATGCACACACACACACAAACACCCAACCTGGCATACTAAGGTATGATGCTTTAAACATGCACGCACGTACACACACACGCACGCACACACACACACACACACACACACACACACACACACACACACACACACAGAGAGAGAGACAGACATACTAACCTTAGATATCTACACACTAATAATGCGTACACCTACCCACATGCACAAAACACGCCCCCAAGTTAGAGTAGATTTTCATCACAGCAACTTCCAGAAGTCTTTAATCACCGCAAGGTGAATTACACAACTAAGATCAGACCAAATGAGTAAAACAAAGATCAAACCCTTAAAAGGTCAAGAAGAATGACAGAAAAGATCAAAAAAAAAGAAAAGAAAGAAAAGAAAGAAGAAGAGAAAGGAGAAAAGAACACAGACACACTTATCGGCTGTAGCGTCCAGCTCCTTCTCACAAAGCAGCCCTGTAGACCTGTCCTGTGACCAGGCTCCGGGGTCAACCCTGCTCCCTGACCCCTCACCTCGCGACCCTTGACCTCTGTGCACCTCTGATGGAGACAGCGGGGGTATTAGGGGCGTCGGGGAGGGGGGCGATGGGGGCTGGGGGAGCACGGCGGTGGCCAGGTTCAAAGGGCGAGCCCCCAAAAAGGATGCGTGGTTACGGAAGCGCACAGAGGAGGCTTTATCGCCACACTTCCTGCGCCGGACCCCGCTGCCACTCAACGATTTGTCAGGACAAAATTGGCCGCCAATTACCTGATAATCATTGCCATGATGAGAAGAGGGTGTAAGGAGAGAGCTTCTTGTGTGTGTGTATGTGAGTGTGCTAAAATGTGTGTGTGTGTGTGTGTGTGTGTGTGTGTGTGTGTGTGTGTGTGTGTGTTTACATGCCTATGTATAGATATCCTACACTGAGAGAGACACAGACATCATTCATTTAGAGTCCATTAAGGACATGCCGAGATAAGAGTCTCCTTTTCACCCTGGCATTCTAAACACATGGACACACACACACACACACACACACACACACACACACACCCACACAGATGTATGGATGCACACAAAGACTCCCTGTTACACACACACACACACACACACACACACACACACAAAAATCACTGTCATGTGATGTTAAATTGAACAGAGTAAAACGGCTATAAAATAAATGATTCAGAGAGAATATACATGTGTGATGGTGTGAGTATGTATGTATGCTTTAGATAGATGTGTTTGTGCTATGTTTACAATGCTTCAGTGTGTGTGTGTGTGTGCGTGCGTTTGTGTGTGTGTGTGTGTGTGTTTATCTCTGCTGTGTGTCAGTGAGAATGCCTAAGGGCTGCTTTGGGGGTCAATGGACATGTCAGCAGGCATTCTGTGTGTGTCTGTGTGTGTGTGTGTGTCTGCGTATGTGTGTGTGTGTCTGTATGTGTCTGTGTGTGTGTGTGTGTGTGTGTGTGTGTCTGCGTGTGTTTGACTCTGAATGACCTGTAGGTCAGATTATAACCCTTGCCTGCCTGCGTGTATGACATTTCAAATAGTCCAATGAGCATCATTCCTCACAGTCAAATAAGGTGAATGTTTATGTTTACGCCTCAGTGGGTTATCTTTTTATCACATTTTATTCAACATCCTTAAATTCATTTTGATAGTATGGTACATGTTGTAGAAATGCTGCTGATTCTTGCATTGTCCCTGAGAGCTATTCATTCCGTATACCAGGACACCTATGAAAATTTTAATCGGCGGTCTTTACAGTATCAATACTCTTTTGAGTGAATGCTTTAACAACCACATCAAACGGCTGGCAAGCAAGTAAGCCAGGCTCAGCAGCAGCCGTAACCAGGGAAACCTATTATTACCCATCATCATCGCTGGCCTTGAATACAGGAGGATGTGCTACAACAAACTGAACAAGTTGGCTTCTACATAAACTGGGCCATGTTTCATTAGTGTGCTTGAAATTCCCCTTGGGGATCAATAAAGTATCTATCTAACTATCCACCTATCTATCTATTTATCTATCTATCTATCTATCTTTGTGCAATGGTGCAAACTCAATCATCTTTAACTTAACATTTCAAAGACCAAGGAGATGGTGGTGGATTTCCGCAGGTCTAAGCCCACTCTGGGGTCAATGTGGAGGTGGTTAGCACCTACAAGTATCTGGGTCTCCACCTGGACAATAAACTGGACTGGTCAGCCAACACTGATGCACTCTACAAGAAAGGGCAGAGCAGGCTGTACTTCCTGAGGAGGCTGTGGTCCTTCAATGTGTGCAGTAAGCTTCTCAGGATGTTCTACCAGTCTGTTGTTGCCAGCGTCCTCTTCTATGCAGTAGTGTGCTGGGGAGGAAGCTCAAGGAAGAAGGATGTGGGGCGAATTGACAGGCTGGTAAGGAAAGCTGGCTCTGTAGTGGGAGCTGAACTGGAGTGCATCACTTCACTATCTGACAAAAGGACCCTGAACAAACTGATCAACATCTTGGACAATGAGTGTCACCCACTCCACAGCACGATTGTTAAGCAGAAGAGCCTGATCAGCTGGAGACTTCGCTCACTGCCTTGCACAACTGACAGACTGAGGAAGTCATTTGTCCCCAGGGCCATTGAACTGTTCAATGCCTCACTTAAGGGAAGAGGAGAGATAGACTTCTGTCTGCCTCTTCACCCCCTCCATGTTTGGTACTGTCTGTCCACTAGCCACTTGTACCACTGTCTTTATGCCTCACTGTTTGCGTGCTATATTAGCACATTAGCACATATGCATAACCCCCCCCCCCCTCCATGCCACAGCAGAACTGTGGCCACATTTATACATTTTCTTAAATAGTTAAATATATATATATAGATATATAGACTTTACTTTATTTTATTTCCGCATTGTTGCACTGTTGACTTACTCATTTGCACTATCACCATGACCACTATCACCATTGCACTACCACCATGACACTCATTCACACAGAGCACCTTAGAGCACCTTACCATACCTTACTATGCACAGAGAATCACAGGCTCAGTCCCTGGCTCAGTCATTGCAAGCGCCTCTGATTTATTAATCACCACTATGTGGATACTGTTTTTAGAAATTGATTTAGATTAAGTGTTAGTATAATTTGTATTTTTGTAATTGTATTTTAGTATATTTTTACATATTGCATTAAGTGTTAGTATAATTTGTATTTTAGTATATTTAGCATATTCTTTATCTTCTACTGTCCTTACTGCTTAGTTGTGTTTTTATATTATATACTTTAATTAGTCTTTCTGCTGTTAAAGAATGTGTTTGTGTTGTATGTATGCTGCTGAGACCTTGAATTTCCCCTGGGGATCAATAAAGTATCTATCTATCTATCTATCTATCTATCTATCTATCTATCTATCTATCTATCTATCTATCTGTCTATCTATACACCTATTGCCTACATACATGACGTGAGTGGCAACCGGTGTAGGGAGGATAATGGCCTTTGATGTGCAGCATCAAAATGAGTTTGAAGCTGTTACTTCAAGGTAAAATAAATACTTTGTGTTGCTTTAAAAAATAAAACCTTAAAATACCTGAAATCTGTGAAACAGAACGATCTTCCACCTATCCTGCAAAAGCATGGCAAGTGTGCTAGCCGCAAGGCTAAACACCACAGGTGCCTTTAGTTAAGGCTTTTTGTTTAGGGTGGGCCTGTTTGTTCAGGCTCTCTCTTGGGGACGAAGGTTGACGCATCTCTCTTCACGCTAACCTTGCTGCCACTTGTGGCAGGCTGTCTTGAAAAAGAGTTCCTAATCTCAGTGGGACTTCCTGGTAAAATTAAGGACAAATAAAGGTGAAAAAAAAACAGACTTGCAATCCCAATAAATGTGCATGTCCTGTTGCAAATGTGTGGGGGAAGTGGAGAAAAGTTAAGTGATCTTTAGGAAATGGCGAGACCATGTTCTTCGTAAGGACCCTAACAACCTCACGGAAACAGCCCTTGTTTGAACACCTGAGGGGAGGTAGCTCCGAGATGACCTCTGGGTTTATAATAGAGATGACCTCTGGGTTTATAATAGAGTCAAAGCCAAGACAATATGTGAGACCTGGGGCTCTTTACTGAAAAAGGCAAAGAGTTGAGAAGGGGAACTGTTGCTGTCCTACAAACCATGATTCCCTGAAGTCTTTTTGGTAGCAATTCAGTTCAATATTGATAACAGTGTTTGTAAATAAAGAAAAGTCGGTAATACTTTACTTGACGGGTGAGTTCATAACACATTCATAGCAGCTGTCATAAACTGCACATAAAGCATTCATGACTGTTTCATGAGACATGACTCAACATTCATACCAAGCCTTTCATGAATGTGGAAGACAGAATGACGACAACTTGTCAAAATAAAAGCCCAACAATCACAAAGCAACATTGCCGTTTTTGTTCCAAACCTCTTACCTGATCACGTCACATCTGAGTCAATGGGCTAAATATTTCATGAATATCTTATGAAGTCTACATCAAATGTCACTTTACTATACAAGTTGTGAAGTATTTGTAACTGAGTTTAACACTGAGAGGTAAACTAGCCTACATTCAGCTGACCCGTATTTGTGTAACCTGGAACGGTTGGACATTCCCAGTAGCAAAAGATGAGAAATCATCTGCAAAGGTTACATCATAAAACAAATACATTTTTATGAAACAAAAATTATTTGCTTGACCATGTTCTGTCTTTTTGGCACTGGAGTAGCCCATTGACTGAGATGTGACATGATCAGGTAAGAGGTTTGGAACAAAAA
>NW_027468859.1:25431057-25441057 GCF_046254945.1 Alosa pseudoharengus | reverse complement strand
GGCGGTAGTGTAGGAGCTCAGGAACTTAACCATCCCTGTATGCAATTGCTGCGTCCTTGAGAAAAGCACTTAAAGGCTGTGTTGCAGGGTTCATTTTCCAACGACTTTGCACAATTTGCTTGTTGGTAAAAAACATTTAAACTGTTATCCATTGTATTTGATGTTGTTGGGTATCACAAAACGGAATATTATACGAAAAAGCAGGTACTATTTCACAGCGTTTGAAGCAAGGGCGTAGGTTTGGTCTCAGCTTTGGTGGGGACATCCAATCCCCCAACCCCCCCCCCAGCTGAAAAGTTAACTTTTACTGACAAGAGTCAGACTGTCAATAGACAATAGCCTCTTTCATTATTTATAGTACTCTAAAGTTAAACTAGCATCTCCGACTGGAGAGAAATATGTGCAGACGAAAACAATTGTTTAAACGTAAATAAATGTTTGACCACTAGATGCCAATTTTGTTTCTCAGATAACAGAAGCTAAGCATATCTTAAATTTTAAATTTGCCCAGATTATATAGTCATAATATAATATTGTATAAATATATATATAGTATTTTATTTATGTTACTGAGTATGGAAATGCACCATAGTTTAGGATTGAATATGTCTATGAATTTATGCGACTCTAAATTATATTTGTATTTGCTTAACTGTAATTGGAATTCTTTTGCTGTAAGATACCAGTGCCTTAATGGCGATTTCCTTTGTTATTTCAGACTGTTGGCAATACAGAATATCACAATACAGAAGTGAATCTACTCCATCTCATTATATTGTACAGCAATGCTGCTGACTCCAACTGAATTGACAATTTGACATAGGCTAATAATTAGAACCTCACCTGAAGCTCTGATGCTGTTTCCTCAACCTGTCATCCATCTGTAGTGGTTTGATGCTGTCTTTACTGCATACAAAGTGGTTGATTGCATTGCATGTAAATGCAATGGACTATTATCGCTGTTCTTCTTCTTATTATTATTCTTCCGACCAACTTCGACGTTCAAAGGCTCTAAAACTGAACCGTTTGACGTCATTCAAACACTATTAGAAAGGTCTTGTAACGGAGATTTGTCCAATGTATTTTTCCACATTTGTGAACTTTATACTTTGTGAGATATTTACGATAAAAGAGCAATAAATTCCCATTGACTTAACATTGACCGCCGTGGCGGCAACTTTTAGCATTATGACGTGACCTCCACCTGAAAGCAATCAACAGAAGCAGAGCTACCTGGAGCTGTGAATCTGCTGAACGTCTTCGGCTGCTGTGCCGTGGTCACTTTATTTGCTCGTGAAACTCTCATTCAGAGGCACATTTCTCTAATTACAGACAAGGTAAGTGTTCCGGTTTTTGGTATTTGAGTCATTTATGTCGTCAAACATTATGTAACGTTAGCGTTATATGTATGAATGTATGAAACGTATAAACTACACTAACGTTATAACGTTAGGTAACGTTAACGTTTTAACATTAGTGAAATAGGCTAGTGGACGTTAGCACCTTGCTACGTTGATTATGTAAGGAAACCCACTGTTAATCAACGTTAATATGTCGTCAACGTTACAGTGACCGGTTAGCTGTAGCTTTCGATAGATAACGACAATCAAATGTAGGCCTAACGTTAACGTTACATTTGTTTATTAGGCCTACTAAACAGCAGCGTTTTAACTAGAACGTTAACGTAAACCAGAGAAGTAAGTAGGCTAGGCCTACAGATACTATGGCTCTGATTTTATTCGACATCAGGTCACTTTACACGGGTATATAGAATCAAGCACCTAGAATAGATTATGAATGCAGACTGGTGCTTGATTATACTGTGTGAAGGAACCTGATGAAACCCATCATGGGTGTCATGAAGGGCATGAATAACGTGACTCATTGTTGATGGTCATAACGTTATAGCTTCCACCGTTCATATTTTAGTTAAAATTAACAAATATGCTCCTGTTTTTATTTTTACCAAATTTGTAACGTTGTTCACCGCTTGTTTGTGTATCAAATAGGCTACGTTTTCATTCTATGCTCCTGATTCTTACGTAGCCTAAGTAGGCCTAAACACTATCATGGTATGCTATCATAGTTCGTCTATTGATGGGTTTCATCAGGTCCCTTTCCACAGGTGTATACAATCAAGCACCTAGATTATGAATGCATTTGGTGCTTGATTATACTCCTGTATACACCTTATGAAAGCCATGAATAGGCTACTGTTAGGACAATCCTTGTATTGTTTTGGCATAACTGTTAAACTTGTTTGCTTTTCTCTTTTAGGTTCCAGACCAGACCAGTGGTGATGACCATGTATGACATTACGTGTGTGCCTGTCTGTGTGCACACCTGTCAACCATAGATCTCTGACAATGTTGCTATCAACATACTTACATACATTCTTACAAACATGTAACCATATCTGTGCACATACCATTTAACCATACTGAGACTTATCTGAGATCTACACTGAGACATTCTGAGAACTATATTGTTGTGTGAGGACTATACTCACTAACTATATGGAACATGTATACCTGTGAATCATATTTGTCAACCATTCATACCTTTGAATCATTCCTGTGCTGTAACATCTGTGAAACATAGCTGTGCTGTTAGAACTCTCTTTTTAGACCTGAGCTGTGCTGTGTGAAAAATAAGATTCTAACCTAAGTTCTGTCTAAAACTGATCATCTGAAGGGCTGACTCTTTTATTCTTCAGTGTATATATCACCATCAAATTTGACCTAATACCATTAACTGAGGCCCCTAGCTGTTGCTGCCAGTTCAGAGTTACCACTGATAAATAGATCTGTCTTACTAAGCATTATACGATAATATGATTGGCATTATCAAGTTCTGTATATATATACACAACTGTGATTTTTACTTCAAGCTTACATTGGTAAGTGTTCATTAGTGTATTATGAGTATCATTTTGCTGTATTAAAACAAAGAATGTTGATCAATATTGATTGACCATTTATTTTTACTGACTGTCATATACTCTAAGCTAACATCTAACCAAGTAAGTGGTTTTCAAGAATACTGTAAGACTGTGTAATCTGAATAATCATACTGTAAGTAATATAATGTTATACACAGCAGCTTTTTGCATTTACATGCAATGGTAATTCCCTGGAATTGCATTTTCTAGTTCATTTTGTAGCCTATCCTTTGGCTAGCGAGTTTAACCCTCCTACCATATTGTATATGATAGTGTTATTTGGATATTATTTATCAAATAATGATTCATTATATTTGAATAACCAACAGTGTTAACTTATTCACATTGCCAACACGTTTTTACAGCATGTGTCATAACAATGCAATGACAGTCCTTCAAACGAATTTGGGTCTCCCTTTTATTTCTCTGCATTGTGTAGGCTACACTCAGAAATACATAACATAAACAGAATAGAAACGAAAAATGTCCAGATCCAATGTTTATTGTGACTTCCAAGATTCTAACTTAAAGGAACACGCCACCCAATGTCAGTAGTAATATATGTTCTTACCTTAACTTTCACGAGTTGAGTCATACCTCTCCCGTGTCCGTACGTGCACTCAAACGCTCTGGTGCGCGGCTGGACTGTGTTAGCATGTTGCTATGCTAGCGGGCTTTGACGGCAACTAAGCGTAGAAGTAATCAAAAACATCCACGTTTTACCGACTTAAATACAGTTGCACAAGTAGTTGATAGAAATGCTACGGCCACGCAACGTGAAACGTGGCGATTTTCCAAGCGAATAAACCGGAGAACTACAATGTGTGGCGCAATAGCACTTGGGAGTACTTCGACCTAGCGTAGTAGTATTGTTAACACCTAATTGTAGATCCTATCCACCACAGAGTTTAGAATCCATGCTGGATCGACCCTCAGCCTCTCCCTCCCCTCTGAGCGAGAGAGGCACACACACTAGAGATGCGCTGATGGGCTATTATTTCAACCATAACTGCATAGCAAAACTTATCATCCATCAGCCATCCATCAACACCAAAGTTTTTTGACCAATTTTCGAAACGGCACCCGCCCACCATCCGCTGGTTGTTTTAATGTAGGCTGATGCAGCGCTGCTGACGTGAGGCTAGAAAGCCCTTGCCTGTTCTAGGAAGACTGATCCAATGCAGCAAATATATTAAAAGGCTAAAGTCGTACATTGGCTATGTTGTAGCCTATCCCCAGAATATCAGCAGCAAACTCAGTCTCTGTCTCGCAAAACAGTCAATAAACAGCCAATATATCGTCCAAAATGCTTGATTGCATTCTCCACATTTTTAGCTACATTTTCATGTACCACATCAGCATTTTTGTTCAGTGAATCTTTTGTAAATTGCTTTACAATTACCGTCGGGCCTATAGGCCTATTGCCTGGCTTGCCTCAGCTTCAGTCACGTCCTTTTACAATTTTATCATTGTAATAAAAACGCAATTTGCACATCTCTAGTGTGTGTGCCTCTCTCTCGCTCAGAGGGGAGGGAGAGGCTGAGGGTCGATCCAGCATGGATTCTAAACTCTGTGGTGGATGGGATCTACAATTAGGTGTTAACAATACTACTACGCTAGGTCGAAGTACTCCCAAGTGCTATTGCGCCACACATTGTAGTTCTCCGGTTTATTCGCTTGGAAAATCGCCACGTTTCACGTTGCGTGGCCGTAGCATTTCTATCAACTACTCGTGCAACTGTATTTAAGTCGGTAAAACGTGGATGTTTTTGATTACTTCTACGCTTAGTTGCCGTCAAAGCCCGCTAGCATAGCAACATGCTAACACAGTCCAGCCGCGCACCAGAGCGTTTGAGTGCACGTACGGACACGGGAGAGGTATGACTCAACTCGTGAAAGTTAAGGTAAGAACATATATTACTACTGACATTGGGTGGCGTGTTCCTTTAAGGTAGGCTAATTAACATTCAGTGACTTGGTAATAACATCTATTGTGATAGCGCGACTTCTATGCGACCGTGCTGCACACCCCTAATCAATACTCCTGACCTTGGTTGAAAGATTACAGAAGCTAGGTTTATCTTTAACAATATCCTAGGTAACATATGCTATCAACAGTTAATACTATTTTTCCACATAATAGAATCTGCATAATTTGAAAGCCTGGTCACTACCACTGCTAGCTTGTGTGGCTAGTTATTTTGCTTAGTTACACTCTGCTTTATGAAAAAGCTTCGTATGTCCCCTTTCTTCTTCTTAGGTGGCATAGCTGATCTACACACCACAAAAAGGGGTTTGTATGTATGCTGAAGGGGAAAAGGGAATATTAAAATGTTTCACTCTGGCCTTTTATGCGGTAGGCCTATGTATTGACAGACAGCCCTGGTAACTTACCGTTGTCGTTGACACACCCGCTCGCTTGACTACCAGTGCAAGAATAAAGCAATGTGTGTGCAGCATGCGTGTCAGATAACCCTTCCCCCTCCCCCTCGGGTTTTCAGCCAATCAAATGACGACGTTTCTTGTACTGTCGTGCTGGCTGTCGGAATGATCAGCAGCACAAATGAGTTCGCTAAAATATTGGTGGGGACAATTTTGTCATCTTAAAATATTGGTTAGGACTAGTCATGAGCGTCCCACCCTAAATCTACGCCCATGGTTTGAAGTGATTCTCCTTTCCCCCACAATGCATTGCATTATGTCACCTTGGGGAGGCTACAGACCAAAGCCCACCTTGAGACCCTTGAGAGTAACGAGAGAGGAGTAAAGAGAGACGAGTAAGGGATAGTTCAGCAGTAGATAGCGCAGATTATAGATAAATAGATAGGCTATAGATAGCCTAGATATGTATATAGACAGGTAGATAGATAGCTAGATAGATCATGTCATATGCTGGTCACGGGGGAACTCCTCGACCAGCGGTCAAAATGCACTCGCTTCCCTAGTTACTGCAGCTCTCCACCACAGTTTCCATCGGGACAGCACAGCCCACACAAGCACCTGCAAAACTGCGACTTGCCCATATTATCTCCCTCTTTGGTAAGCCATACCCTGACGATGTCAATGGCAATCAATCACGAGCAGTAGTTATCGAAAATATTCGTGCTGAAGACACGACCAGCCTAGTTCTAATCGGCGGCGGCTAGAAGCTAAGTTTGCAACAACTGGGGTGGATCACAGGTGGGACTAAGTTAGCCCATAGCTAGCTATCATGATGCTTTATATTCTGATCTTCTGACTAAGTTTGCCCGGTAGCCTACTTATCTGAACTAACGACATGATCACTATCACTAGATATAAAGAAAATGTTGACTTTCACTCGGTACTGTTCACTGACAGTAAACAAAAAGTGTCGTAACGTTATAAGCATAATGCATTGAACTGAATAGGTGCATTATGTAGCCTCATAACGAGGCCTCTCAAATTCAGAAAATTGCATTAAACTAAAATCGGAAGACATTGATATCTTTGTTAGATAAAGTCATATAAAGGCTGTAACGAAATTTGAAGTGTAAATATACAAACTTTATGTTGAAAGTGTAACCGCGACCGTTTCTCATAGGAATGAATGTAAAACATACCCTCCAAAACGAGACCTCCCGAAATTCAGAAAAATTACTAAATTGATATCAGGCACCATTATTACCATTGGTAGATCATAGAGTAGCTGTGATATAAATGCTGTGACGAAATTCGAAGTGTAAATATACAAACTTTATGTTAAAAGTGTAACCGCAATGTCCATTGAAATGCATTGAAATGAATGAAGCGCAGATCATGTAGTCCCCAAAGTTACGTCATCACCGAATTGCGTAAAAAAAACCCGCTAATGCTAAAAACAACAAAAACTGGCATTTAACACCATTTGGAGACATTTTTAAAAATTCTATACATATATTGAGTGCTTTATGTACCCATTAATCAACAGTGGTGATTAACCTGCAACACAGGCTTTAACCCCGAACTGGCCTGGCCCCTGCAGTTGGTCTCTGTAAGTCGCTTTGGATAAAAGCATCAGCCTAGGTGTCATCTTAGATACAGAGAAAAGCTTCAAGCCCCATATCAGTAAAGTTACCCAGACAGCTTATTTCTACCTGAGAAACATTGCCAAAGTGCGGCCCTTTTTAACTCAACAAGATGCAGAAAAACTAATCCATGCCTTTATAACCAGTAGGTTAGACTACTGCAATGCACTTTTTACTAGTCTCCCCAAAAAGAAATTGGAACATACAGAACTCTGCAGCTAGACTTTTACTGTAACTACACTCTAAAAAATGCTGGGTTGAAAACAACCCAAACTGGGTTGTTTTCAACCCAGCCGCTGAGTAAAATGTGGTCCAACACAGCATTGGGTTATCTTAACCAAGCAAATTGGGTTACTAAATTTAACCCAACAACTGGGTTGAAATTTAACCAATATGTTGGGTTATGTTGACACAACTGTTTAGTTAAAGTTACTTAATGTTTGGGTTATGTAACCAAATCCCCCAAAACTACTGGTTGATTTTTAAAATACTCTGCTTGTACAAACTTTTAATAACTCAAGGTTTGTATTTACTTACTTGAAAGTCACACCTTCTGTTAACAGCTTTAGGCCTGATATAAACAGTCTATATTAAATGGCCATCAAAAGCCATGCAATGAAATAAAACAGTTCGACACAATTATTTATTTGATAATTTTCTTTATTTTTGAATAGATAGCCTAGTATAAAATGCATGTGATACTTCCATGAAGGCAGGCAGATTCCAAAGTCCGTTTTGGGGGTCAGCCCTGTCAATCAAACAAAAAAAGAGTGCATTTGAATCACTGTTGTTAGCCTAACGTTACAGAACTTTATATCAAGACTTGCATGAACCATTACCAGTGAATGATATTGACAGACATAAAAATCCACCAGGAGACAAATGATTAGTGCAACACACTCGGAAACCATGACCACCTAATATTATGGAGTTGTTTTAAACATAATACCGGTAATAGCCTACAAAACGTGCGTTTATGTCAGGTGAGCTTGATAACAACATTACCATTAGCCTAACATTAGGCTGACAAACATAATTTCAGCAGTGCTAACGTTAGCTAGCTAATGTTAACACATTATTCAATTAGTGAATCCAAGTTAATGTTACCACCAAGAACCACCCAGTAAGTTACATGGCTATAATATGAGGCTACCCTGAATGATTTAATACGATGTTGTTTGGCATGATTATTATCGTAAGTTACGTGTTGTGAAGAGACTACTTCGACTGTGAGGGCTAGTTGACAAACGTTAACCACGAAGCATATTTAATTAGCATAAAGTTTCCAAGTCTGCTAACGTTACCTACCAGCTGCTGGTATGCTAATTGTAGTTCGTTGTAAAAGTTCGTTTTGTTTCTGTTCAGCAGTTCCTACCCAGTGAATACAGAACTATGTTTTTATGAGTCTGTATTTGTGTAGATTTAACATTAACAGTAGCTAATATTAGTGGAATGACACCTGCTAACCTGCTTGAAGCTGAACGAAATGGCAGGCAGAATATTCCTTGATATCACGAAGGGTATGTCTCTGGGTGGACTTTTAAAATCCGTCTGGATCAAAATAAATAAATAAATAAATAAAAGCAGATACATACCTTCCGAAATCACCTGATTTCCATTGCATGTTGACAGCTGCTGGACTTGACGGTTGAAAGAATATGCCTGCCTGACGATTTTTTTCCCCTCAACCTTCAAATAACTATGCAGCTGTGTTGAAGTCACCCTGGTGCTGGGTAGTGTACTCCACGTCAGGTGGGGGACAGGAGGGAGCACAGCCCTAAACTATCAACCCAGCAGTGATAAACTATCAACCCAGCAAGCTGGGTTACAGAAATGACCCAATATGAGTAAAAACAACCAAACAAAATGACCCAACAGCCTCAACCCAGCGTTTGGGTTGAAAAAATAACCCAGCATTTTTTAGAGTGTAAGACCAAGAAGAGAGAGCACATAACCCCTGTGTTAGCTGAACTGCACTCGCTCCCTGTTTCCTATAGAATTGCTTTTAAGGTTATGTGAATTACTTAGCTCTGAATCGCATAAAACCTTCATATATCTCTGAGCTTTTAATATCTTATCAACCACAAAGGAAACTTAGATCTTCCAATGCTAATCTTTTAATTGTACCCAAAGTGCTCCACAAGCAAAGTGGAGAAGCTGCTTTTATCCATTATTCACCAAAACTATGGAACACCCTGCCTCTTTACATCAAACAGGCGAGTTTAGTGAATAGCTTTAAAAAAAAAAAACATACCTGTATATGAGAGCTTTAAGTTAACTCATTTTATCTTGTAAACTACTTTTTCAGATTATTCTACATTTGACTGCTGCTATTAAAGCTGCAGCCAGCCAGAAGCAGATGGGCTCCCCCTAATATATTAAGTCGGGTTCTGCTCAAGGTTTCTTCCTGGAATATGGGAGTTTTTCCTTGTACTGTTGCCTTATGGTTAAGGCCAGTAGTGTAGTCTATGTGAAACGCAGGACTACGCAGTATACCCACTTAAAAAGCATCACCATCTCAGTATACCCACTTAAAATAGGCAAGGATATGTATTAACATTTGGGGTTGATCACAGTATACCCACTTAAAAAGCATCACCATCTCAGTATACCCACTTAAAAAGCATCACCATCTCAGTATACCCACTTAAAATAGGCAAGGATATGTATTAACATTTGGGGTTGATCACAGTATACCCACTTAAAAAGCATCACCATCTCAGTATACCCACTTAAAAAGCATCACCATCTCAGTATACCCACTTAAAAAGCATCACCATCTCAGTATACCCACTTAAAATAGGCAAGGATATGTATTAACATTTGGGGTTGATCACAGTATACCCACTACAGCTAACTAGACTACACCACTGATTAAAGCTGCCAGTTTTCCGGTTGTAGTGTTCTTTAAACGTCTCTATAAATTCATATAATCACAACAAATACTAAGAACATACTAAGGCTAACCTCTTATCAGTCCACAGGCCTACGCATTTGTTAGCAAAGCCTATATATATACTACCGCACTTTGAGC
>NW_027468859.1:25391057-25411057 GCF_046254945.1 Alosa pseudoharengus | reverse complement strand
AGGAGAGGAGAGGAATGGAGAGATGAGGGGGAAAAGTGCTTGAAGGGTCACAATATAAAGGAGAACAGTAAAGAAGAGGTTAAAAGAAGAGGATAGACGTGAACAATGGAAGAGAAGAAATTAGTAGAAAAGCAAAAGAGGTAAGGAAGAAAGGAAGAGAGATGAGATCCAGTTTGATCCAGAGTGAGAACAAAGAGGGGAGAAAGCAGGAAATGACATCAACTACTCAGGAAATTTCATCAACTACTCAGGAAAGGACATCAACTACTCAGGAAATGATATCGACTACTCAGGTAATGACATCAACTACTTAGGAAATATGCAGAAAAGATATCAACTACTCAGGAAATATGCAGAAAAGACAACTACTCAGAAAATATGCAGAAATGACATAAACTACTCAGGAAATATGCAGAAAAGACATCAACTACAGGAAATATGCAGAAAAGACATCAACTACTCAGGAAATATGCAGTCAAGATACCAACTACAGTACTCAGAAAATATGCAGAAAAGACGTCAACTACTCAGGAAATATGCAGAAAAGACATCAACTACTCAGGAAATATGCAGAAAAGACATCAACTACTCAGGAAATATGCAGTCAAGATACCAACTACAGTACTCAGAAAATATGCAGAAAAGACATCAACTACTCAGGAAATATGCAGTCAAGATACCAACTACAGTACTCAGAAAATATGCAGAAAAGACGTCAACTACTCAGGAAATATGCAGAAAAGACATCAACTACTCAGGAAATATGCAGAAAAGACATCAACTACTCAGGAAATATGCAGAAAAGACATCAACTACTCAGGAAATATGCAGACGGTAAGAACTTGTACATGGGAAAAAAGGGAGAAAAGGAGAAATCCAAAGAAATCTCTCAGAATGTAGCTAATACATTTAGACAGCTCTTTCTCTCTCTCTCCCTCTCTCTTTGTGTCTCACTCTACCTTTCTTTGTATCGTAATATTCTTCTCTCTTTGTTTGTCTCTCACTCTCCTTCGTTGGTGGTTGTATGAAATCACTTGTCACACATTATCGACCTCAAGCACATACACACACACACACACACACACACACACTCAATCTCAATCCTTTCCTCCTCTCCAAAGCTCCATCAGCAGGCATTATGGATGATAATGGCAAGAGCTCCAGAGCTCCCTCTGCTTCATTAGGGGCCCGGCGGTCAGTCACGGCCCTGCTGACAGCTCTCTGTTTGGGGCAGCAAGGGGTGGTGAGGTCCTGTGTGTGTGTGTGTGTGTGTGTGTGTGTGTGTGTGTGTGTGTGTGTGTGTGTGTGTGTGTGTGTGTGTGTGTGTATGTTGGGGGGGGGAGTTGTGGGGGACCAGTCCAGTGTTTCCATGAAGGACTCAGGCACAGGACTACTGAGAAGAGGAAGAAGAAGAGGGAGCAGAAGGAGGAGAAGGTGGAGGTGCAGGAGGAGGTGGAGGAGGAGGAGGAGAAGGGGAGGTGGGGGAGGTGGAGGAGGTGGAGGGGAGGAGGAGGAGGAGAAGGGGAGGAGGAGGAGAAGGAAGAGGAGGAGGAGGAGAAGGGAAGGTGGAGGAGGAGGAGGAGAAGGGGAGGAGGAGGTGGAGGAGGAGGAGAAGGGGAGGTGGAGGAGGTGGAGAAGGGGAGGTGGAGGTGGAGGAGGAGAAGGGGAGGTGGAGGAGGTAGAGGAGGAGGAGAAGGGGAGGTGGAGGAGGTGGAGGAGGTAGAGGAGGAGGAGAAGGGGAGGTGGAGGAGGAGGAGAAGGGGAGGTGGAGGAGGAGGAGAAGGGGAGGTGGAGGAGGTGGAGGGGAGGTGGAGGAGGAGGAGGAGAAGGGGAGGAGGAGGAGAAGGAAGAGGAGGAGAAGGAGAAGGGAAGGTGGAGGTGGAAGAGAAGGGGAGGTGGAGGTGGAGGAGAAGGGGAGGTGGAGGAGGAGGTGGAGGAGGAGAAGGGGAGGTGGAGGTGGAGATGAAGATGGTGATGAAAATGATGAAGAAGAAGAAGATTATGATCAACAGTATGGTTATGGTTATGGTTATGGATTTGGCAGACGCCTTTGTCCGAAGCGACACACAAATACAAAACAACATATTTAAAATTGAACAGGGAACAGATTAGAATGTTGGTCAAAATATAATAAGGAGAATAGTAATAATAAACAACAATATCAATTCAATCAATAGCCTAATATAAGCAATGAAAATGAGGGGAAAAGCAATAATAAAACAATAATGTCCATTAAATCAATAATATAAAAACAATGTCATGGTAAGACTACATTAAGGAGAATATCAATAATAAACAATAATGTCAAATGAATCAACAGCCTAATGAAAATAAAACAATATTATACAAACCATAACACATAAGAAGCGCTTAAACAACTAAGGACATGTTGAACAGGAATGTCTTCAGACCCCTCTTAAACGACCCAAAACTACTACAGGAACGGAGAGCACTGGGCAACTCATTCCACCAACATGGAACCACTGAGGAATAGAGTCTTGAATTAGACCTACTGTAGTTTTTATGACTGGTCGACATAACAGACGCTCATCAGAAGACCGCAGTGGGCGGTTGGGGATGTAAGGCTTGATTATTGAATTAAAATAACTAGATGTACCGCAGAGCGGTACAAAATATGACCGCCGCTCAGTCCAGCACATTTTTTCCACAAAAATAAATCACGCTGAAAGGCCTATATGATTCTAACTGTCTCACTAAATTGCATTAGCCACACTCAATTCTCACTGGTATCTGCTAGACAACAAGTACCAAAACATGATTAGTTCATAGATTTCACATGTAAAATTCATTTTATACAACCCCACCCCCATCGTGCCTGTTCATAATTCTGAGAAATTCTTGAATTGTGTGCATGTGTGCGTGTACACGTTTATGTTTATGTGTGTGTGTGTGTGTGTGTGTGTGTGTGTGTGTGTGCATGCTTGTGTGTTTGCCTGCGTATGTGTGTTTGTGCATGTGCACAAACACATGTGCATGCGTACATATGTCTGTGTGAGTATGTGTCATACGTATGATTACTGTGAATGTATGTGTGTGCGTGTGTATCTGTTGATGCACATGTGTGCACATGGAATGGGATGACATGGCCCCTTGAGATCAACATACAAAAAAAATGCTCCTCCTAAACCTTACGGTTCTCGAGATATTCACAGAAAACTGTGTCTGCCCTACCCTCCTTTCGGGGGGTGCAGTCCAGCGGGGGGGCTACAGATCAAAACGAAAAACGATGGTTCCATGCTATCCATATGGGGTTACATGCCCACCAAGTTTCGTCTACCCCGGTCTTTCAGTGTCCCGGGAATCATTGACGGAAATTTGGACATGCGAAAAAGAAAAAAAACAAATTTCTGACTAAACCTATATGACCTATATTTCATAACTAGGAGCAGATCCAGTCAGTGTCCTATAGGCCAAAGTGAGAGATTTAAATGTAATTCTGGCTACTATAGGGAGCCAATGGAGAGTAACTAGGAGAGGAGTTACATGTGTCCTCTTTGGCTGATTGAAGACCAGGCGTGCTCCAGCATTCTGAATCAGCTGTAATGATCTTATTACACAAGCGGGTAAGCCAGCTAATAGTGAATTATAATTAGTCCAGCTTGGAGATGACCATGGTTTGAACAAGAAGTTGTGTGGAATCTTGTGTCAGATAAGGTCTGATCTTCCTAATGTTGTAAAGCATAAACCGACATGATTTTGCAATAGAAGCTACATGCTCAGAGAAGTTAAGTCGGTCGTTCAATTACAACGCCCAAGTTACGTGCCAATCTAGTTGGGGTCAGTGAAGTTGAGTCAAGCTGGATGTTAATCTGTTGGGGAATAGCTGTTTTAGCTGAAAACACCTAAAACTCAGTTTTTGAGAGATTAAGCTGAAGGTGCCGATCTTTCATCCAGACTGAAATATCCTTAAGGCATGCAGAAATCCGGTGGGAAACGCTAGAGTCATCAGGTGGGAAAGACAGGTAAAGTTGAGTGTCGTCTGCATAACAGTGATAGTCAAATCCATGGGAGCGAATGGTCTCACCTAAGGAAGTGGTGTAAATAGAGAAAAGCAAGGGTCCTAATACTGATCCTTGAGGCACACCTGTGGTGAGGTCATGAGACTTCGATACCTGTCCCTGCCAAGACACGTTGAAAGAACGCCCTTTAAGGTAAGATTCAAACCAGTCAAGAGCTTTTCCAGAAATTCTCAGTTTAGATAGTATAGAAAGGAGAATGTCATGGTTAACAGTATCAAAGGCTGCAGATAAATATAGTAGAATTGATACTGATGACTGAGCAGAGGACTTAGCTACGCTCAATGCTTCCGTCACAGATAGAAGAGCAGTTTCAGTAGAATGACCACTCTTAAAACCAGACTGCATAGGGTCTAGTACAGTGGTCCCCAAACTTTTTCTTCCGAGGGCCAGCTCACTATGCCTGGCTCTAAGAGAGGGCCAGAGACTCGGAGTATATTAGTAACCATAAATAGCTTAGTGCTGTGAACAGCAGTCTACCGTAGTTGAATATTCCATTACATTTAATCGTAGGCTACTGCAATTTAATACCATTGTTAGCTGTGTTTATATTGCAATCATGCCATATCAGTGCAAAATGTAGCTCAAATGAAATAATACTAATAAAAAAAATAGAATTAGCAAAAGTATTAGCAGGGAGTCCCAAAAGTATATTTTATTCAAAATGTGTGAACTCTGTTTAGATTACTGCAACTCACTTTTCCTTGGTCTCCCCACTAAAACCCTTCAAAGACTACAATATATTCAAAACTCTGCAGCTATATAATAAAAATAATAATAACAATAAAGGTTAATACATTCTAATAATAATAATAATAATAATAATAATAATAAAGGTTAATAATAATGAAGGTTCTGTAATGAACTTCAAAAGGTTCCTCAAGCAACCTTTGAAAAGGTTCTTCAAAGAACCTTTCTTTAAAGGTTCTTCGAAGAACCTTTTGAGGTTCCCCCACAGTTTCAAATTGAAGAACCCCTAAAAGTTCCTCCAGGATCTTATAATTTTTACAGTGTAGGCTCCTCACCCATACCAGACGATCAGCACACATCACCCCCATTCTCCATCAACTCCATTGGCTACCAGTTCCGTCCCGGATCAAATACAAAGAACTACTACTCACCTTCAAAGCCCTCCACAACCTTGCTCCCTCCTACATCTGCGACCTCCTGACCCCTTACACTCCTTTCCGCTCACTCAGATCCTCTGACCAAAACCTCTTGGCTATCCCCCGCTCCAGACTCTCCACCCTGGGTGGCAGGTCCTTCAGTGCCTTGGCCCCCAAACTCTGGAACTCCCTCCCCCAACCCCTAAAGCACATCTCAAGACCTTTCTGTTTAATGATCACTTCTCCTCCACACCCAACACATAGTTCCTACAGATAACTCGTCTTTGTTGTATTGTTTTGTTTGTTTGTTATTGTATTTCCCTGCCTTTGTCTATTGTATTGTTTGTTTGTTTGTTATTGTGTTTCCCTGCCTTCCTACTATGTAAAGCGACCTTGGGTCTGAACTCTGTGTCTTTGCATACACAGCTCAAGTTGTGAACAAGCAATATCCTACAAATATTTTGAAGTTCTCAAACTATGAGAGTTTTATGAAGTGCTGACAAAAACATCTGAAAAGACCACTTTCACTCATATCACCTGATGAGAACTTTGTGAATTTGTATGAACATTTGAACGAGTGAATAAAAAATAGAAATCATCCCAGAAAGTCCCAGAAATATTACTTGAATAGAAGTTAGTTAGTTATTAACAATTAATTGATAAACTTTTAGAATACTTTGAGCACTGATGCAGTCAGCATAGGCCTCTTACATTGTTTGCAGGTACAGTAGGCCTACATTTCATTCCGTTTTTCGATGGCAAACGCGAAACAGCGCCAAAACAACCACCAGTGGACAAAAAGAGAATTACATGTGTACTGTTAAGACTCGCCATGGAGAATGAATGGGGGAAATTACGGAGGTTATAGTTTCACGATGTCGTACTCCCATGCGGGCCAGATGCTATATACCACGGACATGTTTTGGGGGCCACCCAAATTAGTATCCGTCCCACGGGCCGTAGTTTGGGGACCACTGGTCTAGTAGATTATTCTGATGAAGAAAGTCACAAACTTTCTCCAAAACCTTTGACAAGAAAGGAAGAAGGGAGACGGGTCTGTAGTTCTTCACCTCAGTTGGATTAAGTGTACTTTTCTTTAGCAGAGGTGTAACCCTAGCCTGTTTAAAAGAATAAGGAACTATTCCAGAACTGAGTAAAGCATTAAATACATGTGTGACTGCTGGTAGAACAGCGGGTGTGATAGAAGAGTGGACGGGACAGGATCCAATGGGCATGTTTTTGGACGACTTCACTGAAGCGATTGAGAGACTGCTTCCTCATCAAGAGGAGAGAAAGAGTCCAATGATGCTGTCATACTAACACAAGGCAAAGCCCTCCTTATAGGAGCATCAAACTGAGCACTTATTTTAGCAACTTTTTCAGTGAAAAATGTTGCAAAGTCATCTGCTGACAGTGAAGTAGTTGATGGTGGTGGTGGTGGAGGATTGAGAAGAGACTTGAAAGTAGAAAAAAAAAATTCTACTGTCAGTGGCGCTCTCAATCTTGCTTTGATAGAATGCCTTTTTGCAAGTGTAACAGTGGATGAAAAGGATGACAGCAAAGACTGGTAGTTACTAACAGTAACCACAGCAACAAGAAGAAGGCAAACAAGAGAGAGGAAATACAGGGAGAAGATGAGAGAAGAAAGACAATGACAGAGACATGAAGACATTCTTTTCATCCACTGTTGTGGGCAGCCGTGGCCTACTGGTTAGCGCTTCGGACTTGTAACCGGAGGGTTGCCGGTTCGAACCCTGACCAGTAGGCATGGCTAAAGTGCCCTTGAGCAAGGCACCTAACCCCTCACTGCACCCCGAGCGCCGCTGTTGTTGCAGGCAGCTCACTGTGCCGGGATTAGTGTATGCTTCACCTCACTGTGTGTTCACTGTGTGCTGAGTGTGTTTCACTAATTCACGGATTGGGATAAATGCAGAGACCAAATTTCCCTCACGGGATCAAAAAAGAAAAGAGAGAGGGATTAAGGGAGACTGGAGATCAGAGGAGATAAAGAGACCAAGAGTGTGAGAAAGAAAGAGGAGAATGAGAACAAAAGAGAGACTAGGTGAGTGTCAGAAAATACTTGAGACACTTTCTCTTTCGTTCCCGATTTCATACAAACACAATTGACATACTGTATACTGCAAACATACTGTACATATCTGTCTATGCGGTTCATACTGAATATCCATATTTATTCTGTTTTTTATAATATTACTGTTAATATACTGCATATATCTAGATTATTTTTACTAATCGTATAATGTTACTGCTACTACACTGCACATATCTGTACATGTTGTTCATGCATTGTTCATATTGCATCTATTCTGGTCTTGTAAGGCTACTGCTAATACAGTACATTGTACATATTTATATTTATATACAATTTATATTACTGAAAACCATACCACTTTCTTAACTGTATACTACTGTCTACACTGCACTATATGTCCTATACTGTTTATACTGCACCACCTGTCTTTACTGTGTATATCACATTGCACTTTTCTGCTTATTTTGCACTTCTGGTTAGACACAAACTGCATTTTGTTGTCTCTGTACTTGTACTCTGCACAATGACAATACAGTTGAATCTAATCTAATTGTCATTAAGCGATTTGTGATTCTCCAGGTGGCGGGAGAGCTAGGTTGCAAGGCTGGGTCTCTGTAAATACAAACAATATGAACAGTATGCAATAATACATATTTACAAACAATATGAACAGTATGCAATAATACATATTTACAAATCAAATCAAACAGTATGAACAGTATGCAATAATACATATTTACAAATCAAACAATATGAACAGTATGCAATAATACATATTTACAAACAATATGAACAGTATGCAATAATACATATGTACAAACAATATGAACAGTATGCAATAACACATATTTACAAACAATATGAACAGTATGCAATAATACATATTTACAAATCAAATCAAACAATATGAACAGTATGCAATAATACATATTTACAAATCAAATCAAACAATATGAACAGTATGCAATAATACATATTTACAAACAATATGAACAGTATGCAATAATACATATTTACAAATCAAATCAAACAATATGAACAGTATGCAATCATACATATGTACAAATCAAACCAAACAATATGAACAGTATGCAATCAGGGTAGGAATTTCACGGCGGCCACGACGGCCATGGCCGTCGTTGCCTCTTGCGTTGGCCGTGAGGCCCCTTTGAAAATCAGAGGTTTACAGGCCACGGTGGCCTTGGTGCCCCCTTCTTTCATTATTCTGCTTTGCATCCTACTAATAGCGATTTTTATTTAGCCTGTGGCCTGTTAAAATAATCTTAGCATTCACAGCGCAAATTAATTTAGTCTTTTACGCAGTGGAGAAAGTGACAGCGCAAGAAAGAAAGTGCGTCCAAATTCACCCATTCATCTCAGTTGAACTACTCGCGAAGTAGCCTATTCATCACACAGACATCAGAAGTATCACATAAAAGAGCTTTTTCTCAGCTTTTAAACGATGTTACCCAATAATTGCTGAGTTGAACGGTTCGCGAGAAAAGTAAATAATATAATTCAATTTAATCATACATTCTACTGAAGGTTTTGCGTCCCATGATCTCCCAACCCATTTATCTCGGTGGAATACTTCACGAACCCTTCTTTTAACACACGACAAACCATATATCAGAATAAACAGCAACCGAACACAAAGGTGTAAAGCAGTCCCCTGTACAGTTAGCCGTTCCAGAGTAATCCAGTTTCGAATTTGCAGTAAATTTCGACATTCATGGATGTCTCCAAATTTGGGCTTTAAGTTTTACAATGTGTTTAAATTGTTCCACATGATTTCATAACGGGCCAAATACAAAATAAATGTTACAAATATCGCCTAGATATTGGTAAATTAGAGGACTTAGCCTTAGCCTAATGATCACAAAATGCTAAGCATGCATCTAGGCTATTTGAGTTTCTTAAAGCTGAGCTGTGGTTAAATTGTTCAATACATGATTTTATAACAGGCCAGATATAAAATAAATGTTATATATAGCCTAGATATCTGTAAATATTAGATGATCAGATATTTCATGTTTTTGTAATGTTTCATACAGTGATGCAGGTCTACTGCAGTGAATAGGCTAAATAAAACTTTGATCATTTTTATAGCCTACTACTGTATAGTTAACTTTGGCCTTGGTGCCCTGACATGTGGCCTTTGTGCCCCCCACCAAATATGACCAACTGAAGGCCAAGTGGCCTTGCCCCCAGAATGGTGAAATTCCAAGCCTGTATGCAATAATACATATTTACAAACTGTATCAAAATTCCCACTTGCCCAGTTATTGTACAACGTTTGATCAAACAGACCAACCAGACTCTTCCTGTCTCTTTTTCCTTCACTCCCCCCCCACCCCCACCCATCTATTTCTTCCCCTTTTTCTCCATCTTAATGCCCCATCCCTTCTTTCTCTCCCCAATCTCCCTCCCTCTCTCTCTCTCCCCATCTCTCTCCCTCTCTCTCTCTCTCTCAAACACACACACACATCTGTTCAGGTTGAGCGAGGACACCTACTGTACACAGAGCATTTTTATGCCTCTCTTATCCCTTCATCTCTCCGTTTATCAAGTAGGGTTGTCATCCCTCGTTCCATTAACACTCAGGGAACTGTAAACATGTCTCACCTCCGACCTGGGCACATTATGGATGTTATGATGGGCTTTTTCCCTCTTGTGTGTGTATGTGTGTATGTGTGT
Organism: Alosa pseudoharengus; assembly: GCF_046254945.1. Lineage (NCBI taxonomy): Eukaryota > Metazoa > Chordata > Actinopteri > Clupeiformes > Clupeidae > Alosa > Alosa pseudoharengus. The sequence continues at coordinate 25,401,164 of NW_027468859.1, read as the reverse complement.
GTGTGTGTGAAGGGGGGCTTTCATCAAGCCCAGATCTCTCAAATGGAAGGGTTAGTTAGCTAACACTTGTCCTTGATCTCTCTCTCTCTCTTTCTCTCTCTCTCAGACTCAGACACAGACACACACACACTAACAGGCAGAAGCAGCGCGCACACACACACACACACACATTATACACTATACACTATACACTATACACTAAGCTATAGCTCAACCGCCAAAAACATCTGAATACCACGCGCATGCTCACCAGAAGCACAAAGAGACAGGGATTACAAAAGAGCGAGAGAAAGAGAGAGCAAGAAAGAGAGAGAAAAAGAGAGAACTTAATCCGCCTGTTATGGCCACTCGGAGTTCTCATCAGAATGGATAATTAGCCAATGGCGAAGGAGGGAATGCTTTAATTGGCTCTTGGCTCCACCCCTGCCCTAAGCTGCATTGTCTTTGTGAAGCCGCAAGCATCCGCAGCCTGCTTCATCTGCATACAGCTCCGCTCATTTGCATAAAGACCGCATAAGCAATTAGGGGGAGGGGCTATACCTATAGCACATCTCATTAGATCCATGGACAGCCAATCAGAGACTGCTTGTCAATCATCCTCCAATTGACAAGCAAGAATGAGCATGTGCAGAGCTAGAGACTCTCTCCCTTACACACACACACACACACACACACACACACACACACACACACACACACACACACACACACACACACTATACAATGTGTAGTGTAGACTGGCCCCAATGAGCCACAAAGAAGGGCTTAGTTTCAATATGTGAGGGCACAAATGTGTGTGTGTGTGTGTTTGTGTGTGTGTGTGTGGTGTGTGTGTGTAAGAGAGTGAGAGAGAGAAAGAGCGAGAGAGAAACCGTCAAACCAAACCGTCCCCCCCAACCTCTACCATCTCCAACCCCAGACCCGGGCCCAGATGAACAGGAAAAAAAGAGCCAGCACATTGCAATCCTGATGGACTCCAACAGGCGGTTCCTGGACCCGCAAAGGCTTTTCCCGAAGCACAAGGTGACAGTTAGGCCCTGCAGCACCACAGAACACGCCCAGCAGCTCCTGAGGAATGACGTCCTTGGGAATCCACAGTGCATCATCATACACACCGGTACAAATGACCTCCATACTCTCGGAGCTGCCACAACTGAAGCTCTCCTGAAAGTGGCAGAAAAGCCAAGCAGGGAGTTCCCCGTGTGGCGTTACCAAGAACTGGCAAGAAGTTTAATTTAGTAGCTGACTATGCCACCCTAGTATCAAACCAGGGAACAGCTGTAACACAGACTAAGAAAATATTAATTTATTATTAAAAATGTACAACTTTGTGCCACAGAGTGGGAAGGTAACAAAACATAAGACAAGACAATTAGTTAAACAGGAGGAAGGGGCTTACCAGAGGGAGGCAGGCTATCCTGAAGAAAGGGATGTCAGGATCACACGTGGATATATGAGACAGCAACCACCGCAACCCACACAAGTGAACAGTACTGGAAACACACACAGTGAAGCCACACATGCACTACAAGCTAAAGACTCCCACCAACACCAGGTGACCAGCCTCCCCTGTAGCACCCCCTACTCCTGCAAAACAAACCACAACAAACAACGAAAAATACAGACAACAACAGTAATCACACTAGGCCCGGATGACACAGGCTGACCCTTAGAGCTGATTGAATTGCCCCGTTACCACAAGGAATACAAACAGGAACTAAATCAAAAACATACAAGACAAACACACAATAAGGGAGTGGATGGCCATCCAAACGACAAATTCAAATAGACAGACACAACTGCTTTGAGAAGCCCAGCAGCAATAGGGGGCCTAGACTAAGCTGTAGAATTACACAGCGGGCAGGCCTAACTATACCTGCATATGTGCCTACTTAAAGCTTCCCAAAATCATGCAAACGAAATAACATAAAGCCAAAAGAACATGAAAATAAAGGACTTCTACACTTAACCAAATAAATCACAAAATACAATGACAAGGACAAGACATGTAAATCAAATGAGCAAAGACAAACAGAGGCAAAACAGCAGCAAGCAAAGGATGGCGACCCTGGCGATAACATCATGCAACCTGCTGAAGCACACGGAATCAATTAATTACTCACCATATTGATAGTAAGCGGGGAATAGCGCTGATTGGCTAGATGGCTACATACCACAGTGGAGGGTTAGACGGCGCGCAGCCACAAACAATGCGAGGTAGACACTAGTCAGCCCACTGGAGGGTCTATGTGCGTGGAATTGAGTGAACGTTAACAGCTTTTACAATTGACATGGCTACGTAATGTGAAGAATATATATGACATCGTGGATAAAATACCTGCGGTCACGATGATCAGGACACAACTCAGGGGCACAAAGCCCTTAAACGCAAACAGTCCACAACACAACTAGACGCCACACCGAGCAATCAATATTGAGCCTACCGAGGGAAAAGGAGATGTAATAGTCACTGACGCAAAATAGTAGCCTACAACGGCATCTGACACCAGAGCATTAGCTTACCTTCCAGTATGCGAGAGAATCCCAAAACCGGCTGCCACCTGGAAGATCACCACACAGACCGGAACAGCCTTCCCGCAACGCGCTGAGAGCCAGACAAACCAGCCTCACCTCTGCTGCATACCTGACCCACAGTGCAAGTCAACTTATAAAGAAACTAGCCAGCTGTATCCACCGATTTACTACTGAACGGCCTTAAAGGCACAGGTGCACTATTTCAACCCGCTACAATTGCGTCACGCATTGTGATTTCAACGTTGCTGCCACGCCATGACACCACCCCACATGTCATCAACGGGATCAACGCCGAAATCAGCAGGAGATGTGCCACACTGCCCAATGTACCCCACCATCAGCCTCCGCGACATGTATGACGGAATCCATCTCCATCAACAAGGTGTGAGGTCTTTTGCAAAGACCCTTAAAGATGCTGCCGTAATGATAGGCCGTAATCCCTCCTCAACCAGCTTTGTGCCACCTCCCAGGCCCCACCCCCCCACCCCCATAGTTCCCAAGAAGGCAAAACAGTACCCGGACCAACATCTCCTGCAGCTCTTACACATGTCACTCCCCCCCAGAGCCATCACATTCCGCCACCATGCTCAATCCACAGAGCAGAAAGAAAGTGAATCAAGCTGCACCGCCATGCAAGAGGCCACAGCCACAGGTAGCATCCAAAAGCTACGCTGCGGCAGTAGCCACACACTCTCCTAACATCCAACCAACATTCCCAGAAAGGAACGAACTTGGAGAGATAAAAGAAATGCTGCACACTCTCTGCAGTAGGTTACTGGCTTGTGCCCAGTAACCAAAAAAAAAAAAAAACAATTGTCCACCATAAGTCATTTTTTATTTAATTTACCAATGTAAGCTATATGATTGCTGTTGTTATTTGCATATCTGTTTCATAATGGTCCAAACAGATGATTTAACATGTGCTCATTTGTTGTTAGCCGCTGAATTATCCAGGGCCTCTACTCTTCAGCCTTTGGACTAAAAAGTGGGGACCCTGAATTCTTAGAGTGTATTACAAATGTTGATATTCTCATCTTGACTGAAACATGGTGTGGAAGAGACACATCCACTGGTTGTCCCTCAGGTTTTGGGGAAATATTGATACCCTCCCACAAAACAAAAACAGTGAGACGTGCCGCGCCTCAGGAGGACTCTTGGTGTGGTTTAGGGAGACTTTTGCCAAACACATTTCTGTTATCACAACAGGAAAAACCCACTGCTGGCTAAAAATTGATAATGAGATTGGCATATCAAAACAAAGCTTATATCTTTGCACAGTATATATCCCCCCATCAGACTCACCTTATTTTGATGAAGAGCTCATCCACACAATACAAACAGAAGCAAGCAATTTCCAGGCCCAGGGAAATGTGCAATTGTGTGGAGATTTTAACACAAGAACAGGATATGAGCTTGATCAGACTGACCCACAGGGCAATAGCCATGTATTTGGTAGAAATACCCTATACACCACACCAAATCTCCCCCAGAGAAATAACCTTGATTATGTTGTAAATAAAAGTGGTAGAGAGTTAGTGCACCTCTGTCAAGTCTTAATGGCAGGACAAAAGGGGACTCTTTAGGGAGGTTCACATGTTGTTCATCTCTTGGCAGTAGTGTATTTGATTATGCAGTCACTGACATGGACCCCTCCTCCTTCAATGCATTCACTGTCAGGCAGCAAACTCCTCTCTCTGACCACAATCAAATGAATGTGTTTCTTAAAATGGATAGAAAATCCACAAACACAAACACGGAGCCCAGCAATAAACTCACCTGAACTGGTTGAAGAGATTACTAATTTCACTAACAAACAGTTCACTAAAAATACAAAGGGTATAAATATAGCTGTGAATGAGCTGAATATGATATACCAAAAGTCAGCAGAACAGGCTGAACTAATAAGAAAAACTAAAAACAAAACAAAAAAACAAGATCATGTTTGACTCTGAATGCCATGAGCATTAGAAAACGGTTGAGACAACTGTCAAACCGGAAACATCATCAGCCTGAAAACACAGCCCTTAGAACTGAATATTGTGAAACATTAAAAACCTTCAAACGCACAATTAATAAGAAAAAAGTTAATCACACCAACCAAATTTTCCACCAAATTGAAGAGTACATAAATAGCAACCAGTTCTGAGAGATATGGAATAATTTGAGCGTCAGCCTTGCCGATCCAAAATGCAACAGCGTGGACTGAACACTTCAAAACCCTGTACAGCGAAATACCATCAAATCCAAAACCGAATCATGTAAAAGAAAAACTCTGAGTCAGAGTTTGGAGTCAGTTATCAAGAACAATCAAAACCCTCTTGATTATCCCATCTCAGCAGAAGAATTGGCGCAAAAGCTGAAATCATTAAAAACCAAAAAGGCATGTGGTCCTGACAGCATCAGAGCTGAGATGCTAAAATACAGCACTCCCACATTACAAAAAGCTGTGCTCAAACTGTTCAACCTTATCCTTAGCTCTGGCTATTTTCCTGACACCTGGAACCAAGGGATTATTACCCCAATCTACAAAAATGGAGACAAATTGGATCCTAATAATTACAGAGGTATTTGTGTGAACAGTAGTCTGGGGAAGGTATTTAGTTGCATTTTAAATGACAGGATCCAAACCTTAATGAATACAATACCCTCAGTAAAAGCCAACTTGGATTCTTGAAAAATCTTTGGACAACAGACCACATTTACACCCTACACACCCTAATCAATAAACATGTAAAAGACCAAAAAAATTGAAAAATATTTGCTTGCTTTGTAGACTTTAAAAAAGCATTTGACTCAATTTGGCATGATGGATTATACTACAAACTTTTGCAAAGCGGTGTAGGGGGTAAAACATACGATATAATTAAATCAATGTACTCAAATTCTAAATGCAGTATTAAAATTGGAGAAAAACAAACAGAGTTTTTTACACAAAGTAGAGGTGTGAGACAGGGCTGTGGTCTGAGTCCAACATTGTTCAATATTTACATAAACGAATTAGCGGTGCAGTTATAACAGTCTACAGCCCCTGGACTCAGACTACAAGAAACAGAGGTCAAATTCCTGCTCTTTGCCGATGACCTGGTGCTCCTGTCACCCTCAGAACAGGGATTGCAGCAGCTCTGCTAGAGCAGTACTGTCAGTCCTGGGCCCTGGCAGTAAACCCAACAAAGACCAAAATTATGATTTTTCAAAAGAAACCCAGGTGTCAGGAACATAGATACATGTTCACTCTAGGAAGCACCGCCCTAGAACACACAATGCAATATACCTACCTTGGTCTAATCATTACAGCATCAGGAAGTTTCAGCATGGCAGTGAATGCACTAAAAGCAAAAGCCCGCAGGGCACTCTATGCAATTAAAAGAACATTTTACAAAATAAACATCCCAATTACAATCTGGTGCAAAATATTTGACAGCATAATCCAGCCTATTGCGCTGTATGGAAGTGAGGTTTTGGGTCCACTCCGTATGCACGACTACAGGAAATGGGACAGGCATCCAACTGAAGCCCTACATGCAGAATTCAGAAAAGAACCTTGAAATTTTGGATGCACCTGAACAGCAGTCCCAAGAACTCCCTCCACTTTGAGGCACTAAAAACCCAGGAGCTGAAACCTGAAAAGAGTCCCCTAAGCCAGCTGGTACTGAAGCTAACTAACTCAATAACAACAACTAATACACATCAAGCTCCAGTTCTGTTTCCCAAACATCAAACAAGGAAATAGTTAGGGTTTAAGTATCCTTCCAGGCTGACAGGAGATGGCGTTGGTCATCCCATCTCACGTGGACTACACTGAATCAGACTCTGATTAGTGGCAACCTGGCAATCCGGAGCAGATAGCTACTGACACAGCCATGCAGAACAGTGAAACACTGCAAAGTCATAATATTCCCGCTTATCTCTAAATACATAGTCACACATATACACAGGGACAGTACAGATATCATACAGTCATTACATAGAATCATACTTTTAGTATCAAAGTGACCCACTAATGAGAAATGCAGAACATTAAACCACATATTGGAATATTGGGCATAATGTTCTATTCCACTTTCTCTCAGTCCCCCTTTTTCAGCCTTTATGGCTGGAACATTTAATCAAATAATGCTACTGGGAAAATGCACAAAATATAAATGATTATACACTTGTTTCATTAAAGTTAGTCAGATCCAAATAAGCAGGTACTGTACATGACTAAATACATGATTTAACTAATTTCTCCATAAGTCATGAAAAATAGCTACACATGATTGGTGTACAATAACAACCACAGTAAATCAAAAAGAATATATTTGGTCCATCCTCTTAACTATCCAGAAACTTAGAGGCATCAGGACCTAAATCACATCTATATAAAAATAATAAGTTCTGAATCCAATACTCTCAAGTCCCCCTTTAAAAGACTTGAAGCCTTTGACACCAAACAATAGCACACATTCTGATTGAATCAGGATGAGCCTATTAATTAACTGAGAGTAATGCAGTAATTGTGTCTCTCAACAATGCTCAAATAGAATAGAACCCAATAAAGGAAATGAATCAAATGAAACATGGTTGCATGTATAAAAGTGGCCCTGACTGTCTTGATTTCTCACAAGGTGTGAAAAAAAAGTTTACAGACCACAGAGTAATAACCAAACAGTTCAAGGGCGGGGGAAAAACAAGACAAAAGAAAAAGTAATAGGGTCTGTAAGGCTCCCCCTTTTGACTACTGATTGCACCTGAAACAAAACACAGTGATATACATATCTGGGCCCAAGGCCCCAGTAGTGCTTCCTAAGTTTCAACTAACATTATTAAAAAGATTTCAATTGCAATACTGCTATGGTCAGTCACCAAGTTAGTAATTAGCAATTAAATATAAATTCACATGGTCATGATCTTCATGGATACTCTTTTTTTTTGTGTGTGTGCCTCATATCATGAATTGTTTATCATACAGCAACGCTATAAATTATCTGAACCTTTTTCCACATTGTTTAAAGCAGGCCTAAAGGAATGTTTTAAAGAACTTGGTTAGAACTTTATTCTTAAACAAATGAAAAGTTGTATTTTATTTTATTGCATTGCTGTATCCAAAATAATTGTAAACAATATGGTCTAGTACAGTGTTTTTCGACCTTTTTTGTGCCACGGCACACTTTTGACACTTAAAATGTCCCACGGCACACTAACACACTAATCCTGTGTGAAGAAAAAATAAACATACCATAGCCTAAAATTTCAAAATAATACACAGATATGGCTTCTATGCAAGACCTGCTCAATATAACAAGCGCCCTCTGTTTCATTTGTAGGTGACTATATCTAATTTAATTGTTGTTTTGAACTGGATATGTGATGATTCTGTGAATACTGGATATGGGGCCCCCGTTGTACAATGCCTGCATACCACAAATAGTGCAATCATACAATCAATGAGAGTATGTGGTTATAAATTCTTTGATGCAACAGTTGCTTTTCTGGACCAGTGAGTGACATTTGGGTAATTTTCTGTGGCACACCTGATGATCTCTCACGGCACACTACACTCTCGCAATACTGTTAGGTAAATCAATTCGGAATCAAGAAGATGAGACAGGAGCCAGTGATCAAAATCATCCAATTATATTGAATCTTTGCAAAGAGTGAGGATAGTACAACACAGCTGGTTGAAACAAAGAGCTTTACATTCTAAGAGTGCTTATATACTTAAGTGGCTACATAAGTCAAGCGTAACTACACCCATAGTCATACAACTCAAACGTGACTACTCTCAATGGGTAGTCACTTAATCAAATGTTGGTGGTTTGTTACCTTGTTGTTGTGAGCAGATCTCTCATATATATCAGAATCTCAGGCTTCTCTGAGTATATCTTATTCTAGGGCTAGGGCCTGAATCACCAGGGGGAAAAAAAGATAAGATGGGCGGTAAGTCTCTGGTAAGTCTCTGGTTTACCCGTTGCTGCGTGTTCAGCTCCCTTACGGGTGTTTCCAGAGGCCCATCTCCAGAACCAGGACTGAGAGATCACCCCCTCCATTTTGTTCCAGAGGAAAAACAAACACTTAGATGGTAGAAATTATTCAATGACAATTGTAATTTAATGGCATATAATTTTCCAAAACTGGCAAATCTAACAAGAATATCAAACAAGGGCATTACATGTCTCTTTTAGCATTGACAGTAAAATAAACAAAATAAAATAATTAAGGCATGTTGACCAAACACAAGCCAAAAGAAAACATGTTGCCACTCTTAAGAGAAGTAACTCTTGACTGAATGAATATGGTGTGCTATCAACATCAAAGCGTCATTTTAAAATCCTCTGACAAGCAACACCTTCAAATTGGTCGAACTTAGATATAAAATATCTTTAACTTCATAATTCAAGTGTAATAAATGTCTTCTCTCTCTCTCTCTCTCTGACCTTCAAGTGCAGAGATAACAACCACTCATACACACACAGCTAAGTCAGAGAAGATCTGTACCTTATGGTTAAGTGTGTTAGTGTTTTCCGTACCAGCAAGAGTGCCCTCAATGGTGACCACAGAATATCCTTTACCTTTGTGAAAAGGAACAACTCAACAGGAGAGAAGTAATTAGACTTCAAACACTTAACAAAATCTTGGCTTCAGTTTAGTTGAGAATAGTTTAGTAAATCAAACAAGTTTGAATCCCAAGCAAAAAAAAACAAAAATAATTATCTTAGCAAAAAGCAAAAAAAAAAACAATTAAATACAACAGTCAGATGCATCTTTCATATGTGTATTCTCAATTACAGTCTGTAACAGATATGTGACCTTCATGCATATCAGCTGGCCAACACACACACTCTCACTCAGGCCTCATGTCGACTGACAGGAGGGAAGACAAAGACAAAACGAGCTCAGTCTTTAGTTGCAACACATAACATGTAACATGTAGCCTATAGTTTTAGACAGATTCTTTCTTCTAATTATTTTGTGGTATTTTTGATTGGCTGACACACAATGTTAGCAGCACTGGGATGTTTTGAATAGGTTTCCCCACCTTTATCTTAACTTGGCCCAACTAATGCTGCTGACCATGTGTGGCTGTCACAGACAGACAAAGCTGCCAAGTAGCTACTGTAAGTTAACTTTCCCTTAACAACGCAGATGAGGCGGATTCAAATAGCTTTGCAGCTCCGAACAAACTATGCCAAATAGTAGTTCAAGCAGGGACAGGTTGACACTCAGACATGTTAGTATCAGAGAGTACCTTTAGCAGACAATGGCAAAGCACACATACACATAATCCATAGGTACGAAACATACATGGACATACATGTCGAGACATAAACTGACTCATGTTCCTGATTGGTTACCGTAAAGTGACTGGTCTCAAAATTTGACAGATTTTCCAATTTAGCAAACCCAGTGATTGTGATCTCTCGCCCAGACCTGGCATCAATCATCTGTAACTCTCCGGAGATTCGTTGACGTAGGCCCAACCTGTGTGCGCACACAATTTGTTCCTTTTTTTTTTTTGGGGCTTTTTATGCCTTTTACTCAGATAGGATAGTGGAGACTGACAGAAAGTGAGTGGGAGAGAGAGCAGGGGTG
>NW_027468859.1:25248557-25386057 GCF_046254945.1 Alosa pseudoharengus | reverse complement strand
ACCTGCCGCCCGGTCTCCGGTTGCGTGCATGAACGTGGACACTGTGCGTCTGTTTGGGTAACCTCAGGGACGCGGTGGATTTCCTGAGGCCTAGACATTGAGCTCTTGTCTTTTCTGTGCTCCTCGACTATTAAGATCAGCATGAGCAGCATGAGAATAAATTATCAATCTTCTGATACTTGACATAAGCTGCCTGCCTGCCTGCAGACCACACCGCAGAGGCCTCTCATCCCACAAAAGCTTCTTATCCCGACCCGCTTGTCAAGGCAAGGAGACGCGGTAAAAACATGATGATGAATCGCCCTCTAGTGGAGATAGTTTGCTCAGACGCGCAGGTTTCGTTCGTTTCTTCTCTTGAAAGAGCCCCATGTCATTCCCTAGGACAGTGTTTTTCAACCACTGTGCCGGGGCACACTAGTGTGCCGTGAGAGATCATCAGGTGTGCCGCAGAAAATTACCCAAATGTCACTCACTGGTCCAGAAAAGCAACTGTTGCATCAAAGAATTTATAACCACATGCTCTCATTGATTGTATGATTGGACTATTTGTGGTATGCAGGCATTGTACAACGGGGCCCCATATCCAGTATTCACAGAATCATCACATATCCAGTTCAAAACAATTAAATTAGATATAGTCACCTACTACGGAAGCTTATTGCTGCCACACTAAAAGAAATAAAAAGGCTCAGTATTATGTAATTATGTGAAAAGTTTCTTGTTATAACAATATCTTTTTCATGTTTTGACAAAATATTTATCACGTTATTACATGAAATTATCACGTTATTTCATGATACTGATATTTTCACCCTTCCCCACAGCCTTAGAAATGACAGCGATGACCTGACATGCAGGCTACCGAGCCAGAGCGGTCTATACATTCACCCACATTGCGTGAAGATTTGCATATTTATCAAAGCCCTTTCTCCCTCTTGCGTCAAGTTAGCGAAAGTTTTATTTATTGTGTTGATAAGAAGATAAAGCAGAACTATCAGGCTGTGTAAGCCATATATATACAGTCTATGGTGTGAGCAGGCTATCCTGCACAGAACCTCTCTATCAGCCTCCTTTTCAGCAGCTTTCTGCCGATACACACACATCCCTCTTCGCTGCTCCTCAGTCAGCTGAGAATTGACCACACACACAGCCTACACACTCATACACACATGCACAAAAACAAACACTCATCAAGCAGCACTGTAATAGCAGTCAGGGTGCAAGTTCATAGACACGACTAGTTATCATTTATGCCAGCCATGAGCTCTCATGGCCTTGTTTCGTTTAGTTTCGTTATTTTAAAATAACGTGATAATTTCATGTAAAAACGTGATACATATCTTGTTAAAACGTGAAAAAGATATTGTTATAACAAGAAACTTTTCACGTAATTACATAATACTGAGCCTTTTTATTTATTTTAATGTGGCAGCAATAAACTTCCGTAACCTACAAATGAACAGAGGGAGCTTGTTTTATTGAGCTGGTCTTGCATAGAAGCCATAATAAGGCCATATCTGTGTATTATTTGAAATATTAGGCTATGGTATGTTTATTTTTTCTTCACACAGGATGTTAGTGTGCCGTGGGACATTTTAAGTGTCAAAAGTGTGCCGTGGCACAAAAAAGGTTGAAAAACACTGCCCTAGGAAGAGTGGTTTGATTCATTTTACCACTCGGTTGACAGTTGACTCGCGTGGATACCCAAAGTAGGGACCAGAGGGGGAAAAAATATCCAAACGAACTCATGGCGCCGCAAAGCTGTCCATCAGACAAGCTAATTTCACAACAACAACAAAAAAACAATAATAAACCGAGCCAGACTGTGTAGCTTGGCACCGGCATCTGCCAAGTCGAACTGCCAGTTGGCCCAGTTCGCATTGTATCTCTGGGGGTGACACGTCTTCTCCAACACAGTCTGCGGCGTCTCATCATCAGCACACCGCGCGGTTGAAGATTTGACAAGCCACTGATTGTGTTGGACTTGAATGAAAGACGGAAAGTCGGCCGCTCAAGACAAGACGCCGAGCCGGGACAGTCACAGCGGCAGTGGCGGCAGCTTGGTGTGTGGGCTATGTCTCAGTCTAGGTCCCTCTGTTGGCCGGTGTGTGTGTGTGCGTGCGTGTGTGTGTCGGGGAGGGGGGGCTTGGGGTCCAGTGCCAACCATTTGATTGCTTTGCAGTGCTGCTCTCAAGAGTAAGATCGGCCAGACAGACAGACAGACGGAACAGTCAAGTTTGAGACAAGAGGTGTAGCGACACCTAGTGATGTCACTCTGAATTTCACTTTGAAAAGTCTTTTCTGTAGTACTTCAATCATACATTGAATATCTCAATATTCAGTATAATATGTTGAGTAGGTCTAATATATAATCGTATAATCTAATTATAGGCCTACCTCCAAGATCACTTATGGTTTCATGTAGCCTGCATCTCAGTGTACAGCCCCCACAGTTGGGGGCTGTTTCTGAATATCGGTCTGTCTTATGCCAAGTACTTTTGCCCCCCCTAGTGGATGCTTTGTAGGACTACCAGACGCACGATCAGAACTGTTGAAGAGCACGGCATCGCTTTGCAGTTTTTCTCGATTGCTTTGACCTGCTTGATCCACTTGGTCTTCATTAACACCTTCTTTGCACAGCAGAAGTCATCTCTTGCAATTGTGCTCACACGTTTTCATTGGGTTCACACATTTCTCACACCCTTTTGCAAAACAGTTAAGATAGATGTCACAGATGTCATTCAAAGACCCCAAACTCTATTGATTTTCTTGTGCTAAAAAAAGTAAACTAGGAATAGGAACCTATTCCCAAGGTTGAAATATTCCTTGCATACGTCTGAATCTCTGATACACCTGTGTGAAATTCCTTTGCACAATTCTTCAATCAACAATCATTCATTATCCATAAAAGATACCATGTCTGTTCTATGTTGATATTTGCAAGTATGGATCTAAGGACATTTAGATAAAGTGCTGTATTGCCTATTTGGTGAAGAAAACAATACAAAAGCTCACAAGTCCAGGTGTTTACTGTTGGTCTATTTCAATGAAAAATGACAAGTTGTAGTTCAATTAAATTTGTCTTGTCTAGGTGCTTACTGGTGTTACATGTCAATGACAGCTACTTGGGAGGGATGAATACAATTCATTTGTATTCAATACATTTAGTCTTCTTAGTTTTTCTGATACCAGAAAAATGCGGCTGGGGATGTTCGCCTCCTTGTTGTTCCTGTCAAGGTTGCCATGGTCGTGGAGGCACAGGCAAGATACTATACAGTTGAGAGAGAGGGTAGGAATAGTGCAATATCAGAATAGACTGAGATTTAAGATTTAAATATAAATATAGTGCAAGGCAGTTCAGTGCAATGATAATAATTAGTATTAATATTAAAAACAACATGAGGTACTGTAGATGAGCAGAACAGCGTTGATAGACTTTGTTCAGTGTAAGGGGGGCTGTTTCTGAGCGTTCAACAGAGTGACTGCTTGGGGGAAGAAGCTGTCCTTGTGTCGGCTGGTTTTAGCAACAGTGCCCTGTATGTGCGCCTACCAGAAGGAAGGAGTTTGAACAGTCTGTGACCAGGATGTGAGGGGTCTGCAGAGATTTTTGCTGCCCTTTTCCTGACCCTGGACCGGTACAGGTCCTGGATGGAGGAAAGGTCAGCTCCAATGATCGTCTCTGCAGCCCTAATTGTCCGTTGCATTCTGGCCCTGTCCCGTTTGGTGGCTGACCCAAACCAGACAGTGATGTAGGTGCAGATGACAGACTGAATGATGGCTGAGTAGAAAGTGGTCAGCAACTCCTTAGGCTCAGGAAGCATAACCTCTGCTGGGCCCTTTTCTGGATGGAATCAATGTGGGGAGACCATTATAGGTCCTGTGAAATGGTTGATCCCAGGAACTTAAATGAATCCACATTGGACACTGTGTCGTTCTAAATGGCGAAAGTGGGGAGTGAGGGGGGGGGGGACTGTTCCATATGGACTGTTCCATACTCGTGTGCAAGCAGATTACTTCAAATGCGCCGCTGACTATCAAAATACTGATGCGCTATTTGAAGATGCGCTATTTGAAGATGCGCTATTTGAAGTTGTGCTGCTCACTGTTAAAGGGAATGACAAATGTTATTCTCATTGGTTTAAATGATGTTACGCCCAAAACACACCTATGACTGATTAAGAAACCTAGGAAGGCCTTGTTGCACCATCTGATAACGAAAACACTCCCAATGTGGACTGGACATCCTACTAAATTTAAATAACCTTTTGACTAGTGACCATGCGCTTTAGACAATCACTTCGGTGGCCGTTATCCCTTACATGTCAGAGCAATTACATTCAAAAATGTACCTTGATATTACATCACAATTTATAATGAAGTTTAAAATGAAAAATACAATATATCAGATGGATTTCACGAATAATTAGTAATGAAAAACAAGATTTCTAATTTCCTATTAAATTAAATGTCATGGCGCTGTTGCGCTGCACGGCCACCAGATAATGCCATTTCACTGCTTGCTTTTACATTCAAAAAAGGGCCAAAGTGCAGTGCCATGCCTCCATCTGGTGACCTAAAATATTTTAATGTAGCCCATTATATTTATTAGAAGAAGTGGCCGTTGATTATTATTTGTGTAATTTATCTGATATATTGTGGTTTTCTTTTTAAACTTTGTTCCTTTATAAATTGTGGTATCATTAAGTTATGTTTTTTAAATGTAATTACTCTGACATTCAACATTAAACGACCATACATTTGAGCAATGGGCATAGTTAGGGGCTGACACTTTGCATATAATTTCTCCTGACTGCTTCAGCCAAATTCTGTTATTCCTGCTGTATATATGTTGTACCAAAATGTAAGCCTAAGTGAAATGGTTGCTGGCATAAGTCAACGCCGTTAGTTTAAGCACATAATTGACGCAGGCCTCTTGTTTTGATGTGTTGAATTGAAGTCAATAGGAGCTGTACATCGGTAAATTGCGGTGACCAACAAATATTTTGCCGGATAGCGTGACGGCGGTCAATCTACCGCTTGTGCTGACAGGTGTTACATGGCAACTGGCTGCGTTGATGACGTTTCATGATTGATGACGAGTCTTTTACAGATGTGGCCGCTTGCAGATTTGTCACTTTATATATATATAAACTAGAAACAAACACAAATATGCATGACATGTTAGTACTACATGCACTGGACCATGAATATGCCACCCAAAAAACAAACACCTAGCATAAATTAACTCTATGTGGGTATCGAACCACGAATAAATTGAACTTTTTGCTTGATAGTCTACCTGCTTGCGCCACGAACCAGCTGATGGAGCTCACAGAAATTGACTTGAGTTGTATGATTAAAAGAAGTCAGCTAATGTTATTATCATTGTAACAAGTTAACATAGCTGTTCATGTTATCTGGCTACCATGTTATCATGCTACCGTTGCCCAAGCCATTTAGTAGGCCTTCAAAGTATCATGGTTAAGTTACAAACGTTTCACTGATGTTAGGATGTGGCCACCCGAAGTGTCTGAGGCACATGAACGTCAGCAAATAAATTAAATAAAAATGTGTTATCTAATTGTGTATCCTTTTGTCCAGCCTATTATTTTAAGAATTCAGTTCATGAAACACAGGCATTGAAACGCACACTGCAATGGGCAGGAGAAGTCTATAATGTGTCCATATTTTACACAAAATTTGCGCACAGGGAGAGTGAAAACTCTTAGGCTTAAAGGGGTGGTTCAGGATTTTGGACATAGGACCTCATTTCCAAGTAAGCAAGTGTGATATTTATCAGTGGAGACTGTTTTCAACAGTCTTACCCATAGGCGTGCATAAATAGACACTAGGTGGTGCTAAAGCACTAAGTTTGCCCTTTATCAACGAAAATGCCCTTTTGAAACTTGTTTTTTTATTATTATTATTAATATTATTAAGATTTTACTGAGGTCGGTTTTGAAATGATCTTTTGAAAACCTGAGCCATTAAAAACGACTGAAACAATGCCCCGAAATGAGCCACCTCCTTGCGCACACCCGACCAGCCTATCTCTCTTCCTTTGTCACGTGAACTCGCGCAGTCGCGCGCAGGGCACGCCAGATGCGCAGCAGCACCATAGCAGTTCAGTAAGCGTCTTCAGATAGCAGGCATGGTCGCTGACAGGCTGCTTCTCCCGTGCCCAATCAGCCAGGTAACATACAGATCAAGCAAAATCTGACAGTTTGCCTACATGTAATATTTTTGTTGTGCAGTAAAATGTCTCATTCAGCACCAAACAAGCATTTTTGCCGACTGGTCACCTGATAAACTAGTTAGATGAAGCTAGATAAAGTTTTACGCTGTAGCCCAAATCAATGACACATAACGTGACGACCACATCGGTAGATTTTGCAAATTTATGTGTTAAGAAGAACGTTTTCTGTTGTATATATTTTGTTAGGCAACATGTATTAACACATTCATTTGTGACAGAAGAAACGGGAAGTTCCCCATTACTTGCGAAAAATGTCCATCTGCATTCATGTAATGACAACAGTCAGTAGCCCACTATAACTCCTTCTCGTACTGTTTGTCTTACAGATCAAGTAAAATCGTACAGTTTGCCCTCTAAGCCCAACGTGTAATCATTTTGTTGTGCAGTAAAATGTATCATACAGCATCAAACAACTAAGCATTTTTAGCCGACTGGTCACCTGATAAAGTTTTACGCTGTAGCCCAAGTCAATGACAGATAACGTGAGGACGACCACATAGGCTACAAATAATTATGACCGCCGCGCAGCGAAGCGGCGGTCATATAGGTTTAGTCAGATTTTTTTTTTTTTTTTTTTTTTTTTTTTCTTTTTCGCATGCCCAAATTTCCGTCAATGAGTCCCGGGACACTGAAAGACCGGGGTACACGAAACTTGGTGGGCATGTAATCCCACATGGATAGCATGGAACCATCGTTTTTCGTTTTGATCTGTAGCCCCCCCCCGCTGGACTGGACCCCCGAAAGGAGGGTAGGGCAGACACAGTTTTCTGTGAATATCTCGAAAACCGTAGTGTTTAGGAGGACCATTTTTTTTTTGGTATGTTGATCTCAAGAGGCCATGTCAACCCATTCAATAACCACTCATTTCATGTATAGCGCCACCTATAGTTAAACACAAAAAAGTAAAAATGAGGTGTTGTAATCGCAGGTATCTGTGACCTAACATAGTCAAAACTGCACGAAATTGGAAGTGTAGGATCATTATGACACCCTCTGAATGCACGCCAAGTTTCGTGGAATTCCGTTCATGGGGGGCCACACAATAAATGAATTTATGTTACTATACACCAACTGGCCTGTAGGTGGCCGGAGACAGTTTTCTGTGAATATCTCGAGAACCGTAGGGCCTAGGAGGTCCACCTTTTTTATGTATGTTGGTCTTAAGGGGGCATGTCAACCCATCCCATTACCACTTATTTCATGTATAGCGCCACCTAGTTAAAAATTAAAAAGCAAAAAATTAGGTGTTTTCATCACAATATCTCTGGCTGACAAGGTCAAAACTGCACGAAATGAAAAGTGTAGGATCATTATCACACCCTCCGAATGCATGCCAAGTTTTGTGTACTTTCGTTCATGGGGGGCCTTACAATAAAATAATCTATGTGTACATTTAGTGACGTACACCAACAAGGATTCCCGGGACACTGAAAGACCGGGGTACACAAAACTTGGTGGGCATGTACCCCCACATGGATAACATGGAACCGTCATTTTTCGTTTTGATCTGTAGCCCCCCCGCTGGACTGGACCCCCCAAAAGGAGGGTAGGGCAGACACAGTTCTCTGTGAATATCTTGAGAACTATAGGGCCTAGGATGACCATTTTTTTCCGTATGTTTGCCTCCAGGGGTCATGTTAACCCATTTCATGTGCACACATGTGCACAAACAGATACACACACACACACACACACATACATTCACAGTAATCATACGTATGACACATACTCACACAGTAGACATATACGCTTGCATGCACAGGCACATACGCAGGCACACACACAAGCACGCACACACACACACACACACACACACAAACGCATAACATAAACATGTACATGCACACATGCACACAATTCAAGAATTTCTCAGAATTATGAACAGGCAAGATGGAGGTGGGGTTGTATAAAATGAATTTTACATGTGAAATCTATGAACTAATCATGTTTTGGTACTTGTTGTCTAGCAGATATCAGTGAGAATTGAGTGTGGATAATGCAATTTAGTGAGACAGTTAGAATCATATAGGCCTTTCAGCGTGATTTCTTTTTGTGGAAAAAATGTGCTGGACTGGGCGGTGGTCATATTTTGTACCGCTCTGCGGTACATCTAGTTTCGGTAGAGTTTGCAATTGCAAATCTACAGTATGTGTTAAGACGAACGTTTTCTGTTGTGTAGGTTTTGTTAGGCAACATAAATTAACACATTTTGGTCTCTTTATTGTCTTAATTGTATATTGATTTACTAATTGCAGCACAAGTCAAATTTCATTCAACATGTGCGTGTCATTTTTTTTTATAATTAAGTGTTCCACGTGCGCTAAAAAGTACAACTGATTATCCCGCCCCTCGGACTGAGCACTGCGAATTTTAATGTGGGTCTGGCTCGTCAGGCTAGGGATCTACTTCAGTGCCTAATGTTTTCTTCTAAAACTGATAGTTCTGGTCCTTGATTGTGATTGGCTAAATGTGTGTGTGTGTGTGTGTGTCGGTGTGTGTGCGCACACGTGCATACTTTCAGAATCCTCATTTTGTGTGTGTGTGTGTGTGTGTTGTGCTGTTGTTGTTGCTGTTGAAGTCTTAGGCATTCGTTAACCAATGAACACTTACTATAAGTGTAGCAACGCCGTTATCACACAATATTTCAATATTTCCAACAGAGTAAGAGTTCAACTACCCATAAAGATGTCTGTTGGTTATTCAAATATATTTGATAAGGGCCCAAGTGTAGAGCCTGCCACTGTGAGCACATTTGTCTATCATCTGTCTATTCAGTGAGCCATTTAGCTGCCTCAGCTGTTATATGGCAATAATGCATCATATTAAGTGTTGCAACCCCTTTATCACACAGTATTTCAATATGTGAAACACATGAACGGGAGCATGTCAAAGAACCGTTTCCCTGGCAACGGGAGGAGAGAGGATTGTCAGGTGATCGAAGTAGATGGGAGAAGCTGTATGTACTGTAGAAACAGACAAGTTCGTCAGACTGGGCTGTGTCTACATCAAGTTCTCTAACATCTAGAGACACATGAAGGAGCTTGACCTAAAACGGGACTGTCTATGATTTTTAGAAGTTTCATGGAAACAGTGTCATGAAATGAGTTAAAGCATGGACAACGTCATGGAAACAGTGTCATGAAATGAGTTAAAGCATGGACAACGTCCATATCTGTGCACTGACATGGCCTTGTGGCTTATCTCACCTTATCTCCTCACAGGCCTTAACTACCAGAACCCTGGCACATCAGTAAAGACCTCACCGCACTGCACCCATGCATCCCGTACACGCGTGCACACACACACATACACACAAATATATAGTATATATATATGTGTGTGTATATATATATATATATATATATATATAATCTGATCTGATAGGCCTACATTGGATTGGCAATAGTCATACAATGAAAGCTCTCAGCACCATTTCCCTTTTTAGGGGAAACAAGCTAAAACCAAATCATTGATTTCAGGATGTAAGACCAATAGCAGTCCCACTAGTTTTTAATTCACAGGAGATTCAATCTGTTTACCGACACAATGGTTATGAAGGAATAGGTGTAGCCTAACTGACTCTGTCAGGTGACTGTGACTGTGTACATTAACAACCTAATTCAGTTCCAACTTGGTTTGGAGGAAGAGGGGCCAACAGCCTCATAATGAAGATTGCCTGCTTTCACCTAATGCCACTGCATTCTAAGTCTGTATATTTCTGCTGAAATTATCGCAAGGTTAAAAATACATACAGCCTCATACTGTGTCGATTGATGTTAGAATGTTTGTTCGTCAACAAGGTTTTTGGAGCAGTTTTGAATTTTTGCATTTTTCCACATCCATATGTTGTCAGCAAAGATAACAAGGTTTCCTACTGCAAGTTCTTTATTTGACATATTCTTAAGGGCACATACAACAAATATTGAGTTTGGTGTGCAAAGGCCTTTTGTTTGTAGCTTTAGGGCCACACAGACACCTACTAGATAATATCCCTTTGGAAACGTTGTGGGTGTGTCCTATGAGATGGAACGTTAGCGGTCGTGCAGAGCAAAATGATCAGGGTTGGGTAGTAACGGATTACATGTAATCTGGATTATGTAATCAGATTACAAAAATCAAGTAACTAGATTACAATAAAAAAAATTGTGTAATCAGATTACAGTTACATTGTTGGGGATTACCTGATTACATTTTATCATGCAAGCAATGCAACTTTTTAATGATAGCCTAGTTATCTTTTAATTCGACAAGCTTCGGACTTGCCGGTTCGATCCCCGACCAGTAGAAAAAATGTGGGCGGGGAAAGTGGTTGAGCACTGCTCTCCCATGCCCACATCCATGGCTGAAGTGCCCTTGAGTAAGGCACCTAACCCCTCATTGATCCCCGAGCGCCGTTGTAGCAGACAGCTCACTGCTCCGGGTTGGTGTGTGCTTCACCTCACTCTGTGCTCATTGTGTGCTTCACCTCACTGTGTGTTCACTGTGCTTCACTAATTCGTGGATTGGGAGACCAAATTTCCCTCACGGGATCAAAAGAGTATCTATACTTACTTACTAACTTATTTACTATTTGGGCAGGTCTCTCGGCACACTGCCTGATCTTTTCCTCCTAATCTTAATGTAGCCTCTTGTTTTAGTGTTACCGTTTACTTTGAGAAAGTCACCAGGTCCCCCTGGTTGAAAAACATCCCAAAGGAATAATTTTCTCACCCCCACAATTGAAATGAACATGGACAAAGCTTGGGGCAGCCGTGGCCCACTGGTTAGCACTCTGGACTTGTAACCGGAGGGTTGCTGGTTCGAGCCCCGACCAGTGGGCCGCGGCTGAAGTGCCCTTGAGCAAGGCCCCTAACCCCTCACTGCTCCCTGAGCGCCGCTGTTGTTGCAGGCAGCTCACTGCGCCGGGATTAGTGTGTGCTTCACCTCACTGTGTGTTAACTGTGTGCTGTTTGTGTTTCACTAATTCACCGATTGGGTTAAATGCAGAGACCAAATTTCCCTCACGGGATCAAAAAAGTATATATACTTATACTTATAAAGGTTAAGCTGAGTTGTGCATGTTTGGAGAATAGTGATCCATGATCACATCCATGACTAAGTGATCAATTTTGGGATGGGGAAAATTTCAACCACCAAAATACCACCCCCAAAGTGGAGAATAGCTATAGAAATGTATTAGTTTTGGGTGTTTTTCAGACAATGGG
This sequence comes from Alosa pseudoharengus, assembly GCF_046254945.1. Lineage (NCBI taxonomy): Eukaryota > Metazoa > Chordata > Actinopteri > Clupeiformes > Clupeidae > Alosa > Alosa pseudoharengus. Next base: position 25,374,597 of record NW_027468859.1, on the reverse strand, counting down.
ACCTGGTGACCCGAAAGTAAATGGTAACACTAAAACAAGGGGCTACATTAAGATTTTTGGAGGAAAAGATCAGTTAATTCACACAGGAATGCTTTACTCAGAGCAAAGAGATTTCATAGATGTAATGAAATAATAAACAGAAAAATAGAATGAGAATTCTTTCATCAATTCAGTGGTGGTGTCTTTTACTTAAGGGACATATTTATTGAAGTAATCTAAAAGTAATCCTAAAGTAATCAGATTACGTTACATGTTTTTGGTAATCCTGATTACGTTACTGATTACAAAAATTGCCATGTAATTTGTAGTCAGTAATGGATTACATTTCAAAGTAATCTGACCCAACCCTGAAAATGATATCATCAACATGGGCAGATAGACTAGGTGGCCACAGAGAGCCTTAGCCTGGCAGCAGTCAGTGAAATGTTTGAAAGCTTAACCATGATACTTTGAAGACCTACTGGCTTGGGCAACTGCTGTAGCAAGACAACATCGCAGGTAGCCATGATCAGCCGTGTTAACCTACTACAATCCTTTGTAGCTTTAGGGCCACACAGACACCTACTAGATAATATCCCTTTGGAAACGTTGTGGGTGTGTCCTATGAGATGGAACGTTAGCGGTCGTGCAGAGCAAAATGATCAGGGTTGGGTAGTAACGGATTACATGTAATCTGGATTACGTAATCAGATTACAAAAATCAAGTAACTATAATCAGCCCAGATTACAATAAAACAATTGTGTAATCAGATTACAGTTACATTGTTGGGGATTACCTATCCACACAAATATGAAACATACTGAATGAATGGACAAAAATAAAACTAGCGATCTAGCTGGGATTCGAACCACGCATGGACAAGAAAGTAGATTGGATTAGCTTCTACATCGTCTATACCACTACACTACGAGCCGCTGAAATCAATGCCAGATTTCTATGTATATATTGAACTGTTAGTCAAAGTTAACACAAGTTAACATGTGAGAAATATACGCCCATGTTAACTGGTGCTATCACAATTTAACATGGGCATATGCAAGCCTCAAAACAACAAAATAGGTTCTTCTTTGCCTCACATACCAAAACCTAACTGATGTACAACAAACTGGCATGTCCCACTAACACTTTATTCCGTTTTGGGGGTTAATAATATGAAACACGTCAGTCATGTGCAAAAATTATCATAACTTAGTGTCATGTCTCGGTGAAGTTATGCAGTGAGCTGTCTAGTGATTTGAAGTGAACACATGAAACTTATTTTCTCCGAGTTAAATATTATTTAATTTGTTGGTCCTAATTTGACGACACAAAATGGTTATCATGGTAGCATATATTACAAAACTTCAATGTAGCTAGAGAGTTTGATGACAGATGTTGCTGTTTCAGATTCCCACGTAGCCTAAATTAGAAAATAGTTTAGCCTACTTACTGCTCGTTCAGCAGCCTGCAAAACATTCACTTAGCCTAGATGTTTGCTATAATGAATATCTTGATCCATTGACAAATAAGCTGTCACAAGACAACATAGACCTACATTCATTTAATAGGATCACCATGCTATTGCATAGATACAAAATAACCAGTGGTGCAATTGGTTAGCAGGGTGGACTATTACTGCTAGCTTGCTATTTTAGTGAGCAGCACCAAGTGATTTTTGCGCATTATAATCACGATGTGTGTTTCTGCACAAAAAACGAGCAACGTCTGATGGGGTCATTTGTTACTGTTTGTGATGCAAAATTACTGAGGCAAAATTCATCTGCATTATTCAAGGCATGCATTCGCTGTGTTTGCTCATGTTACTATCACCAGTTAACATGGACATCAGGATAGCTAGTAAGCTAGTAGACTAGTCTACTAGACTAATGACAAGCGTTGCTCTGTGGCGTAGTGGTGATAGTGGTAATAGTGCTTACTGCTTGGAGCATTTTGCCTCAGTGAGACTCATGTTCGAAACCCAACAAAACCTTCGCTGATTTACTTTGACACATTTCCTGTTTGCACAACATTTTGTGTGGATGCTTAAGCAGACATGCATTATACATAGCAATTCCCACATGTTTTCGGCAAGATCTTGCTTCATATTCTGTCGCACACTGTAGGCTTGTGAAAATGTGAATCTCCAGCACTGGAAGGGCGGAGGCAGAGCAAAGCGTTGTTAACAAGTAGGCAGGGTCTTGTTGAATATTCACGGCTTTTATGCAAATATCACAAGTTAACCTGCTCACCATCTAAACTGGAACACCGGCACTGGTGCCAGGTTTGAGCTGATCTGGAGGTAAGCCTCCCCTCCCCTGGATACACCCACACACACACACACCTTAGCGTCTATTTATACCTTCATGTTAAACGCATGAGGTTCGGGTCTCCGGATGCTAGGACGGTTTGATAGCCTCTATACTAGCGTAGGCGGTAACCCAGCTGCATGGCCTACAATGGAGTATTATGCACGTTAGATATAGATTATAGCCATGTCTAAACAACAGAAAAGCTCATCAAAACGCGTGCAAGATGCAAAGGAATAGGGCAGGACTTGGACCACAAGAAAAGGCGCGATATTTTGAGAAATTACGGTTTATTGGCAGTGCAGATCCATATGAGGGAGACACAGTACCAAGTCCAACTACAAAAGCGCCCCCCTTCCTCTGTTAACTTCTTGCATTTTTCTCCTTTCTCCCTGTTTTTTTTAATAACTTTTGTGTGTGCGTGTGTGTGCCAAAGTTTTTTTAATAACTTTTTTAATAACTTTTGGAAGTCGATACCTACTCCAGATGTTTTTCTCGGTCTGAGCTAATTGGTACAACCTAACACACGGCAATAATTAACCATTTTCCTTGACGACTTTAGGGATCTACTAGCCTAGAAATCTAGACGCACCCCAGCGGCAGCAAATTTAATTTGCTGCCCGGGCTAGTCGAGCTGAAAAAATGAAACTTCGATAGGGCCCATCACACCGTGTATAGAGTCGTTAGGCGGGCTTAACATAATGATTTATGGCAGAGTTGAAACGGTTTGGCGTGAATTCCCTGCTACTTGAAAACAAAGAAGATGGATGTTGTTATTGGCAAAAGTTTGAACTAGCCAACGCGCATGGGACTCATGAGTTGTAGCGCTCTCCTATTGCATGCAGAGGGAATTTGAAAGACAACCGATTATCCCGCCCCTCGGACTGAGCACTGCGAATGGTGAGTCCCCAGACCCTACATTTTAATGTGGGTCTGGCTCGTCAGGCTAGGGATCTATTTCAGTGCCTAATGTTTTCTTCTAAAACTGATAGTTCTGGTCCTTGATTGTGATTGGCTGAATGTGTGTGTTTGTGTGTGTGTGTGTGTCGGTGTGTGTGTGTGTGTGTGTGTGTGCGCACACGTGCGTACTTTCAGAATCCTCATTATGTGTGTGTGTGTGTATATGTGTGTGTGTGTGTTGTGCTGTTGTTGTTGCTGTTGTTGAAGTCTTAGGCATTTCTTAACCAATGAACACTTACTATAAGTGTAGCAACGCCATTATCACACAAAATTTCAATATTTCCAACAGAGTAAGAGTTCAACTACCCAGGAAAATAAAGATGTCTGTTGGTTATTCAAATATATTTGATAAGGGCCCAAGTGTAGAGCCTGCCACTGTGAGCACATTTGTCTATCATCTGTCTATGCAGTGAGCCATTTAGCTGCCTCAGCTGTTATATGGCAATAATGCATCATATTAAGTGTTGCAACCCCTTTATCACACAGTATTTCAATATGTGAAACACATGAATGGGAGCATGTCAAAAAACCGTTTCCCTAGCAATGGGAGGAGAGAGGATTGTCAGGTGATCGAAGTAGATGGGAGAAGCTGTATGTACTGTAGAAACAGACAAGTTCGTCAGACTGGGCAGACTGGGCTGTGTCTACATCAAGTTCTCTAACATCTAGAGACACATGAAGGAGCTTGACCTAAAACGGGACTGTCTATGATTTTCAGAAGTTTCATGGAAACAGTGTCATGAAATGAGTTAAAGCATGGACAACGTCATGGAAATTGTGTCATGAAATGAGTTAAAGCATGGACAACGTCCATATCTGTGCACTGACATGGCCTTATGGCTTATCTCACCTTATCTCTTCACAGGCTCTCTTCATATATATATTGTGACGGCCTGTTAGGCCTTCTGCTCGTTAGGCTGTTTTCTTTCTATTTGTTGAGCTGATGAGCTGCACCTGTGTGCAGGTGTGCAGATAAGAGGACCGCTTCCTCTCCCCTTGAGAGGGCCATTCTTGCTTTGGGTTTTGGACATGCAACACTGCACTCAGACACATTGCAAACACACAACATCCATGCATTACTGATGACTGACTTTGACCCACCTCACACTGTTTGTTTGTTATTTGGTTAGTTTGGTTAATAAATCTATATTTTAGTTAAAGGTCCAACCTCTCGACTCCCTCTTTTGTTGTGGCCTTACCCCTAGGTCATAACAATATGTGTGTGTGTGTGTGTGTTGGATCGGCAATAGTCATACAGAGAAAACTCTCAACACCATTTCCCTTTTTAGGGGAAACAAGCTAAAACCAAATCATTGATTTCAGGATGTAAGACCAATAGCAGTCCCACTAGTTTTTAATTCACAGGAGATTCAATCTGTTTACCGACACAATGGTTATGAAGGAATAGGTGTAGCCTAACTGACTAGGTTTGGAGGAAGAGGGGCCAACAGCCTCATAATGAAGATTGCCTGCTTTCACCTAATGCCACTGCATTCTAAGTCTGTATATTTCTGCTGAAATTATCAAATACATACAGCCTCATACTGTGTCGATTGATGTTAGAATGTTTGTTCGTCAGCAAGGTTTTTGGAGCAGTTTTGAATTTTTGCATTTTTCCACATCCATATGTTGTCAGCAAAGATAACAAGGTTTCCTACTACAAGTTCTTTATTTGACATATTCTTAAGGGCACATACAACAAATATTGAGTTTGGTGTGCAAAGGCCTTTTGTCGCAGCTTTAGGGCCACACAGACACCTACTAGATAATATCCCTTTGGAAACGTTGTGGGTGTGTCCTATGAGATGGAACGTTAGCAGTCGTGCAGAGCAAAATGATATCATCAACATGGGCTGTATACTGTACCCAATGGCTTCTCAAAAATAGATGTGTCAACGTGTACTTGCCCAGCAAATGAGAGATGAAACTAGGGCTGACTTGCGTAAATCTGATTGGACAGTGATTGGGGTGACCGATATTGTGGTCTACAAATTCAGTGTCCTGACACTGAACCTACATCATCATCGGATGCAAGAAAGTCCATCATGGCTTCATTGAAGACTTGTGTTTTCTTGGTTTTGGTGCTGGCAGGTGAGAACCATTTGTAATCTTCTGTTTAGAGGATAAACTACTTTAGGGGTTTTGCTTGTCGGTGAGAAGGAGTGAGGAGGGAGAACAAGTACTAGATGCTGGCTGTTGTCAAGTGCGACTATCTGTAAAGAGAATGGAGGGGTTACACTTTACTTGACAGTGTCAACATAAAAGTGACATGACACTGTCATGAGCTTGTCATAAATAAGTCATAAACGTTTATGACATAACGCTTCTGTTATTAAGTGACATTCGGTTTTTGTCATAACAATTTAAGATTAGGGTTAGGGTTAAGTTAGGTTAGGGTTAGAGGTTAAGATTAGGGTTAGGTTTCATGTGTCATGACAGTGTCATGTGTCTCTTATGTAGGGTTGGGTATCGTTTGAATTTGAACGATTCCGATTCCAATTCCGATTTCTTATTTCGATTCCGGTTCCTAACGATTCTCGATTCCGATTTTTTTAAGAGGCAGGGTAAAAAATGTTTTAAATGAGCTAGCTAACCAACGGTCTTTCTCAGGGTATCTGCACATTTTCCAAGTGCAAATTTAAAGACTTTTAAGACCTTTTCAAGACATCTAAATGAAACTTAAGACTATACCACGGCAAAAATATATATATGACTGTTTATGCAATAGTTTTTTTTTCCTACTAATTTTAACCCCCACCCCATTTTGGATGTCTACAGAAGTTACCAAATATATTTTGGCGAAAGAAAAATAATTGTGTGTGAATTACCTTCAAAGCTACAGTATAAATGCCCAATTTTAGGGTCTGGGCTGCTTGCTTTTGAAGCTGGCTGTAGCCTACATATTTGGTTTTGCTTACTGCTGAGGCTGACTGTTCTTCACCTGTGTCTGAAGTAGCCTAGGCTACTTGCCAAAGGCATGTGCACTGGACTGGATTCCCTTCAATATTTTTTTCAAAGTTAGACTAAGCTATTTACATATTTTAATAAGCCTATACAATTTACTATTTGCATCTATTGTCCAATATGCAGCACAGCAAATTAAAGTTAATCCACTGCTTTACATTTTGCATACCAGTTGTATCTAAACCAACCAAGCTTGACTGAAACATTGTAAAACCATTGACTTGTTTTAAATGAATTAAGAGACAGGTCCTCCTCGCATGATCCTGCTGAAAACTGCTGGTTTCATCTCAAGCACGCACGTATTATGAACGCACGTTTTTTTTTTATGTAGCCAGTCGCCGACATTCAAAAAATATGCGGTTATAGTTCACAACTTTTGCGAAGTAGGCCTAGCCTACTGGGAAACGCTGGCAAGCAAGCTGCTGACAGATATTACAGGTAGGCTATTATAACGTAGACAGATATTTTCTTCCCTAGGCTAGGCCAGCAACACACGCTGGAAAGATGCAAACAGATCTACTTAACATATACAGTATTTCCTCCTGATTGCGAAGCACTGCACATCATTTGACCAGCAGTCTTCGCGTCCATAGTTTGTTAAACGATGCTGCGTCCGAGCAACGATTTTAGATGCCAAGCGCAACTCCAAAAAGGAGAACAAATGAGCGTCCGGCTTGAGGCTGCGCCGAACGCCGGACAGGGCTTTTAAAATCCATATGTCTGGTCTAAATTCGAACGTATGGCCAGCCTATCGCTCTTTCTCCAGCTCATTATACCGTAGGCTTCCTCATTCCACGTAGGCTACCTGTATATCTCTCTGGCCTCAGCTACACCACGAAAACGTCAGGCATATTATTTTGTACATAGGCCTACTGTATTATTACCGTTTTCACACCTTTAACCACACCCGTGAAAAACATCTTCACTCTGCAACCACTACACTGCAACCACTACACTTAAATACACGAAACTGGATTGAGACATCACTCGCTCTCTTGCACTCGCTGGCTGTCCCATACGCACATTTAATACTTCTCGAAAATTCAGTTGTATTTAAGACTATTTAAGGATCCACGGGAACCCTGCTTTCTGAATGAAATAGTCTGACCTTCTCCATGAATTTTAATTCTATGAACTATGGACTTCTTCGTTGGTGTTCAGCCGTTTCTTCTTCAGGTCGGTGGACTGGGAATCGAAACTAGGAATCGAAATTTAAACTTTTGAACGATTCCGGGAAAATCGCAAAGATAGTCCCGGTTCCAACCAATACTCGATATTCGATACCCAAGCCTACTCTTATGTTGATACTGTCAAGTAAAGTGTTACCGAACAGAGAAGTGGAATGGTGTGAGTGAGGAGGCGTTGGGTGAAAAGAGAGAAGGAAGTGAATAGAGAGAGAGAGAGAGAGATAAGAGGGAAAGAATGACAAGAAAAGGCATTGAGTGGATATTAAACTCACTGCGATTGTCTTTACTGAATAATTTATAGAATAAAGAATTTCAGCCAATGAACATGATGTGTCAAGTGCACTGAAGCGAATACACACACACACACACACACACACACACACACACACACATATATATATATAGCCTCTTAATAAATGGCAGCCTTTTGTCAGAATCACCGTTTAATAATAGTTAATAGTTTAATAGTACAACTTGTGGTTGGTTGCTGTCAAGATGGCAAAACCGCCTGTCATGCCCTCTGCATCTGTTAAAGGAACACGCCACCCAAAATCAGTAGTGATATATGTTCTTACCGTAACTTTCACGAGTTGAGTCGTACCTCTCCCGCGTCGGTAGGTGCACTCAAACGCTCTGTCGCGCGGCGCGAATGTGTTAGCATGTTGCTATGCTAGCGGGCTCTGCCGTGGCCGTAGAGAGAGGCACATAGCAGTATTCAAACACCTCCACGTTTTACCTACTTAAATACAGTTGCATGAGTAGTTGATGAAAAATGTTAGGGCACACAACATGAAACGTGACGATTTTCCAAGCGAATAAACATGAGAACTACAATGTGTGGCGCAATAGCACTTGGTAGTACTTCGACCTAGCGTGGTAATATTATTAACACCTAATTGTAGATCCTATCCACCACAGAGTTTAGAATCCATGCTGGATCGACCCTCAGCCTCTCCCTCCCCTCTGAGCGAGAGAGGCACACACACTAGAGATGCGCTGATGGGCTATTATTTCAACCATAACTGCATAGCAAAACTTATCATCCATCAGCCATCCATCAGCACCAAAGTTTGTTGACCAATTTTCAAAACTGCACCTGCCCACCATCCGCTGGTTGTTTTAATGTAGGCTATATGGGTGATGCAGCGCTGCTGACGTGAGGCTAGAAAGCCCTTGCCTGTTCTAGAAAGACTGATCTAATGCAGTGTTTCCCAAAGTCTGGGTCGCGACCCACGGGTGGGTCGCAGGACATTTTATTTGGGTTGCCAGCACAATTTATGTTGTGTTATAGGCCTAACTGATGCCATTTGTCATTTGATACCAGGAAAGCTAAGTTTTCTATTAGGATGTAGTTTGTTAACTACCACAGTCACGGTTTTGTCATAAAAGCTTTCAAACTGGCGCATGAAACTGGGGGACGAACGCATCGCAGAGGGGGTGCCAGAGCATGGATATCTACCTCTCAAAATGAAACCGTTCTGTGGGGCGCCTGCCATGTAGGCTACCTCGCAGTTGCAAACTAGGCCTACAAGGGACATGAATCCGCCTATTTGCACGAACATTAACAGATACCAGCTCCTCAACTTTACCGATTAAAATCTAGTGACCGTGCTGTCAACTAAAGCAGACATCCGGACATAATGCCATTCAATTTGCATGTAGATAGTTTCGATTGTAGATGCAATCTTTAAAGTTATGAACCTCCTCACATTCTTATTTCTGATTTAAACAGTGCATTATTAGGCTACAATTTAAATGGACATTTTAAACACTATTCTCCAAAGGAACAGCTTATGCTGACGAATGACGACTGCGCAACATGCGAGAATTTCCCCAAACTCTCGGATGCGCATTAAAACGTATCTTTTCAGTAGTCATTTCCAACTTTTCACGCTGATGGTGCTCAAAATGCAACACAACCGTGTTCAAAGCAGGATCTATCTATCTAGATCCTATAGCAATGTATGGTTTGGGAAGGCATAGAAAAGTTGGAGAACCTGTGGCCTAAAACAATATTGTTGGTTGCAGGGTAGATTTGAAGTGAAATGGGTCGCGATGGTCTGTCATTTTTAAAAAGTGGGTCCCCAGAAAAAAAGTTTGGGAAACACTGATCTTATGCAGCAAATATATTAAAAGGCAAAAGTCGTACATTGGCTAGGCCTATCCCCAGAATATCAGCAGCAAACTCAGTCTCTGTCGCGCAAAACAGTCTCCAAATAAAACGCACAAGGCCTGTTGCCTATTCTGCCAGCTTGTGACAATATATCGTCCAAAATGCTTGATTGCATTGCATTCTCCACATTTTTAGCTACATTTTCATGTACCACATCAGCATTTTTGTTCAGTGAATCTTTTGTAAATTGCTTTACAATTACCGTCGTTCATTTTTTCAATAGTTCAATTTGAACTTGGCTGAATTGGCTGTGGTAATGATGGTGACAACAGATTCTTCATCAGAACATCCTCCATGTAGCCTGGGAGAACCCAGATGAACTTGTTAGTTATTGAGATTTGAGAAGTGGTCTGGTGTTAACCAGGCTATCCTCCATGATAATTGCGATCTTTAGCCTACATTATTAAACAAAATAATCTACTCGTATGAGTTATCTGGTTTTGTATTCGGCAGTGAAAATGTTTTAGATTTGTGAACAGAAAATGAATAATGATTTAAATTATATTATTGCATCATTTTGAACAGTTGCAAAGTTTTGAAAATATAGGTAAAATGTTTTTGTATTTTTAAAAGCAGGCACTTCTGTACTTCAACTTAAGTAAAAATCTGACTTAGCAACTTTCACTTGTATTGGAGTAATATTTGACTACTTCGTCCACCTCTGCATGCCTGGCAGTTGAAAAACTATACAAATTTATATCTTCTTATTTGAGTACAGCTTTAATAGTACAACTTGTGGTTGGTTGCTGTCAGGCAAAACAGCCCGTCATGGCCTCTGCATCTGTTAATGATTTATGCATGCCTGGCAGTTGCAAAACTATACAAATTCATGTGCTTTTATTTGCGTACAGCTTGGCGTTGAATCTTAAAGCTGTTTAGGCGGTGTAGATAGTGCAACTGCAACTATAAGTCTTACTTTTGCACAACTACACCTGCTGATGAAGCTAAAAAAGGAAAAGGTGTTTTGGGAGAACTTCTTTTCTGAGAACCATCATTAAAGCTGTTTTGCTTGTCTAATAAAATAAAGTAAACAAAAGTAAACAATCCATGAGGCATCCAGGGTGGGTTCCACCAACAAGTATTAAATGAATCTTGCTTTAATTCGAGCTATGTTGCACCACTTAATTTTAAGCATGGTTTAACAAATCAGGGTATGCTCGGAGCACTCGGAGGGGCAATTTACATCGCACCCAGAGATTAGGATGCACTGTTTGGAACCATCCAATCAGTGACAAGTGGCACCAGGGTAACAAGCTGTTTTTCCTATCTTGACAACAACCCACCTCCATATGCATACTGGCTCTACACAGAGGGAGGGGAGAGTAGGGATGACTGCACAAGGGACCGGCAGCTAGGGAGGAGAGAGGAGACCATGAAGCAATGAAACGGGAGACAAGATTAGATCTGACAGGTTCCGACCCAGAGGACTGAGAGGCAGTCATCTTAACCATGATTTAGTGAATTGAGAGCACAATTTAGTAAAATTAGCGCATTATTTACTACATTAAGAGCGCAATTTAGTCAAATGAGCTCACATTCTCTCAATATACAAAACAATCTTGCAATGACACCTTCAGGCCTCCATAATTTCTGTACTGTATTGTGTAATAAAGATATTAAGACAAGCATAATTAACATTATAGTATACCTAGTATGCTTCATACTTTGTTACTTAAGCCCATATCCAACAAAGAAACTTCATCTTAAACAGCCATAACAACCAAAACCATTGATTGTTGCTATGTTTAATAGATTTAAACTACATGTAACGTTTCACTGTAAATCAAATTAAATTGCTTCTCATCTACGCGGTCTCTCCCTGCCTCCTTCCAAAGGCTGGCAGCTAGAAATTGTCTTGGGGCAGGAGGAGGACGAGGAGCAGGGGGGAGATGATGGGGGTGATGAAGGCCAGGGGGGAGACGATGATGGTGGTGATGGTGAAGAGTCTCAGGGTGGAGGAGGTGGGGGCGATGGCGATGGAGGCCAGGCGAAGCCAGGTGGAGCCAGGACAGAGTGCACCACCAAGGAGTCCAATCACCAGGTGCTGTTGATGACACAGCTTCCCAAAAGCAAGACCCCGAGCCAGATCCGCTGCAGCGGAAGCCTCGTTGACCAATACTGGGTGCTGACCGCTGCCAGCTGTGACCATCCGTAAGGAGCCTGGGGTGTGTGTGGGGTTGTGGGGTGTTGGTTGGTGTAATACAGTATATGTCCTATGTATGTCAAGGTGCTTTGACTGACAGGCAGCAAAGGGAATAACTCTTTTTCTTCTTGCCAAATGCAGTGATCTGGTGGCTGTGATTGGTCAAGACCTCAAGCTCGAGAAACGGGCCGTGTACAAGATCAAGGAAAAGTATACCTACGATCAGCCTGGTAGTCACAACATCATGTTGCTGCAACTGAACAAGCCCTTATGGCTCAAACGGCAAAAAAAATACCCGCTCATCAGCATGCCAGCCAAGGGGGCATGCACCAACCCGGCGGCCGACAACCATATACATCTCATTGGCTGGAAGGAAGCCACCAATGTCCAAAGACAGGGTGGAACACTAAATAAAGGTTAAGAAATCATACACACACACAAAAAATCTTGTGATCCCTAATTGTTGACACATGCTGATGCCTAGCTCTGCCCAACCCTCCACAGACAGTTTACCCTTTGCCATGTGTGGGGACCTGAAGGTGATGAAATGTGGAGAACTACTCTGCACTGAGGGTGATGACAATGCCTGTAGTGTAAGTGGCCTTCACCTCTTCACAACACACACACAAACACATATGCACGCACACACTGTATGCAAGCACACGCACGCACACAACCACACGTATAGGTACACGCACACAGAAACAGGTCGAGACTGAGACACAAACACATGATGTAATTGTAGTGCTGATCTAAAAACAGTTCTTGCAATCTGCAATCAGCCAATTTTGTTCTATTTCTACTAGGACGTAGACTTGTGTGCCTAAAACCCATTAGAACACATCTTGTCTCGAAAATGTCTTTTCTTTGTCTTGCATTATATTGATAGCATATATTGATACCTTAACTTGAACTTAAATTTGACTTGTACCAAGACAATAGGAAGGCTATTTCTCTGAAGTTGGAGAAAATGGGCAAAATCTCATTGATATTAAATTGAGCTTAACTGCGTCTTGGAGAAGCAGTATAAACTAAGGAGAGATCTCAGTAATATTAAGGGCCCTCGTTTGAATGATGGGGCAGTGCAGTCTTAGGTCCAACCAAAGGTAATTTAGTAACTCGGCAAAATAAAAGGTGCTAATATGGACACACCATGGGCAAAACCTTAACCACAAATAAATGCGCTATTACAGTATGGTCACACCATGGGCAAAACCTTAATGTGCAGATATGGACACACCATGGGCAAGACTTTAACCACAAATATAAATGAGTCAGCTCAATGCTAATTTAACACTGTGGGCAAGGCTTTAACCACAAATATTGATCATTGATGATCGAGTCAGCTCAATGCTCCCACATGCTACATGTTGACAAACAAATTCTGGCCCTAAACGTTTAGCAAGGATAGTACAAGTACATTCCCTTTGCTTGTAGAAACCAAACCACATTTTCACATTGCCCAAACCCCATTCCTCGATTCCACAAATAAACCATTTTAGGATCTTGTCCAATATGTTAGTTGTAGGCTATACGTTGCAGTTCTCTCCATTTTGCCTTTCTGTGTAGTAGACGGAACTTTTGAAAATGCACCGGGATAAATGCCAATCTCTAAACTGTCCACTGTTGCATGGAAGACACACAAAGGAATGCTGAAACATTACAAAGTACATTACCACAGAGATACTGAGATAGTTCTACTCACTGTACTGAATCATATTATTAATGACTAGCAGTGGCGGCTGGTGGTTAAAAAAATAACGGAGGAAGGAATGTCTGCCTGATTGGCGTTAGTGGCAAATGTGAGGTTGTGATTGTGTTGGTGGCATATGTGAACAATAGAGTATGTAGGCCGCCTACCCAGACACATTTATAGCAGCAGTATGTACTATGTAGCATTTTAACTGCCAATGTTGTGCAATAAATGCTGTTCTGACATTCTCGGGGGGAGGGGGGGGGGGGACAATTCGTCCAGGGACAATGGACTTTGTAATATAATTTAAATATATAAGTCACTTTGGATAATAGTGCTAAATTAATAAATGTAAATGTAAATGAATGTAAATTTAGGTCTGGGAAGTTAGGGAAGATATGTAGGTGTAGTTATGAAATACTGTTTTCCAGATGTGCAAAATTACGGAAAGTCTGGAGGTTTTGCTCAGTGTAATACTGTAACAATCTGCAAGGTTGTCTCAAATTGGTCTTTATTGGTTACGCACCAAAAACCCACGAACGTCATTAAACAGGCAACACAAGGGAGGTCAATTAAACAAGCACGATACACAAACAGGGTAGTCACATACAATACACGGGGTAAACACATGAGGTACAACATAAAGAAAGACTACACCAGCTAACACATACATGACAAGGTAAACGCCATTACTCATACTAACTCGGGCCAGTCGATCACGGTGGAGAGCCACAACTCTCCGACACTTAATCAGTCTCACACGATAGACCACATCAGACAGCTTCTCTAAGACATCGCACGGCCCGACCCACTGGCTAGTGAGTTTCGGGGAAATGCCTTTCTTTCTCTCCGGGCAGTACACCCACACTTTATCGCCGGTCTGGAACTCCTGGCCGTGACAGCGCGTATCGTAAGCTCGCTTTTGACGTATGCCAGCTTCACTCATAGCCTGCCGGGCCAACTCGTGTACTCCCTTCAGTCTCTCGCGTAGCTGCTTGTAGTATTCCAGCCCTGGCTTACCTCCAATCTCCGCTTCCGGAGGCGAACCGAACACCAAGTCCACCGGCGTGCGTAGCTCTCGCCCGAACATCAGAGCTGCCGGTGTGCATTTCGTTGACTCTTGCACCGCTGTGCGATATGCCCAGAGCACCAGGGGCAAGTGTAAGTCCCAGTCCTTTTGTCGGCGGTCGGCCAATATGGCCAGCTGCACTGCTAGCGTCCGGTTAAACCGTTCGACCAGCCCGTCGCTTTGTGGATGCAGAGGTGTCGTTCTCGTTTTCCGGATGCCCATGCGCTGGCAAACCTCAGCAAACACCTCCGCCTCGAAATTCCGCCCTTGGTCGCTGTGGAGCTCTTCCGGTGCCCCGAACCGGCAGAACATCTCAGTGACCAGTCTGTCCGCTGTCGTGTGGGCACTCTGATCTGGCACTGCATACGCCTCCGGCCACTTAGTGAAATAGTCCATAGCTACGAGCACGTAGCGATTTCCCCGCTCTGTGACTGGCAGTGGGCCCATGATATCGACGGCTACCCGCTCCATGGGAGCCCCGACTGCGTATTGCTGCAGCGGAGCGTGCGAGCGTCGCGTGGGGCCCTTCTTCGCTGTGCAGGCGTCACAGCAGTGAACATGCAGTTCAACGTCCAGCCTGCATCCCGGCCAATAGAAGTGGCCCCCACAGCCCCATGTACCTGTTCCAGTACACGGGCTCGTAATCCAGCAGGAACCAGCAACTGGAAAATGTCAGATTGTCGATCGGGGACTCGCCAGTGTCTATACAACAGTCCTTGACGTGCTACTATTCCCGGCCACTGTGAATAAATCGCTTTGGTCTCTGGATCGAGTGCTGATACGTCAGTCCATGGCGGTCGCTGACCGGCTTCGATCCATGACCACACTCGGCCAAGCGTGGCGTCCTCCGATTGCGCCTTCCGGATCTCCTCCCTCGACATCACGTCCACCGGCGACTGCGCGTCCATGGCCTCAGCTGCCGCTCTGCAGTGCTGTGTTGTGGCGTTGGGCTGCGGTGCGTTGTCTCTCTCGCTGGCGTGAAGCTGGCGAGCGGTGGCTCTCTTGATGGCGCGGCGCTGGCGAGCGTTGAGTCTCTCGCTGGCGTGCTGTTGGCGAGCGTTGACCCTCTCGTTGGCGCGACGCTGGTGAGCGTTGAAAACAGCGACTCTCTCTCTCTGCCAGCGGTGATGCAGCCTGTAGCCGACGAACGGGCTCCGGTTGAGCCGCGGCCAGGCTCCTCTCCTCCCTCCGGTGGCAGTTTTGGCACTGGTCTGCTGCACACGGACGCCTGGACAGGGCGTCCGCGTTGCCGTGAAGGCGACCCGCCCGGTGTCGAATCTCCATGTCGTAGTCCTGGAGCGCCTCCAGCCAGCGAGCCAGCTGGCCCTCCGGTTCTTTGAAGTTCAGCAGCCAGGTGAGTGACGCGTGGTCCGTTCTCAGCAGGAACCGTTTGCCGTAGAGGTAGGTTCGGAAATGGCGCACTGCCACCACCACAGCCAACAGTTCTCTGCGTGTCACGCAGTAATTCTTCTCCGCTCGGTCCAGTGAGCGGCTGAAGTATGCGACCACTTGCTCGCCCTGCTCGCCTGCTTGTGAGAGGACGGCGCCGACGCCCACGTCACTGGCGTCGGTGTCCAGGATAAACGGCAGTCGAGGGTCAGGGAAGGCGAGCACTGGGGCCTCGCATAGCGCCCTCCGCAGCCGCCAGAATGCCGCGTCGCACTCTCGTGTCCACTCGAAGAGCTGGCCTTTGTGCGTCAATTGATGCAGCGGGCTGGCGACTGTAGCAAAGTCCCGAATGAAACGCCGGTAATATGACGCCAGGCCCAGGAAGCTCCGCAGCTCAGCACCGTCGCGTGGAACAGGCCAACGCCTCACCGTCTCCACCTTAGCTGGGTCGGTGGCCAGTCCGGCGGCCCCCACGACATGGCCCAGGAACCCGGTTTGCCTCCGGAACAGGTGGCACTTTTTCGGGTGCAGTTTGAGCCCAGCACCTCGTATTGCGTCGAACACCTTTTCCAGATGTCCTATGGCACCGGTGAAGTCCGTTGCATGACACAGGATGTCGTCCAGGTAAACCACGCAGCATGTTCGTGGAATGCCCGCCAGGACACGCTCCATCAGTCGCTCGAAGTTCGCTGGCCCGTTGCATAGGCCGAACGGAAGTACCCGGAACTGCCACAGCCCTTGCCCGATGGTGAACGCCATCTTCGGGCGAGCTTCCGGGGCTAGCTCAATCTGCCAGTAGCCACTACGCAAGTCCAGCGAGCTAAACCAGCAGGAGCCGGCAATGCTGTCCAGCGCATCGTCAATGCGGGGGAGCGGGTAGGAGTCTTTCCGGGTTACCTGGTTGAGGCGCCTGTAGTCAACACAGAATCGCCACGAGTCGTCCTTCTTCCGGACGAGTACAGCCGGCGCAGCCCATGGACTACTGCTTGGCTCTATTACTCCTGCCGCGGCCATTTCCTTGATCTTTTCTTCAAAAAGAAAAGAGACCGGGGCGCACAAGCGAGATGGTGGAGCCAGTATCGATCAAGGCGCGACACCGAGTCCCATCTAGCGTGCAGTCCACATACAGTCCTCTGGTTTGGCTGAGCCGGCCCAGCCGTATGCAATCCATAGCCCCTCCCGCCGTGCCATCTTCTTCTAGTAACTGGGGTGCGAGCGTAAGGGGTGCCGGGGCTGGGCAGTACCACGCGATGTGTCCCGGCTCGCCACACCGGTGGCATCCGTCTCCGCTGGCCGGCCTCTTCCACTCGCGTGGGCGCCGTTGTGGTGGCTGTGCCGTGGTCTGCCGCGTCACCTCCATCGATGTCTGGCTTACGCAATGCCGCGACTCTGTTGTGCGGAAGATGTTTTCCACCCGTTCGGCTTCCGCGAGCGCCACGGACAGCGAGCTGGGGGCGCTCAGGCGAAGGTGTTCTTTTAGCCGCTCTGGGTGGATGCCTCGCACGAACGCTTCCAGTGCCATCTCTTCATGTAGACCCTGGCTGTATGTTGGGTAGCCCCGCTGGGCATACAGCTGCAGGTCAGCCGCGAACTTGCCCAGTCTCTCGTCCTTGTGTCGCCGTCTGGAAGCGAGTTGTTCTCTGGCATCGCTGTTGAAGATTCTCTGGCCGAATCGTCGTTGCAGAGCTGCTTCGATTGCGGTCCAGCTTACTTGCTCCGCCGGTGGCAGGTCTTCTAATACTTGTAGCGCTTCCCCCTCCAGGGCCAACGCCACCTGTACGCCCGTTCTCTCCGCCGACCAGCCATTCAGCTCGGCTGCCAGCCGGACCTGTACCAGGTATGTCGCCAGCGGCCTTTCGCCATTGTAGTGAGGCAACTTTACGCTGGGGCGCCCTTCTACCGCCGCCGTCGCACCGAGGACTGGCCGGTTTCCATCGATCCCGTGTGGAGCGGGTTCAAGTGGCGGGATGCTGCCATCAGCCCGGTTCGTTTCCTCCTGTGGCCGGGGGCGGGTCTCTTCATCACGGTCACGCTGCAGGCTGGCTCCGTCTGCTGGGCTCAGCAGGTGGCCATGGGCGAGCCTGCTGTCAAAGAGCCGTCTTGGCAGGAAACTCATCATCGCCAGGTAATCGGTTGCAGCTTTCTCCTCCCGTCCAGTAGGGGTCGTCATCCCATTTCTGACACCAATGTAACAATCTGCAAGGTTGTCTCAAATTGGTCTTTATTGGTTACGCACCAAAAACACACGAACGTCATTAAACAGGCAACACAAGGGAGGTCAATTAAACAAGCACGATACACAAACAGGGTAGTCACATACAATACACGGGGTAAACACATGAGGTACAACATAAAGAAAGACTATACCAGCTAACACATACATGACAAGGTAAACGCCATTACTCATACTAAACCCAACATCAACATTACACACACACACACAGCATTATGGGAGTACAGTCATAACAGCTAGGCTCAGATCATTACAATACATTGGCAGAAAAGTCTATAATAATAAAAATAGACACTTGTTTTATAAAACCATGTAACTATTTACCATTAAAAATAGACCTTAAATGTTGTTATTTGTATTTGTTTTTAAAGCCAAATCGCTATAATTTAAAGACAGGTTGTAATAGCTAAGTGGGAATTTATGAAAGCATACTCGAAAGGCAAATGTTATTGAAGACGTCATTAAAGGAATACATCATGGTCTGAAACATTCATTAACAATGTTACCATCCAAAGATACATTTAGAACGGTGAAAACAAGAACATAACAAGAACCTTATTTAACAATTGTTTAGTTAAGGCATAACTTGGATGATTATAACAACGCATAACTATCCAAAAATGTTTTATCACCAAGTGAACTGTCCACGTATGTGACAGGCCAGCAGTAGGCTATGGCTGATTGTTTTCTGTGCTAACATTACCAGTTAGCCATGAGTAGCCTATTTGTCTGACTATGTAGCATTCAGTAGCCTACACTTACCATCTTGTTTTGGAATATGAATTTTTGGAGCTGGTCTTCCTGCTTTGATAAACATTATCAGTGTATTTGAATGTATAAAAGATTTGAGATTGTCCTCTTATTCCATTGTACTGTTTATTTCACGAGCAAAAAGCAAGCTTTCCGTTCAACACAAGATTCGTAGTTTGACTGCAGATAACATTCTTGAACCGTTGCCGCTAAAAACAGCACCCCCTATCGCAATTGAAAATTACTGTATGGAGGAGCTTGCTCCCTTGGCCATTGAAAACGACGTGATTCACGAGCCGCTGGGGTCCGAGGCATTTATAATGGACTTCAATGAGGGGCTTGAGGAGGAAGATCCTCCATACAGTTATTTTCAATTGCGATAGGGGGTGCTGTTGGCATTTTGACCTAGGGGAACGCTTTTGTTCATTCAAAGTGTTAAAAATAGTAATATTAACAGTAATTTATCAGATTAGTAATTCACTTTATATATTTTTTATTTTTCTCTGAAATTTTAGGGAGGGTATTCATTCCCTTTCCTCAATGAAGGAGCCTCCTAGTCATATGTCTACATCTAATTGCTCTTTTTCTCTTAAGGTTCTATCTTACTGTCAGAACACAGATTGGAAATCAAGAGCAGATCCAGTTGAACTCGCAGAGAAACAATTTATTTAGCTTTTAATTCAATCGGCAGGCAAAAACACAGTCCAGGAACGGGCAGAGTTCAAAGGCAGACAGGTACAGGCAAACAATCCAGACAGGGCAGGCAGAGGACTTGGTCAGAGACAGGCAGAGTTCACAGGCAGGCAGACAGACAGAGACAGAGAGACAGACAGAGAGACAGACAGAGAGACAGACAGAGAGACAGACAGACAGAGAGACAGGTTCAGGCAAACAATCCAAAACAACAGGCAGCAGGCTTGGTCAAAACAGGCAGGGTCCAGAACTGGTAGAAAAGTTAGTCTTTTACTCACAAGTAAGTCAGGCAGCTAACAGCATAAACTGTGACGATCCAACAAACTAAACTAAAAAGGCAGCGTTTAAATACCCAACTGATTGACACAATAAGGGACAGGTGAACAGACAAAATGGAGGGAAAAGAACAAAGACAGGAAGTTGCCCAAATAAGGTTATGGGCGTGGCACTGGGCACATGATAGCACATGGCTAGATCAACAAAACAAAACAAAGAATTGTCATCACATTGACAGGTAGGGGGAGTCCAGGTGAGGATCCTGACACTTACAAAATATATTTTCATCTCTCTCTCTCTCTCTCTCTCTCTCTCTCTCTCTCTCTCTCTCTACACAGGGGGATTCTGGTGGTGCACTGATCTATGATTAGGGTTGGGTATCGTTTGAATTTGAACGATTCCGATTCCAATTCCGATTTCTTATTTCGATTCCGGTTCCTAACGATTCTCGATTCCGATTTTTTTAAGAGGCAGGGTAAAAAATGTTTTAAATGAGCTAGCTAACCAACGGTCTTTCTCAGGGTATCTGCACATTTTCCAAGTGCAAATTTAAAGACTTTTAAGACCTTTTCAAGACATCTAAATGAAACTTAAGACTATACCACGGCAAAAATATATATATGACTGTTTATGCAATAGTTTTTTTTTCCTACTAATTTTAACCCCCACCCCATTTTGGATGTCTACAGAAGTTACCAAATATATTTTGGCGAAAGAAAAATAATTGTGTGTGAATTACCTTCAAAGCTACAGTATAAATGCCCAATTTTAGGGTCTGGGCTGCTTGCTTTTGAAGCTGGCTGTAGCCTACATATTTGGTTTTGCTTACTGCTGAGGCTGACTGTTCTTCACCTGTGTCTGAAGTAGCCTAGGCTACTTGCCAAAGGCATGTGCACTGGACTGGATTCCCTTCAATATTTTTTTCAAAGTTAGACTAAGCTATTTACATATTTTAATAAGCCTATACAATTTACTATTTGCATCTATTGTCCAATATGCAGCACAGCAAATTAAAGTTAATCCACTGCTTTACATTTTGCATACCAGTTGTATCTAAACCAACCAACCCAGTGGGCATTTGATGTCAATTCAACATCAATATGACATCAAACATCGACGTCAAAATTACGTCTAGAAACAGGTCTAGAATGAAAGTTGTATCGACGTCAATGTACTGATGTCAATTTGACGTCAAGATTTTGACCTCCGCGATGTCGTTTTGATGTTATTTTGATGTCATACTTTGTTGGCATTTGATGTCAATTCAACATTTATTTGACGTCAAGATGTTGATGTCGTTTTGATGCTATTCTGATATCATTCAATGTCAAGCTTTGATGTCAATTCGACATTTATTTGACATCAAGATGTCATGATGTTGATGTCGTTTTGATGCTATTCTGATATCATTCAATGTCAAGCTTTGATGTCAATTCAACATTTATTCTACATCAAGATGTCATTTCCATGTCAAGCTTTGTTGCCATTTGATGTCAATTCTACATCTATTTGATGTCAAGATGTTGATGTTGTTTTGATATATCATATTCAATATCAAGCTTCAATGTCAAATAAACATAAATGCGACAAACATTGATGTCAAAATTACATCAGCATTTATTGACATATATTTTGATTATTTGTGCAGAATACAAGTACAAAGACAACAAAATGCAGTTTGTGTCTAACTAGAAGTGCAAAAAAGCAGAAAAGTGATATACAAAGTATAGACAGGTGGTGCATATACAGGACAAGACACAGTGCCGTGTAGACAGTAGTATACAGTTGGTTTATAGAAGGTGGTTTAGAGTAATATAAATTAAATATGTGCAGTGTATTAGTAGTTATCTTATAAGGGCAGAATAAATATGGCTAAATATGAACAATGTATGACAACATGTACAATGTAGTAACAAGTAATGGAATGTTGGAGAACATTGAGAACATGGAGAGAGACAGAGAAAAGGTTTCTTTTAACAGGGTTCCTACACATTTTCTATTTTAAAATCCCATACTTTTTCCATCCTTTAATTTACAAACTTTTTGGTAGATTTTTCTGACCATTCTCGACAATGCTACTCCAAAACCAAACGTTTGTCTCAGCATCCAGGAATCGTTGAGCACCTACATTTGTGCTTTAACATTGATGGTGTGCCACTTTTTAAATCCTCCAACTTCCAAATGTGGCCCATACTCTGCAACTTTCACAACTTTGCTCCTTTCATTGTGGCCATCTACTGTGGAGTTGCTAAACCAAATTCAGAGGAAGAGTACTTAAGTGACTTTCTCCAGGAGTTGCAGCAGTTACAGCAAGTTGGCATTGTTCATGGAGGCAAAGCACTTCAACTGTCTGTGAAAGTATTCATATGTGATGCTCCTGCCAGGGCATTCTTTAAGTGCATTCTTGTTACCATTCTTGTGAGTGATGCACTATCAGAGGCACCTATGACGGGAAGGTTTGTTCTTGGGGCCAAAGAGCCAGGTGCGGTTCCAAGGGCTGAAGACTGTTTTGTTTAGGCCAGCTCTGCTGCCACTCTGCCTCCACCGTACTGCTGCCACTCTGCCTCCACCGCACTGCTGCCACCTGTGGACAAGGAGGAGTGCGAGTTATACAACAAAATTAGTTATTAGTTGTTAGTGGCAGCACTAGTATAAAACCTCTAGAATCTCTAAAAACAATCACAAATAGGGCAGTTCATCACAGTTCAACAATTGTGGTTTGGAACTAGGCCTGCTGCAACTGGATTGATAAAAAGTATTGTAGTTGCAAACATCTCACCTGGCTACTTGTATTTGGGAAGAGCAAAAGCTATCAGCCATCAGCATGATCATGTTATTAGGTTGTTGTTGTAGAACAAGGAAAGGAATATCCAGTGTTTCCTCTACATTTATTTAAGCATGGCGGTCCGCCGCGGTTTAAATCCTATCCCTCTCAAGCCCTCTGAAGTCACATTAAATGGGATAGGATTCAGGAACTAATTAATTTAAACCTCACTGACCAGAAAATGTAATGTCTCTGTTTCATAGCAGAGTTATTGCTAATCAGACATGTTGAGCAACTAGAATTGTTTTTAAAATCCCGGGAGTGACACCCCCAAGTTTTTTTTTTTTTTTCCGGGGGGCGGATGGGTAGGTGGGTGGGTGGACTAGGGGGTGGCTCAAGGACTAGAGTGCCTTAGCCTGGGTTTTCCCATGCTGCCTTACGCACGCGATTTTATTCACGCTGCTAGGCAGCCTGGATTCTATGGACTTCGTTTTCACCTCAACGAAGGAACCAATCACAGAACGGAGGAAGGGCAGCAAGACGATGACGACACGCCGAAGCCGTTATGAGCTATGTACAGACGCATTTGATAGACATTCGTAGTGCCCAATAAACGGCTCTGGGCATTCGTAAACCATGTTTCAAATACGAGAAAATTAATGTCTAATTCCCAGACCCTATCTCAATGAGGTCTGACGTTAGCCGGGCTAAGAGCGCCTATTCATGGAAGAGGCATGTGTGTTGGAAGTAGTTTTCAGCTAAAGAGACACTGAAAACATGTTTTAATCTGTATACCATTAACATTGCATAACAAAAGTAAAACATTAATTTGTAGAGTACCAAAACCAGACGTCTTTTGAGTGTAATCAGATTATGGCAATCATTTTTACAATTGTTTACAACTTAACTCTATGTCCTCACTTGAACCCATTTGCAAGGATGGACGACGCTGAGTATAGAACGTGCTGGCAGTGACAGATAACATGTAAACGCGCCATAGCAGTGACGAGACGCACACACCATACAATCGGCCTGACATTTTGAGTGAACTTAAATGAACTACCTAGCAACAATTCCAACACTCACAAGTTAAGGATGCCTTCAGAGAGTTACACTTGATAAGCATGATAGGTCTACTTTTGGCGCATCAACAATTGAAATGGAGGGGCAGCGTGACTATTTCGGTAAAGGCTACAATCTTTGATAGGTGTAATCTCAAAAGAAAGTTCACTTTCTCCATCATCGAACTCTTGAATACAGTGATGGTACAAACCAATATCTGTAATGCAGTGGGTAAATTAACGTTACGTTAGCAGTAGTTTTTACGTTTTATGCAAAAAATATATGGTTTATGTAACAAACCCTTCAAATTTGAGAGAGACTGAACAAAAATATGAGTTTATTGTAAAGTTTTTGATGGGGAATTCAGAGGAACCCATGTAAAAAAAAAAAAAAAAAAAAAAACTGATGCATTTAGTCCAAATTAACTGTGCTAAAAAAGTAAAGTGAATGGGTGTTCAACTCTTGAAATAGCATGCATCTCCTTCCATGCAATCCCCGCCCCACCCCCACCTCCACTTTTTTCCCACGCTTAACGGTAGTGTTATATGTAGATAAATTACAATACTTACGGTATTTGAAGTAGCTGCACATTGCACAACCATGCTAAATAGTATAGTTTTGGCACACAGTACACAAAGACACTTCTGCCATCATACCGGAATGTAAACTATACTCGTAAACGTGCTAATTACCAACCATTTCGTTCGAAAATTCTAAAACAACAATGTTTTTTAATACTTCAAAATAACATTGTGTGTGTGTGTGTGTCTTTACCTGGTGAGTGAACTCTCTTGCGAGCTTGGACGTGGCACACATTTGGAATATTCCAGAATGCACTCAGTGTTCTTACTGCAGCAATCCTCACAACACACCACCTGCAAACAGAGGGAGACTAAGATTAATATGTTGCAAAACACACAGAACATGAAAAGACCATCACTGAAGCACTACTACACTCACATGCATCTTAACACATGCCTCAGAGCAAGTCAGGTACATCAAACAAGGGGCAAATAAGGGCTATGAAATGAAGAACATGTAGCCTAACACTACCCTTCACAAACTAAAGATCCCTTTACTTGTAGGCATGATATTGAGGTGCCACCCACCCATCACATCCATTAAATGACAGGTCTGTTAATAAACATGGCTATATTAAACTGCAGTTCCTTAAATCAGTGGGTAGATAACTGATATATATATATTACTTAATTCATACAGGACCTCTTTGCAGTTATAGCAACATTATATTATGTATCAACACTAGCACTACATGTATTAAGTTTAAATACAGTGACCTAACGTTACCTATGTCCCATGGAAGTTCGCAAGGTAGAGCTAACGTTAACCGTTATTAATTCTGTTAACAACTTTCATCTGTGTCTGCTAGCCTGCATGGTAACAGCCATTTTAAATGTAGCTAATGTTACTTTAAATGTATAGCTAACTTACTTGCGCCTGATTTTTCATTCTTAAACTAACAAACAGACAAACAGGCAAACAAACAGATATTCCACATAATAGTGAAGTTAGTCTGCTAACTTACTGGAAAAGTTAACATTAACAGCTAACATCGCTAGCGTTAGCTCACTAGCTAATTCTAAACATGACTAACGGCTTTGATTAACATTCCATTATGAAAACAATATATTTCGAATAAATTCACGTTTTCAATTGGCATTCAAAAGTACTGTAATTCTTACCTGGGATATGATGACGGCAGAGTTTGTACAGCTTACACATTCAGTCAGAGGCATGACAGAAAAGTGACGGTTGATTGTTGAAGTCACTGGTGACTGCAGTTGAAAAGGAGCAAACTCAGCGAAGATTCTAGAGTGCTGCGCGAATTTGAATTTGATCAGGGGTGGGGGATGGGAATTGCTGTGTGTGCGCATGCGCTTATCAAGCGGTGATAAGCATCCGTTAAAACAATTACTGTTGGCATTTTAGTCTGTTATATTACCAGAATGATTGGTAGAAGTGTCAAAACAATAGTAACATTAGCCTAGTGGGCTATTATTACTACTATTAAGATTATTAACATTATTGGTTCTCATATGGTGGTCAATTCAATGACGTCAATTCCATATCATTTTGACGCCCTTTTTCCTATGCCTTTTTTCTTGATATCAAATCAACGTTGATTTAACATCAATCATATTGACCCAAGTTTATAGACCAGTGACTACATGTTAGATTGATCCCTTGTTGGACGTCTTTACAACCACAAGCAAGCCATAGCTTGTAATGCTAAAATAGTATGAAATTATAGATGCTCAACATGGTGGTCAAAACCTTGACTAATTCTTGACATCAAATTGACATCACGGTGCCCGCTGGGAAAGCTTGACTGAAACATTGTAAAACCATTGACTTGTTTTAAATGAATTAAGAGACAGGTCCTCCTCGCATGATCCTGCTGAAAACTGCTGGTTTCATCTCAAGCACGCACGTATTATGAACGCACGTTTTTTTTTTATGTAGCCAGTCGCCGACATTCAAAAAATATGCGGTTATAGTTCACAACTTTTGCGAAGTAGGCCTAGCCTACTGGGAAACGCTGGCAAGCAAGCTGCTGACAGATATTACAGGTAGGCTATTATAACGTAGACAGATATTTTCTTCCCTAGGCTAGGCCAGCAACACACGCTGGAAAGATGCAAACAGATCTACTTAACATATACAGTATTTCCTCCTGATTGCGAAGCACTGCACATCATTTGACCAGCAGTCTTCGCGTCCATAGTTTGTTAAACGATGCTGCGTCCGAGCAACGATTTTAGATGCCAAGCGCAACTCCAAAAAGGAGAACAAATGAGCGTCCGGCTTGAGGCTGCGCCGAACGCCGGACAGGGCTTTTAAAATCCATATGTCTGGTCTAAATTCGAACGTATGGCCAGCCTATCGCTCTTTCTCCAGCTCATTATACCGTAGGCTTCCTCATTCCACGTAGGCTACCTGTATATCTCTCTGGCCTCAGCTACACCACGAAAACGTCAGGCATATTATTTTGTACATAGGCCTACTGTATTATTACCGTTTTCACACCTTTAACCACACCCGTGAAAAACATCTTCACTCTGCAACCACTACACTGCAACCACTACACTTAAATACACGAAACTGGATTGAGACATCACTCGCTCTCTTGCACTCGCTGGCTGTCCCATACGCACATTTAATACTTCTCGAAAATTCAGTTGTATTTAAGACTATTTAAGGATCCACGGGAACCCTGCTTTCTGAATGAAATAGTCTGACCTTCTCCATGAATTTTAATTCTATGAACTATGGACTTCTTCGTTGGTGTTCAGCCGTTTCTTCTTCAGGTCGGTGGACTGGGAATCGAAACTAGGAATCGAAATTTAAACTTTTGAACGATTCCGGGAAAATCGCAAAGATAGTCCCGGTTCCAACCAATACTCGATATTCGATACCCAAGCCTATCTATGATGGACTGCTCTATGGAGTAGTCAGTGCCAAAGAGAAAAAGACTTCTTGCTCAATCAAGTACTCAAGTATCTGTTTCTACAAGGAGTGGATCGATAAGATAATGAAAAAGAATTCTAAATGGTACAAAAAGATATTTTGAAATTACAAAGGTAATTTCAAAAGGTTCTTTGTTTGATGATAATGAAGAATAAAGAACTCAAAATGATGCACAAATATCTTCAGTATTTCTCTTCATTCTGTTGATGCAGTAGCAACGAGGCTACTGATTGGTCCATGTGTTTGACATGTTAGACTTAAAAGGATATTACACCATTTGGGGAATTACACTCATTTTCCTCTCCTTTCCTCTCATTACACCTCCCCTTGAATTAAACAATTGATTTGTACCTTTCTCCAGTTCATCCAGCCGTTCTCTGAGTCTGGTGATACCACTTTTACCTCCAGCCTATAGATCATTGAATCGGATGATACCATTAGCATCTTGCCTGCTAGCATCACGTTTAAAAGTGACTAAAAGATTTCCAGTAATTTTCCTATTTAAAACTTGTCTCCTCTCAAGTTAGAAAGTGTAATAAGACCAACAGAAAATGAAACGTGGTGATTTTCTAGGCTAATTATGACCGCCGCTAGCGAAGCTAGCGAAGCGGTCATATAGGGATTGTCAAAGTTTTTTTTTTTTTTTTTTTTTTTTTTTTTTTTTTTTTTTCCCGTCATCTACTTCCTGAAATTTTGGTCAACGATACCCGGGGCACCGAAACACCAGGGCACATGAAATTTGGTGGGTATGTAGCCCCACTAGACTTTTACGGAAAAATTTCGTTTGGTCCCCGGGGGCCACTCCCCCTCCGCGCTGGGCCCCCCGAAACCCAAAAAATGCAGTTTTTCCTCAATAACTACCTGAACCGTGGCACCGAGGATGAAGAAATTTTTATGGTATGTTGGTCTCAAGGG
This sequence comes from Alosa pseudoharengus, assembly GCF_046254945.1. Taxonomy (NCBI): domain Eukaryota; kingdom Metazoa; phylum Chordata; class Actinopteri; order Clupeiformes; family Clupeidae; genus Alosa; species Alosa pseudoharengus. The sequence goes on along the minus strand of NW_027468859.1, from coordinate 25,346,551 downwards.
CCCACATCAACTTAGCCCATAATCACTCATTTGTGATTTGCACCCCCCCGGTAAAAAATGAAAATGCAATATCATTCTGCTTTAATCGCCCCTCTCTTCAGTAAAGACGTTCAGAACTGCACCAAATTTTATGTGTATGATTAACCTGACATTCTCTGGGGGTATGCCAAGTTTCGTAGAATTTCATCCATGGGGGGGTCTAAACAATTAAGTTATGTGTACATTTAGTGACTCTACACTCACTGGCCTGTAGATGGTGGTGCACACATATACACATGCACACACACACACAGGCACCCACATACTATCGGTATTAGAACGGCCGATACATAATTACAAATTCAGTAGGATTAAAAGAAAGCCAAAATAAATATTCATCATCATCATCATGGCTGCATTTCCAGTATTGGCGATAAGTAGTCGTTTGTCCACTAGATGGCGCATCGTTGCAGTGAGACGTAATTTTGTTGGAAGTTAATCTTAAATGGGTTGGAAAGACACTATGCTTCCTACAAGGACAAGACTGTAGGCTACAGTAGTTTACCGCAGAGAACGTCTAAGGGTAGGATGATTTCTGCATGACATGTAATTCCCATTTCCTCTTGAAGCCGAAATAAATCTGAGAATGTTTATCGGACATGCTTGTTTTTTACTGCAGGTAGGCTACGTTAATCCTATCAATAGCAGAACGTAGGTAAAATAATGTTACTGTTAGCATGGTTGAGTGATGGAGGCCAATTTGATTATTGATGTATTTGTAGAAAACCATAAATGCGTTTATAAGCTACCAAGCAAATCGATAACAGCACTAATTGTATCTTTCGACTGTCATCTCATTTGCTTATGACCATAACCTAGGCTACTAACAGGAGCTAAGTGAGTTAGCCACAACACGTTCGCTACGTGATGGTTTTTTAATGGAAAATATAGCAGTGCTATAGGCTACCTGAAAGATAACCTGTCTATGATCCCGTGATGATCTACAATCTCCATTTAAACCAGATGTTTTAGAGCGCACGTTGAGATGTATTCAGGGCAGGGCTGTACCTACACATATTTGTTGCACGTGCTACAAAAATCATTCTTTGCGATGAATGATTTAGTGCCAACGTTATAAGGGTCAGATACAGTTTTGCCTATGGCTATTCCGTGAGACTGAGGCGCTTTTTGTTTGTTCGAAGTGCGTGTTTAGGGTGTGAGAGGGGAGTCGATGTGCTTTGATTCCAGCTTGGTAGTTGTAGTCTATGCGATTAAAAAACACGTGTGTGTGAAGTATCCAAACAATGATAACGCTTTCATTATGGCTGCTTTAGCCACAGACCTTGAGCTACTGTACAGTGGGTTGGGTTCCGTTTAGAAGTGTCCACTTCATTCGCCCTTTCCGTGATTCACAGCTACGTGAAATGTATTACTACTGATATGCAAAACTATTAACTTTTTCGCCAAGAGGTGGCAGCTTGATACTGTAAGGTGTAAGCCATTGGTTCCAACGGAGATTTTATTTGGGTCGCCAGCATAGCCTAGCGACAATTTGTGTTGTGTAATAGGCCTAGCATAGGGCCTACCTTATATAGCTTATAGTTTGTTAACAGTCACGGTTTTGTCATAACTCCCTCTATGCATTTTTGCATTTAGAATAGCTCTAAAACCGGGGGGCGAACACGTCGCAGGGGGGGCGCCAGTGCGTGGATATCTCAATCGCAAAATTAAACAATATTTCTATCGGGCGCCTACCATGGACTAGGCTGGGTGAAAATCAAAAGATTGCGTCAAAAGATTGAGCTTAACCATTGACCTCATGGTTGCAAAATGCAAGGGAACATGAATCAGCATATTATTTGCACAAACAATAACGGAGAGTAGCTCTTCAACTTTGCCCGTTAAAATGTGTATGAACAGTCTCGCAACGCATTTCATGAAGGCCCTTTGGACATGTCAGTTATTTGCACCACTGGGAAAAACGGCATTTTGTTTTAGACTACTGGTATTTCATTTGTGCATTGACAATAAAGCTGAATATCATTTGAACTAGATGACTAAACTTATGCATATGTAGAAGAAGAAACATTCACAAAAATCCATGACATGACCTCTCTTCTTGATAGCTGTTGAAAACTGCATGGAACTGACAGGGATTGTTTTGTTTAATAATAAATAAATAAATACATTATGCTGCTACCTTCTGCTTTTCCCAAATACAATGTAGCCTACAGGTGTACCTTTCATCAGTCCAGTTGCAATGGATGGACTGTGATGAACTGCCCTACTTGAGATTGTTTAGAGATTTTAAAGGTTTTATAACAATGTTACAGATTTTTTGGCCCAGAAACAAATCTATTCACCTTTGCAGCGCCAGTAGGCTACTTTGTGTGCGGAATGTGTGCAAACACACATTTCAAACAAGCATACACAAAAGTTTCAAGAGTGGGGAATGGAGTAGAAGATGGAGACAAATTCATTAATATGATTTATTTTCGCGGAATGGATGTGCAGGACTGAGCGGCGGTCATATTTTGTACCGCTACGCGGTACATCTAGTTTGACATGGAACTATACTCTTATTCCGGCATAATAATCAAGGAACCCCATGGTAGCAGTAGCACAATGATATCATGCAGCACCTGAAAATAGTCCCCGTAGGCTAACTTCCAGGAACAAGGTTGAGTTGCAGCAGACGAATTGGTTAGTGACTGGATTATTATCTCCAAAGAGCTATATCTACTGACAAGGTAATGTTTCACGATTCTCGCTAGATTTGTTGGGGCACCGTTCTTCAGGGACGGAGTGGGCCATAGAATTTTCCCTGACATCAGGGATGGATTACTGCACGGGCCTACCGGGCCCAGGCCCAGGGGCCCAAGGGGTCAGGGGGCCCTGAAGCCCAAGCCTTTGCATGGAATCATTGCCTCAATATCAACAAATCAGGATGTAGGCTATGAACCTGATTGAATTTAGTATTGGCCATCCCCAAAATGCACCAGAATACAGGAAATCACATCAAACAAATTAAAAATGTTCTGGTTTCAAACCCCCCCTCCCACATATACGACAATAAGTGGGGGGCCCTTAATACATCTGGGCCCATGGGCCCGAAAGTTCATAATCCGCCCATGCCTGACATATTTGGCCCAAGCGGCCCTCAAATCGGTCGGGCATACCTAATTAAATACAAAATCCGTATTTATCGGTCGGGCAAACCTAATTAAATACAAAATCCTTGCATTGGTTGTGCATTACCCTGAAATATAAAAATAACCGAAGCCTATATGTAAAGAGCTAAATCTCCTAGATTGTGGTGGACCTTAGTGTAATTTATACCAGTTATCACAATAGGACAACTGAAACAACACAAAATAAATGTTGCTGGAAATATTTTATGCTATACTACCTACAGTACCTACATTGCTGGTACATTTTAGAACAGTACAGCTATATGAATTAATTCTCTTTATATCTTCCAGTAATCTAGCTTAGTTGGCTTGTGCATGAATATAACTTGATGTTTCGTAGCTTACATTTCCGTCAGTCTACAGTCTTTTAGCCCATCTTTACCAAGAGAACCCTTCCAAGATAGAACCCTTTCGACGCTCTACTTTGAGAGACCTACCTCTGCTCATGGCATCGATAGTGAATTTTGCTATCCCGATTTGCAAATCAATTAATTAGAAAACTTAAGTTGCGCTATACATAGTGTATAATATTGTAATAGTGTGTAACTACATGTACCGCAAAGCGGTACAAAGTATGACAATCGCTCAGTCTTGCATATTATCTCTGGAAAAATAAATCACATTTCTCAATTTGTCTCCATCTCCTACTTCATCCAAGCCTGGCTAACTGGGGTCTGGGAACTAGACATTCATTTTCTCGTATATAAAACGTGGTTTACGAATGCCCAGAGACGTTTATTGGGCGCTACGAATGTCTATCAAATGCGTCTGTGCGTAGCTCATAACGGCTTCGGTGTGTTGTCATAGTCTTGCTGCCCTCCCACCGTTCTGTGATTGGTTCCTTCGTTGAGGTGAAAACGAAGTTCATAGAATCCAGGCTGCCTAGCAGCGTGAATAAAATCATGTGTGCATGTGTGCGTTTGCTTTTGTGTATATGTGTGCTTCTCTGTGTGTGAGTTTTTCGATTGTTAGTGTGTGTTTGTGTGTGTGTGTGGGGGGGGAATTCTGTGCATGTGTGTGTGTATGTTTGCTTGTGAGTGTGTGTGGGGGGTAATGTTGTGTGTGTCTGTGTGCCTGCTTGCCTGCATGTAAGTTTTTTTTGTGTGTGGGTGTGGGTGTGTGTTTGTGCATGCGTGCGAGTATGTGTTTGTTACTGTGAGTGTGGCAATCAAGAAACCATATAGAAGATGGTATAGAACATTGCCCTACAATCAGGAACGACAAACACTTATAGAGCAGCTAGCAGAAGTAAAGATAAATCTGATTGTTACCAATATATTGCAAAGAAATTCTGGGGAACAATGTTTTCGATGTACTTTTTATTGCTTGAAAAACATTATTCCATAAAATTTAGTGATGTAGAATTCAGACCCACAATCCTATTCAGAAATTGGCGGTAATGCACCTATTGCTGTTTGGCAACTGCCAAAAGAAGAAGAAGAACTTAATATCTTCACATTCACAGAATCACCTGGATGGAAGCCTTAACTGTTTGTAAGATATATGTCTGATTCATGGACTCTGGTCATGAACACAGACACTAAACATTACACAGACTTTATTATTATTATTATTATTATTATTATTATTATTATTAAGTCAAATATGCCTTCAATTAAAACAAGCCCTTTGAAATCATAATCTATACATCTCTTAGTCTCTTACTCAGAAATAACAGTAATGAACAGTAATGAACATGTTAAGAAAGGTAAAGACACCAAGTGTCTAGCAGATATTTCTCTGAGATTTGTGCTTCTAAGGCAGGCCATTGTGTGGAAAGCAGTGGAATATTACAGGTCTGATTCACTTCAGGACCGACTCCTCACAAGGGGAAGAGCAGGTGGCCAGAGAAGGAGGTGTGGTGGGCTGTATTATCATAGAGCCACGCCTGGGCCCACAGCTTCACCTGGACCACATCTCCCACCTCCAGCAGCACAGAAGCTCCGTTAGAGGGAGTCGTACTTCCACCTGTGTAGCTGTAAGGACTGACAATCGCCTCTTCGTTTTTATACAGAGTGGCTGCTATAGCTCTTGAACCATGGCCATGTATGAATAAAACAAAATGGTAGGCCCCTCTGACTGGAGCTCTGAAGACTCCTGTGTGACAGAGGGAGAGAGAGAGAGAATTAGTAAGATCAATAAAAAGTTGTTATTGACTTCTTGATTTTTATTTTTCCCATGTTCTCTCTTGAGCAAGGCACCTAACCCCTCACTGCTCCCCGAGCGCAGCTGTTGTTGCAGGCAGCTCACTGCGCCGGGATTAGTGTGTGCTTCACCTCACTGTGTGTGTGCAGAGGGTTTCACTAATTCACGGATTGGGACAAATGCAGAGACCAAATTTCCCTCACATGATCAAAAGAGTATATACTTACTTATATACTTAAATGAACCCCATGTCTATAATGCATCTACAGGAAAACAGGTGAACATGGAGCCAAGAGCAAGTCTACCAGCCCTCTAGTACCTGTGTTTGGGTTGTAGCAATTTCCAATGTTAATGGTGACATGTTTGAAGACCACAGTCGTTTGCGCTTGAAAGGGTCCTGTGTATCCACCACCAGATGTATGAACGGAGGCAGAGAAAGACACTCTACTCTCCTCTCTCTCCCTCAAAAGCATCTTCACCTGGCTCCCCGTGAAGTTCAAATTCACTGCCTGATCTGAGGGTTGCACCAATAAACACACACACACACAGAGAGAGAGAGAGAGAGAGAGAGAGAGATACAGAGAAAATGATAAACAAATCTATAAGTAAACTAAAAGCAAAGTAAATACCAGAAGAAAAATACGTCCTAGATCCTAGATCTGAGAATAAATATCGATGACAGAAACAGATTTATCTCACATTCATTTTCCCTCTTGAGCTGCTTCAGCTGTTCTCTCTGCTCCTCTACTGTCTTCTCACTGGCTCTCAGCCTGGTCTCCAGAGTCCCTGCTGTCTTCTCCAAGGCCTCCACTTGTTTCTTAGTGTGTGCAAGCTCCACTCTGTGCTCCGCCACCAGAGCTTTCACCCCCCTCACCTCAGTGTAGATGTTGGGCTGGCAGGTCTCCTCTGCAACCACAACCAGACCAGCCCACAGCAACAGCAGAACAGCAGCTCCGGGAGTCTTCATGCTCAACACACACAGCTGTTCCAGCTAATGCAAACTGAGATGGTGGTAGCCCTAATGAAAACTAAACGTGTGGCACACATACAGTACACACACATTAAAAAAGCCTGAGAAAATGATTGCATAATCTAATGCATTTCTGAATGTATGACATAAGTATGGATTTGAGAAATGTCTAATGTCTCACCATGGTATATAATATCTAAGATAAGATAAGGGCTATGTTGTAATGTGTGTGTTAAGGCTGAGTTTGTGTGAGGAGCAAGTATCAGTGGCCTTACCTAAACTCAGGGAAAGCTGCAGGTGATGCTGTGGTCCAGATGCAGGTGATGCTGTGCTCCTCAGTCCTCCTGAAGGAAGTGTTCTCTTCTCCAGCACAGTGATGCTTTTAAGAGCAGAGGCTGGAGGAAGCACTGCCACTGTTCACCAATAAGAGCCCTCTAACGCTAACCACACACACAAATCTCATATCTGGATCAGTTCACTTGTTTGACTGGTTTTATCAGTTCTATGCACTTTGGAAGACAAGGAAGCATTCCAATCTGTTTCATATTTACCTATTCACACTAATTAAGTCAACATGTAATATCTGCACATTCACAGGATCAACTGGAAGGGAGCTGCTACTGCTTGGAAGACATCTGTCTGATTTTAGCATTTTGTGAACAAGTGAAGAAAATTCCCATCTTGTAAGGCATCTGTCTGTTTTTTTACCTAAAGACAATTCCCAATGTTTAGAGAGAGCGAATAATCAAGGTTCTCCCCTGTAAGGAAAGGTATGCAAGAGTTATTCAAGTATTTTTCGTACCTTCAGTGTTATCAGTGTAAAACGTTATAACAAAATGCCCATTCCACTAGTCAGTGATCTTTATTGTCAATCAACCATGCAACAATTGCTTAAAGGAACACGCCACCCAAAATCAGTAGTAATATATGTTCTTACCTTAACTTTCACGAGTTGAGTCATACCTCTCCCGCGCCGGTAGGTGCACTCAAACGCTCTGTCGCGAGGCGCGAATGTGTTAGCATGTTGCTATGCTAGCGGGCTCTGCCGTGGCCGTAGAGAGAGGAACATAGCAGTAATCAAACACCTCCACATTTTCCCTACTTAAATACAGTTGCACGAGTAATTGATAAAAATGTGTACGTCACACAACATGAAACGTGACGATTTTCCAAGCGAATAAACAGGAGAACTACAATGTGTGGCGCAATAGCACTTGGGAGTACTTCGACCTAGCGTGGTAATATTATTAACACCTAATTGTAGGTCCTATCCAGGGGGTCAAGAGCGTGCATATTAGCTTCGGCATGTTAGCATACGCCATTTTCAAATATGGCGCTGCATGGAGCATTTGGAACCAGCTCCATGCACGAAAATCCGTGTTGGGCACGAGCTCTCATGCGCGTACATGTTGGTGGGCGGGTACCTATCCGGCGGCTACAGCCAAACGTTATTCAGTGCGTATTTCTTGAGGATCCTATGAGAAGACGTGCATATTATGGTTGTTTATCCATCATATGACAAATAAACAAATAAAGAAAATTGTATTGATCTTGTTTCGTTGTTGTTTGTCCCGAACAAACGTAGCCTAAACATGATTAAAGACAATAAATTACACAACAGCGGCATAAAGACCTCTCAACCTATAGCCGCCCCCTTTGGAGCTTGCCAGAGGCTGAAGCACTAGGCTACTACATTTAAACACAATTATTGCCGCGAGGCATTCCAGCCTACGAATTTAATAAAAAGTAAACCATGCATAATTTAAAAAAAAAAACTCAATTTAGGCTACTTCTCTATGCAATAAGGATTCCATTAGAGCACAGCGCACGTTCAATTAATGAAAATGGCCTTGTCTCGCAATAAACAGCTGAAAATTCCAACACTTTTTCAACTACACGAAACTTTACAGTGATCATCAAATACCCTCTATATTTAAATGCCCATCAGCCTCAACATTTAACTATATAATAACAGTCAAAAAGTAAATTAAATCCCATACCAAAGCCGAAAATCGTCTGCGTTTGATAGCCTGGTATGCCGCTCCAAACAAAACGCATGTCTCACAATAACGTACAATGTAAGAAATAAAGGTCTGCCTCGAATAAGCATACCTCAAATAAATACCTGTGCTTTGCATCCTAAGTAAATAGCAGACCCTGGACATAATTTAGGATTTACGGAAATGCAATCATACGATGTTGGACGCCTGGCGATGCTCTGGCCGTCTACTGTGCCTCTGACACCGCTGCTTCATTTGGATGGTAACTCCACAGGTGAGCGCGAAGATTGGACGTCGTAGATGCGTAAGTAAACTGTTTTTTGCTGAGTCCGCAGACAACATTCTCTTTAACCGTTACTTTACCATCTGCGGTGTACAACTCAAAGTAAAGACTCCACATTTTAGATGAGTTGGGGACGTAATTGTCCGCTCAGGCTGACCGTTTTGTGCGTTATCTTCAATACTATCTTCAATATTATTTTCAAAACAGGGTGGCTATTGAGGGCTCTGGCTCCTGTCATTATTGTGGCTACTGGCTATTATTGGCTTGATTTGGTCATGGGCCAACGCTAGAATACGTTTAGAGCACCCGCTATGAGATGGCAAACAATAAAATAAAAAACAAACTAATCATAGACTGTAAAAATGCGCTACACTTGGCACTAAAAACCGAATAGTTTATTTATAGTTCGACTACGGATATTTCACGTCAAGTTCGAATGCATATTTGCAGCAGGACAGCAAGCAGACCGCTCCTAGTTAGAGCCGCTGTGTTATCCAATGAAATTAAGTTGCGCTTCAGGGCGACTCCACTCGGACTCCATGCGCGTTCCCGAGCAACTTTTTCTTCTTCTTGTTATGAGGCAAGGACTTTATGTGCATTATCGCCACCCTCTTACTGGAGGATGACACTCTTTTTACAGAATAAAAATCGACGTTGGTCCATGCGTCATTTCCAGCTTTGTAACTGGCGCATGGTCAGAGTCGACTGGCGCTGGATCCGAACCCCAGTGTTCAAGATGGCGTTGACTATGAATTGGCCGGATTTACTAGCCTAGCCTCCACCATTCATTTGTATGGAGGGCGGGACTTAGTCACTCTCTCCAGTTATATATAATACCTCCATGGTCCTATCCACCACAGAGTTTAGAATCCATGCTGGATCGACCCTCAGCCTCTCCCTCCCCTCTGAGCGAGAGAGAGGCACACACACTAGAGATGCGCTGATGGGCTATTATTTCAACCATAACTGCATAGCAAAATTTATCATCCATCAGCCATCCATCAGCACCAAAGTTTGTTGACCAATTTTAAAAACCGCACCCGCCCACCATCCGCTGGTTGTTTTAGGCTATATGGGTGATGCAGCGCTGCTGACGTGAGGCTAGAAAGCCCTTGCCTGTTCTAGAAAGACTGATCTAATGCAGCAAATATTTTAAAAGGCTAAAGTCGTACATTGGCTAGGCCTATCCCCAGAATATCAGCAGCAAACTCAGTCTCTGTCGCGCAAAACAGTCTCCAAATAAAACGCACATCGGCCTGTTGCCTATTCTGCCAGCTTGTGACAATATATCGTCCAAAATGCTTGATTGCATTGCATTCTCCACATTTTTAGCTAAATTTTCATGTACCACATCAGCATTTTTGTTCAGTGACTCTTTTGTAAATTGCTTTACAATTACCGTCGGGCCTATAGGCCTATTGCCTGGCTTGCCTCAGCTTCGGTCACGTCCTTTTACAATTTTATCATTGTAATAAAAAACGCAATTTGCCACATAATTTTTTAGCATGCTCCTGACCTACTAATTAATGCCTATTGTACTTTATTTTTTGCAAAAAGAAAGAAATCCTTGATAAAATAACAAGTCATTCACATTATAGGCTACTTTACACACTGTTATGTCAGGTTGACTGACAAGCCTGTTCTGAAGACTCCCATTCATTTTGACTGCACGAGCGCGTCTTTTTCAGACAGACATCGCAATTCATTTTATAGCAGGCCATCGGACAAATATGACGCCTCGATATTAAAGAAACTCCGACTCCATTCATTCTGAAAGTCCACCGCACAACAGTGCAACGTGCATGTTCACATTTTTAGTAACAACCGCCAAACTTGCTTGCTTGCCTTACACAAAGTTTTCTGACTATTTTTCTTACCTTCTTTTTCCGCTGTGGATGTTATTGAGTTTGTAGAAGTTTTAGCTCTTACGTTCTGAACATCTCGCACTGCCATCGCCCGATGTTATTTCTGAGTCATATCACTCTCTGTCTCTCTTTTAAATGCCTATTCCCTGAATGGTAGTAATTATGTGTTTTATATATAGGCTAATATCTAAACAAAATAACCCAGGCAGTCTCATCTAGGATATAACACAGGTTGAAGTCAACGTCAAGTTGGTTCTATTTAGGGAGGTGAAATGTGTGTAAACATCTGTAGATGACTCAGAAATGACATCGGAAGACAAGGAGTGAATAGTGGCAATTAGAGGCAAGCCGAAGTCTGCTGACAAGGGCCCGACGGTAATTGTAAAGCAATTTACAAAAGATTCACTGAACAAAAATGCTGATGTGGTACATGAAAATTTAGCTAAAAATGTGGAGAATGCAATGCAATCAAGCGATATATTGTCACAAGCTGGCAGAATAGGCAACAGGCCGATGTGCGTTTTATTTGGAGACTGTTTTGCGCGACAGAGACTGAGTTTGCTGCTGATATTCTGGGGATAGGCCTATAGCCAATGTACGACTTTAGCCTTTTAATATATTTGCTGCATTAGATCAGTCTTTCTAGAACAGGCAAGGGCTTTCTAGCCTCACGTCAGCAGCGCTGCATCACCCATATAGCCTAAAACAACCAATGGATGGTGGGCGGGTGCATGCGGTTTTGAAAATTGGTCAACAAACTTTGGTGCTGATGGATGGCTGATGGATGATAAGTTTTGCTATGCAGTTATGGTTGAAATAATACCCCATCAGCGCATCTCTAGTGTGTGTGCCTCTCTCTCGCTCAGAGGGGAGGGAGAGGCTGAGGGTCGATCCAGCATGGATTCTAAACTCTGTGGTGGATAGGATCTACAATTAGGTGTTAATAATATTACCACGCTAGGTCGAAGTACTCCCAAGTGCTATTGCGCCACACATTGTAGTTCTCCTGTTTATTCGCTTGGAAAATCGCCACGTTTCATGTTGTGTGACGTACATATTTTTATCAACTACTCGTGCAACTGTATTTAAGTAGGGAAAATGTGGAGGTGTTTGATTACTGCTATGTTCCTCTCTCTACGGCCACGGCAGAGCCCGCTAGCATAGCAACATGCTAACACATTCGCGCCTCGCGACAGAGCGTTTGAGTGCACCTACCGGCGCGGGAGAGGTATGACTCAACTCGTGAAAGTTAAGGTTAGAACATATATTACTACTGATTTTGGGTGGCGTGTTCCTTTAAGCTACACTGCTGGTTTGTAACAACATTTACAGTTCTTGCCCATTGCTTACACACTAAAAACAAATGCTTAGACCAAAGCCTCAACACCTAAACTTCTTGTAGCATACCGGTACCTTAAACACTGTGTAACCATAGCTTAAACACATTATTTGCAATTCTGCAACACACTTATTGTGAAACACTACACACAATGTCTTACATTAGACACTTTGTTTAAAAGTGAAATCTCCTGTTATCATTAAACATTTCTATTCAAAATGCAAGCACATTTTGCTAATGCAAGCTACATGTAATTGGTAAAACCCACACACATACCTGAAAACACTTAAAATAGACTTCAGGTAAGTTATTGTGTACCTGTTCAAATGTGTACTTTTACATTCAGAAGTATACTTACTGAAAAAAAATGTTGACGCGCTCAATACTTATTTCCCCCGCTGCATACGCGGAGCAGACTATACTGTATCATCAGATAACTGATCTGTAATGTAGCGACCCAAATATTTAGTTTTATTACAGACACTCATCACTTGTCTTGACAGATAAATAATAAAATTACAAAAATACACAACACTGAAGTTTTTTGATACAAAATATGAAGGCATTTTCATCATCTCAATAAAATACAAATTACAAGTTTTGTATTTGAAATACATAATTTAAATACCAGTACATGTATTAGAAATACTGTATTAATCCCTGCACACACACACACACACACAAGAAAACACACAATGTACACATGTACACATACACAGAATCAAACACTTGCACTTCTTATGAGTTGCAATGGCTAAATGTGCCTTAAGTAATGGGGCTATCCATTAGTCTCGTACGCCACCCGTACGACATGTACGAATTAGTTGGTAGCACGAACGCTGGGGTTTGTAGTTTTTTTGAGAAGAACATGGATGCCACCAGGGCAGCAGCTGCCTCGTTAGTGCTGGACATTTGTCTACAACACAAGATCATGTCCCTCATTCTTCCTTGTTGGGTATGGTCAATGTGAATTAATAATAAAAACATTTGTTAACTCAATTTCGCCTATTTCAATTTCAACAAGTGCTGTCGCGTTTCTCTCGAGCCACGAGGGCCATTAGCAGGCTAGTCATTGTTATTGTTTTGTGCTACATAGCCTCTTTAGCAAACAGGGACGAAAACAAATTGTTACATTGTATTGTACACACAGCAAGACCATGAAATGCATGAATTGGTGACCGGATTGAAGCAGCAATATAATCTAGTGTGTAAGAGCATTGCATCGACATTAAAACGACCAACACAGTACAAATACAAAGAAAATGCATGTCATCATCTCAACTGGGCGCGTACGGCCAGCTCGGTGTACCTCAATAGGGTATCTGCACATTTTTGATCAACAAATTTAATGACTTTTAAGACCTTTTTAAGACCTCTAAGAATAAAAATTAAGACCATTACCACGGCAAAAATATATATAAAACTACAATCTAGGCTGTTCAGATTAACAAAGCACATTTGTATTTGAGCAACAGTGCAAATAGTCAGTGCATATTTACCAACATAAAGTGCATGTCAGGCAACATACATATCATCTCAGACTGTCATGTGACCCATGGACCATTTGTATTCACTCTCTAAAAATTGGGAATTCTTGTCAGGTGTTCGCAAAAAACTAAAACCAGTCCATGAATCAGACAGATTTTACAAAAGCAGATTGTACTAAAGCATTATTTGTTCAAGATGTGGAGAAACTGCTTTAATGATGTGCATAACTAGATGTCCACATTGCCTTACAAAATATACATTTCCTGATCGAGTCTGGTGTGGTGACACCAGGAGAGTTTTCGCCTCTCTGGGGCCGACTGCCCCCTCAGGGTCAGGTCCCCTCTGAGTGATGACAAGATCAAGGAAGTTCCTGGGGTAAAACCCTGTTTCATGTCATCAGTGCAAAACATCACAAGGAAGTGATCGAAGTTTACCATAGGTCAACTGTATGCAAAGATAATTACACATTGTGATGTGCATTTGAGGATGTAAGTCAGGATATTTTCTATTTGATTAGTTAAAATAAATATTGAAAAACCAAACAACTCGAAGAGTCTCAGACATATTGACATATATTGACATCATATCTCATGACATATCAAACAGGCCTATCAGGATGCTCTCTGTCTAAAAGTCGTGATTGTTATTAGAAGCAGGCTGCTGAGTGTCCTGACAGAAGATGCTCCTCGATTCACTTCCTTGATAGTGGCGGATCTAGAGATATTTTCCTGGGGTGGCGAAGGTGTGGCATGAGGTTCCAGGAGGGGGGTCATGGACATTATTCAAAAACTACGGATTCAAATTCTACGGATTTCATTGAATATGTTTTGTTCTCTACACTACATTACACGGGGTGGGAGGCAAATCGGAGATGTAGCTGGCGTTGTGGATGGTGTGGGTCTTAATATGTGTAGTACCCCTAATGCAGGGTTGTTGCCATGATAACCATGACTGTGACTGTCAAAACATTTCCATCTGATTCAGTAAAGATTCAGTCAAGTAATGGCCCATTCCATTACACTTGAAAATACGTTGCCCGGAAAGTGTAAATTGCCCAGCTTTCAGGCATTTCACGCAGGCACACCCCCTTTATCTCGGAGTACTTGAGGGTACCCCGAGGTGGACGTACGACCTTACGACAAACATGGCTGCGCATTACATTGCTGCATTGCTGTAATTTATTACAATACAACAATTTAAAATGTACATAATAAGAATGTAATTCTTAATCTACCACCTCACTAATAACCATACAAACACACACACTGGTGGACAGTAACTAAGTACTGGGTATGGGTATCTAATTCAATTATTTCATTCTTTGGAAGGTTTTTACTTCAACCCCCACTACAATTAAAGGCCAAATATCTTTAGCAGGGATTAGAAATGGTTCAAAGAATGAAAATGAGAACCGGAAACGAACACAGTTTTTGGATGGACGTAACCGAAAACGGAAACAAAACCAATTTCACTTGTTCCGGAGTGAAACAATTATTTTCAATTTTAGATAAGCGGTTAATAATGGTATTTATCGTTCTGATTAACCTTTGTTTGACTCCATAGGCTTGGAAAGTCACCTGCCCACACAGTGTTCCCCAGACCCCTTATAGGATGAATTTAGTCAGATGTTATGAATCAATGTCTCCCCTGTATAATAGGCTATCTACTAGTTGATAAAAATAATATTTATATCCAACACTAACTGCCTTTTCCAAGTATGTAGTCTAAATTACTGAAACAATTTGTGAAATAAGATAGGCTACCAGAGACACTAGGCAAATATTTATAGGCCTGTCATGCAGTTGGTAGCACCATATGTTAGGCTATTGCTAGGCTTAAAGCAAGGACATTTTCCGTGCCTGAAGTTAGGCGATCAAGCATTTTTTAAGACCTAATATTATTTAGGTATTATATTATAATATTATGATATCAAATAATGTTTGTAAAGATGATTTTATCAGGGCTGCCATCAGGATGGATGTTTGCTATTTGATTAGTTAAAATAAATATTGAAAAACCAAACAACTCAAAGAGAACCTGTCTCAGACATAATGACATATTGCAAAACATCACAAGGAAATTAATGAAGTATTACATAAGTCAACTGTATGCATGTTATTGCAACTCATAAGAAGTGCAAGGGTTAAATTCTGTGTGTATGTGTAGCCTACATGTGCACATGGTGTGTTTGTATTTATTGTGTGTATGTGTGTGTGTGTGTGTGTGTGTGTGTGCGCGCATCGCATTTGGTTCCCCCAGCTGTTAAATCACAGCAACTGCATGTGTAGAGTTCAGCGGGGGGAAAAATATATTCACTCTCAAAAGTCTTAAATTAAATAGCCTATTCAGGACATAATTACAAAAAGACATTTGACAAATCATAACTAATGTGTGTTCCCCTTCTACTTATGCAGCCACCAGGGTTTGAGAACGGAAGACCAGTGTAGCTCCCCCAGGTTAAATAGCAACATGAGACGTTTTGGCTGTTTACTGTATGCTTTACACACACATGACGTGAGAACTAAAAAGAAGTCGTATAAAAGACCATTCTGTCTGAATAAAACTGTTCTGCTAAAATGCTAATCGCTTTATCTTAGTGTACACTCCCTAAACCACAGAGCCAGGCTTTTAGTAGCATGCTCAAAGGCAGGCACACTTTTTACACTAAATACCCTCCCATAGAAAGCCTTTGCTGCAGGAATATTTACCTTTTTTTTTTCTTTTTTTTTAAACCAAATCTTTGCTTGCACATCTTGACATCTGTGATCTTATATGTGAGCAGAAATATCCTTTTGGTGGACAAAGTCTGACAAATACTTCCAACAATCCAATCCCATTTAATTGTTGAAACATTTGACAAAGTCATTCAGCATGCATTTGCCATGAATGAATGCAGATTCCATCACCTCATATACCCTCTCTACTGAGTACAAATAAACAGCATAAGGAAAGTGGAGTGGAGGGTCATTATTTGTTCATTTATTAGCCTAAAAGCACCTTGGGCTTTACTAGAATTAGTCTTTTAACAGTGTCACGTATTATGAACTGGGCTAAAAAAATCATGGAGATCATAACGGAGATGTCCCATAAAAAAAAAAAAATCACTGCCTGGCCAAAAAAAAGGTCACACACTCTAATATTTCATTGGACTGCCTTTAGCTTTGATTATGGCACACATTTGCTGTGGCATTGTGTCCACAAGCTTCTGCAATGTCACAACATTTATTTCCGTCCAGCGTTGCATTCATTTTTCTCCAAGGTCTTGTATTGATGACGTGTAGATTTGGACCACTGTGCAAAATCTTCTCCAGCACATCCCAAAGATTCTCAATGAGGTTAAGGTCTTGAATCTGTGGTGAAAATGATGTCTCATTCTCCTGAACCACTCTTTCACAATTTAAGCCTGATGAATCCTGGCGTTGTCATCTTGGAATATGCCTGTGCCATCAAGGAAGAAAAAATCTGTTGATGGAATAACCTGGTAATTCAGTATATGCAGGTAGTCAACTGACCTCATTCTTTGGGCACATAGCGTCGCTGAACCTAGACCTGACCAACTGCAGCAACCAGATCATAGCACTGCCCCCACAAGGAGGCTCTTACCTATTTGCTTAGTTAAATCCAGGTGGTGACCTTTATTTTGACCAGGCAGTGTAGTTCCCATTACCACTAGTCCTCCCTCTAGTGGACAGACCCTATACTACACCAGCTCAGCTTGTCAAGAGTTCCTGTGGATGTATGCTGTATCACATCAGGTTTTGGAAAATTGAGTTTCATTGTAGCATTTGTAATCAAGTGGAATGGATTTGACATGGATGTCGGAGATATTACACAAACAGTTTTAAAACAACACTGATATTTTGCATGGCAAAAGTGTGTGTGTGTGTGTGTGTGTGTGTGTGTGTGTGGGGGGGGGGGGGGTCCAAACTAACAATTATAAAAAATGGGTGGGACTCCGACGCCCATGTCTTAGGCCCTATGCCCCTCACTAAAAAGCCATGGCCACATGGTTAATGGTGGCAAACAAACATTTGCTTGAATCAACATTTACTTCAATTAAATAAGAATCATATCAGGATCATTCAACACATTAACCAGCAATTTCTACAAAATAACCTTAGATGGCAACATTAAGAATAAAATTACACATACCTTAAAATACAAAGAGATCGGACAAGGCAAGGTTCAGGTGTTGCACACTGGCGTTCAAAATTCCTTCTTCTCTGCCAGCTATATGGTACCTGTCCCCATCCCAGTCCCTCCCTCCCAGGGTGCCATCTACAGGCCTGGAGATACTCTCCAAGACATTTTCCCTGACAGCAGACTGAATGTGTGCAATGTGTGCTATGTCATGAGTGTGGAACATACAAACTTTTAATTGACAATATTAATCATAAGAATTAAAATGTTACCACAGAAACACACAAAACACAAATTTCCCCTCTGGACCCCCAACATAGGCTTAGAATCTTAGATTACATGCACGGTTATTGTCTTCATTGTCCATACTTGTGAAGTGCATTGAGTAAGTATCAGAAATAACCAGTTTCAATGCATGAATTATTAATGGTTACCGAAGGAACACCTGACTAACCATGCTGCAGCAAGTGGGAAATGACGGCCGCAATCAGTCACAAGTCATTCACTGACCAAGTAGCAGAACACTAGCAACTCAGGGGCAAAAAATAAAAATAAAATACACATACAATTGAAAATGTACACCAAACTAGTTTTTATTTAGTTCAAAATATGAGATATTTTGAAAGTCTTGCAAATTACTTCAATTTAATTGTGTCACTGTATAATCAATCATGTGAGTACTGAAGAATGCTATTGAAATTGTCTCCTTAATTCCAAATGGAGACACAGTTGACCGAGTAGATTCCAGTGTAGTTAAGAGCAGGTAAAAACTTGAGGCTGGCTTGCGAAAGAATAGTTCTTTATTCTGGATGTAACAACAGAGTTCTGGTAACCCTGTTGTACGCACAGCACAGCACAGTGTTGCAAGATGAAGCCAAGGTAAGAAACTGAAGCCAAGATCTGGGAAACTCCTGGATAATTATAATACCAGAATATACATTCACGTCTGGGGTCAAATTGGAGGGGGGGAAACAGGCAGTGATATAGTCTTATTCAATTAAGACGTCTTGTGGGGGAACAATTAGTTAGGTACACCATTTGCTATTGTAAGGTGACAACATTCTGTCTGCTTACAATAAACATCCTGTCCCCGCAGTTTCTGCAGTATTAAACAAAGAACCAAAAGAATGACATACAGAAAACCACTAAAATCTAACAGTACTCATTGCTTGAAGTAATAAAAGCCCTTCACAAATTGCAACAGGTAAAAGTTGACTATGAAGCGTGTACAGAGTTAATGATGAAAGAAAGAATATGTTGTTTCTTTTAAAACAAATATAATGTGAAATATGTTTAATTTAAATTTAATGTGAAATTCCAGACATTCTGGCACAGATGATTGGAGTGGGTAAAGCAAATCCCCTCTCTATCAGTGTGATCTACCACCAATCCACCACAGCAGGTCTACCAGCGCATGTGCTGATGTTCTCCTTGCTGAAACTAATTTAGTTTGTTTAACAGCTGGTGTGTCGTGTTGTATTTTATACAGCCCTGGAGTAGGGCAAAGCTGAATCTGTGCTGAACCGGGGACTTTTGGAATGGAATACGATGCTACAATAAAACCAGAGAAATTTAAAAGCAGACCAGTAGCATTTGTTTAGGGTTTTATGGCCTTGTTATTGACCGTTTCAAGAGAGTTCCATTATCAGCATCATAGTTGGCCCCACAAGGCTTCCGTTTTAACATTCCATATGTTATCTTAACCCTTAGGTATGAGCTACACCAGGCGCGTAACTGAAGCGTTCCGTTCGCGTTGCGTCTGCTGCAACAATTAGCTTCCATTATAATCAATGGAAGTAGCTACACCAGACGTGACAGTGGGGCGTACGTTCGAAAAAAATAGACCATTCATCTAAAATGGATTTTACGCGTCGCGAACGGAACGCTTCAGTTACGCGCCTGGTGTAGCTCAGCCCTTAAAGGTGTAGGTTTTTGAACATTCTAAGTCCCGCAACAATTGAAGGTTCTAAAATTCTATGTTGAATTCAATGAACCCAGATATTCTTTAGAATGTTAATTTCCCAACATTCCCGTCACACCAGTGTGACGGTACCCTGTCAGTACACGATCCGTACCGCCTGTCAGGTCCGTTCTGCGCATGCGCATAATTACGTAGAAGAAGACGTAACGATTCCTCTGTAATATCTGTACCACGCATGTCTTGAAACAGTTGACGGCCAAGAAGCGGCACATTTGACGAGACCAACTTCGCAGATATATTTTGACTACGCCCGACGAATTATGTCCACAGATTGTGCAGGTAAGAGTACAGCGTTCAGATGTTCAATGTATCTTTGTCTTTAAAAATGTTGCTATTGTTGGTTAAACGTAATGTCACTATATCTTGCATATGGCAATTGTTAACAGTGAACGTTAGCTATCGTTAGCCGTTTGGGTAATCATTAACTTAACAGTAACGGTAATTTAAATAGGGACCGCATTGAGCATTAGCTAGTATTTATTCATGCCAACACAGCAACCTAACTAGTTAGGTTGCTGTGTTTCATCTGAAGGTTTATGGGCTAAGGTTAAGGTAAATAATGTGCATTTATTTATCAGGTTGATGCCACTAAAGGCCACGATTAACTTCACCAAAGGAATGGAAATATGTGCGGTAAGTAGCCTACTTTTTTTTACTGGTTAACGTTAGTTAAGAGACCTGTTATTCAGCACATGTTCCAGACAAGGTCGTAGTCTGAATTTTTAAAATACCGAGGTCAGGGGCGTCGCTAGAAATTTTGGCCACCCCAAAATGCTAGGGGCTTCTGAGCCCTCCGATCATTTTGCCAACAATGACACAGAACGATAGATTTGTTAATTTTATAACATGTTTTTTTTTTTTTTTTTACTTGAACCAACACACTTTTCCACAATATTCTATTTATTTTAGATGCACTTTTATATCTCGAGCCTTTTCCCAAATTGGCTTTGGATATTTACAGTGCATAAGGAAAGTGTTCACAGCGCTTCACTTTTTCCACATTGTAAGTTTCAGACTCATCTTAAAATTAATTCAATTCTCTCATCTCAATCTACACACAATACTCCAACACTCCACAGAAAGTGTGGAGTGTTTGGAGTGTTTTGTAAATTTATAAATAATAACATAAATAAATATAATAATATTTAATTTACAACCAAATGTTTTAGAGCCCGCGTTGAGAGATGTATCCAGGGCAGGGCTGTACCTACACATATTTGTTGCACATGCTACAAAAATCATTCTTTGCGATGGATGATTTAGTAGCCTGTCAACGTTACACCGGTCCGATACAGTTTTGCCTATGGCTATACCATGAGACTGAGACGCTTTTTGTTTGTTCGAAGTGCGTGTTTAGGGTGTGAGAGGGGAGTCGATGTGCTTTGATTCCAGTTGGTAGTTGTAGTCTATGCGATTAAAAAGCATGTGTGTGTGAAGTATCCAAACAATGATAACACTTTCATTATGGCTGCTTTAGCCACAGACATTCAGCTAGTGTACCGTGGGTCCCTTTTAGAAGTGTCCACTTCATTTGTGCTTTCCGTGATTCACGCAGCTGCGTGAAATGTATTACTACTGATATGCAAAACTATTAACTTTTCGCCAAGAGGTGGCAGTTTAAGTCCGCTTGATACTGTAAGCCATTGGTTCCCAAAGGAGATTTTATTTGGGTCGCCAGCATAGCCTAGTTACAATTTATGTTGTGTAATAGGCCTAGCATAGGGCCTACCTTATATAGCTTATAGTTTGTTAAGTCACGGTTTTGTCATAACTCCCTCTATGCACTTTTGCATTTAGAATAGCTCTGAAGTCAGTAAATGTATGCCAAAGTAAAACTGTGGTGTATGTCAGCATAATGAAATGTATGTAATGCAAAAAGGTGTGTCAGTGGGGAGCGCAGCCGCAAGTGTGATGTCGAGCAAGCAAGCCAGCAAGAGGTCTTTCGCGGACTGGGAGGTCCAGGTTTTATCCGGCTCCTAATTACGCCACCAATTAGCCACGTCATCAGAACCCTAGAGCTCCCCCTGCAACCAATGAAAGTAGTACAACATATTGAACAGGTCGGCCTCTTTTTAAACTGAACTACATTTCCCTTGTGCAATAAGTGCATGCCTGCTGGCAACATGGGAGATAAACAGAATAACAAGCTATAAGGTGTCCCAATATACGTAATGAATTAACTTGGGAGAGAATTCCACTCCGGGAGGTCTTTGTCTCCGTCTCCTCCATTATTTCTGCATATCTGGACACCTCAGCGGATATTACTCCTTACATAAATCCTCATGTCAAATCCAAGTTTTAATACTGTCCTGTAGTAAGAATGAACATCACAATTGTCATAATGTGGCATACCACAGCAAGGAAAATGGGTAAACATGTCATGCCTTTCTTCCAAAAAGGTAATGAAATGTTTAGGTCAACTTTACAGTTGAATATAGGGAATTGCCCAAAGGATATCTCCAGGCACCCAGCCTATTCTTAAAACCAGATTCACCAAGATTCTGGCTTTTGGCTTTATGATAAGCATTGCCTATTGTCATGGTTATAGCGGGTAGTATATTTAATTGAGTGATTGCATTTTGGCTTATTTGAGAAGTATTTAAGTAGTTGAAATACTCAAATACAATCCCTCAAAGTATTTTGTTACAAACTACATTTGAGTTTTTCCAATCCTGCAAAATACAAATTACAAAATACGCTAAAGTAATTAAATACGTATTTTAAATGCATATAATTGAAATACTGCCCATGTCTGCCTATACATCTGTATTCAACATTACCTTTCTCACCTTCCCTCCTTCTCTTTGTGTGCTGAACTTCTGCTGGCTTTCCAAACGTTAACTTTGTTGCAGCCTTTGTTCAAGTCAGGCATGGCCGCCGTCACCAGTATTGTCTGGCAATACTAGTTTTCATACATGAGGTTACACTAATAAACGTCACAAACTGCTGCTGAGCTGCGCTTATCATCTAAGTGTTTTTCCCGATGCATTGCTAACTGTCAGTGACTGACGCGAGAGAAGTGGGTTCTGTGTTGCGTTCATTTCAGTAACTGACGCGAGAGGGGTCTGTGTTGTGTTGTGGTAATTTATGGTCATTGGGTGTGCCCTGCCGTGCCGTCCACATCTCTTCAGCACAGCAGCAGCAATGGCAACTCATCTTCGTTGAAGTTTGAGGTGTTCAATGGTGTTGAAGTGAGTAATAGGCCTAAATCAACATTGAATTAGTTATTGGATGATATTAAAAAGAAGCGGAATTATTTGTGGTTGACCTGGAAATGTCAACTTGGTGATCAAAAAGTTATGAATTTCATGTTGGCTGCGAATTCAGAGCATTAAGTTACGTTGTGTCAGTGTAACGTTAGCTAGCCTAGTCTATTTGTCTATAACGTTGTTGCCATACAAATCTAAACCGCAGTAGGCTCATGTTAATCTAATGGGCTTTGAGACATCTTTTTTGTCTTGTGACAAAGTCTCCTGGTTCAATTGTTTCCAGTTTCATTTATTGTTTATAATGCTAAAGAGGAAAAATAAAACATATGGTTTGCAGTGACCACAAACAAGTTATGTCATGAATATCTAACATATTAAAGACTGTTACAAAAAAAATCTCAAAACAATTCAACTGATCCTAAAAATAAGGTAGGACCACTAGAAGCAATAGAGGGTCTCCGCGGATCCTTAAAAGTATTAAAACGTCTTAAATAAAATATACATTTTTTAAGGTCTTAAAATGTATTAAATTTAGCTAATTTTCTCATCTGGGTGGAATGTAAGAAATATGTCTGGAGAGACTATTTTCCATGCTAACGTTATTTCACCAGTGCACGTCCCTGTCTAATAAGACAGTGCCAGGAGTGATTTCAGTGAAGCAGAGAAAAGCTGTGAGTTGATAAAATAGGCTGTATGTGCTCTGAGCAAAAGCTCACTTGTAGTCGGCAAACCAGTTTCCTGTTCTTTGACATGGCTGTCAACAAGCACCTGAAAAGTGCTTTAGTTCTACTAAAACGTAAAAATTAGAATGTACCGCCTAGAACAAGGTAGCGATGGAGTTTCTTGGACATTCGTCGTGACAGATTTGCGGAGTGTCGTAAATCATATACTCTGAGGCTGTAGGGGGAGCTCTGTAGAGAAACCTGCCAGCAAAAAGTGAGAAAACAGCAAAGAAATGGCCAAAACTGCATAGTTTCTCTTTAATCACAGATGCATCAGAGTATTTATTGGATTATGACCTAAAGATTCTTAGCGTTTGCCCTTTTGTTTTTCTAATCAGTATTACAGTGTATGAATGATGATGATTATGATGATGATACTCTGTTTTAATGCTGTAGTAATATTATTCTAATAAATTATTTTGTCTGTCCTATTTCTCTCTCTCACACACTCTCATTTAACAGTTCACACCACCAGAAGGTACAGTGCAACCAAGTCCACCAAGACCCCCCAGTACACGTAAATCCCCCAAGCCCCCCCAGGACACACAAATCACTCAACAACATAGAATGACAAAATGCCACCCCAAATTGTCAGATGGCACAGTTCATGTCGTAAGTTCACCGTATGTTTTTTATGTATAATGTAACCCTTAGCTGAAAAAGTTGGAAAGTCCTTATAGGGTGACTTATTTCTCATATTTTAGTCAGTGTCAAACCACTGCATAAAAACTTATAATACATTGGTGTAAATAAAGTGCATTAAAAATGGTCAACTCCAGGTGATTCTCTTTCATAGAAAAGCCCAAGGACTCGGAACATGAAGCCAAAGAAGTAGATGATGACTCGGCCCAGTGACACCAAATGGAAAAGCCCATCGCAGTAGTCAACCCTACTGGAGATGAATGCATCAATAAGTTATCTAAATCATGTGTTGACATTAGACATCTAAGTTTGGCCATGTTTTTGAGGCTTATGACTCTGCCACTGCACATGGTTTGTAGAGAGAGGCATGCACACTCTATTCTGTGAGATGAAAATGTTTGCATGGCTCTGATTGGAAATTGCCAGGAGGGATAGGTCAAGCAGGAGCAGTGTGAAAGGCGTCCTAATTGCTTGAGTGGGAGGGGAAACGTCTAATGGCCACCTTACACCAAACAAGTTTGACAAGATTTGGGAAAGATTCTTAAAAGATTGTAGTATTTTAACTAATGCCCCCCATTCAAGCTTTACTCAAAAGACTCCAATCTTTGAAGAATCTTTCCCAAATCTTGTCAAAGTTGTTTGGTGTAAGGAGGCCATTAGTCTAATAGCCTTGCACCAAACCACCAAAGTACTCATGACTGTCAGGTAGGGGTGTGACGGTATTTTAACACTATTTCAAAAAATGTCCAGTGATGACATATTACAGCAAAAACCTTTTATAGACTATTTCTTTGTACAGTGTACTCATGCAATGGGCAGCAATCGTGAGCTGTTTGCTTAATGTTATAGTTGTGAAAACATTAGAAAATGTTATGGGCTTGAAATTGCATACAATACCTGATGTATTTTTTCATGTTACATGAATTAAAATGAAGTGTTATTTATATAAGATCGTACTTATGTAGTTAAAAAAAAATATTGAAAGGTGAATAGTCTCTTGTAGCCTATTAGTGTGTTTAGTCAGAAGTTGCAGAGCATCTTCAAAAGGATGAACACCCATATGCTCTATGGCCTTGAAGGATTTATTATTTATGCATGCAATAAAATGATATTAATAAACGGTCATTGAGTCCATGTTCTTGTCTCAACATGCAGCAAGTTAGTTTACTTGTTGCCCTCCCCCCCCTCTCTCCTCCTATAGGGCTCATTCTCTCAATGCATTTATTCATGGTTGTAATAGCATACATCTAAATGTAGGTGACCATACTCATCTTTGCAATTCTGTCTTTGTTTCAGTCGAGTTATTTACACAGGCAAATACGTACGCTAGCAAGTTCACAGTAAAGGAATGACTGATTTGATCATTCCATGTGTGAATTTTAATGTGTGCTCTCGTTTTGATGCAGTGTTGCCTCCTGAAACGCTTACGCAGGTGTCGTGCGTGCATGCATGCAAACGTTATGGGCCACTAAATGAAAGTATCCAGTTCCCAGATCAGTTCATATTTCATTATTAAAGTATAACAATGTTATATGTGAAAACAAAGACTTAACAGTTAGCGTGAGGAGATGGCATGTAGGCTAATGAGAGCTGTCAATTGTGTAACCTAGCTTAAGTGTAAACTAGAAAGCTGTTTCGTACATCTCATCCAGGGTTTTGGTCTGTAGAAGTTACAAATATTTTTTTTACGTTCTTCACGTTTTCATGCCGTTGATTCATCGTTGAATTTCGGTCGTCTGACACCGTTTCCCAAATAGTTGCTAACCTGTTAGTTGGTTGGCAATGCGGAAATTGCATTGCAACCAGCTAAGTTGCTAACTTTGTTAGCAGCTAGGAAACGCAACCCTGACCAATCAACGTTGATTCGACCTTCTTTGCTATCTGGGTAGCCTCCATACATTTCCGTTGGTTCCTTAAAACATGTACATTTAACTATTAGAACTTTATTACTGCTACAAACAATGTTAACTTGACTTATACATTCTCGTTCTCTGGATAGGTAATACTGACAATCGCGCAAGTGTAGAACCGATCATGTAGTGTCGTAAACCATCGTAAAAGACGTTGAAGTGCTGCGCATGCGCAATATTATGCGCATGCGCAGAACGGATCTGGCAGGCGGTACGGATCGTGTACTGACATACTCCTTTAAGGGTTAATGCAGAGGAAGTAGATTGGGAACTAAATAGAACGTTCAAGCATTGTTTTTGTTTTTCTTGTTGAAAGGGTCTATATAAAAACTTTGCAAAATAATTAAAGATACGGCTTCTTACAATTTTATGACTTGTTAAAATGTCTTTGAAATTAATTTGACATATGCTTGCAGTGTCATTGCTAAGCATTGTTTAGAAGTTTCTAGCATTGTTAGCTGATGTATCTGATTTTACAGCTTCTTATGGAACAGAACACCGAGGCCACGCACCGGTGTTTAACACCGGGGAAAAGCCTTGGGCCAGCCTCGGTCTGTAATGGAAAAGAGCCATATAATTGTAAGACTCCAATGCTTTGAAGGGCTTCAACTCCTGCAATGTATAGGTGGACACAAGTTGCTCACTGGACAAAAAAGTTTAGAACCACTGGTCTAGATCATGAAAACAACAATATGTCTGAGCGATCATTTTGTGGTAGGCTAGATTATGTGCTATAGTTTGACTAGCTCCATAAGAAAGTTCGGATCCTTCACTTTCACATGATACAGTATATGAACCATAGACTGTGTATATAGAAGTCTATGATATAAAGATATAAGAATTCATTTTTTAAAGGCAAGGCATTGAATCCAAACCATTAAAGCAAAAATAGCTAGTTTGTAAAGTTGTCAAGAGCTTCATTTATCAGGATAAACTCTTTAAAGAGTTAGCCTAAGCGCAAGCGTGAATTAAATGGAAGAACAGCACATGCGTGAGTAAGCTGGTAGATCTGCGGTGGTAGATCGGTTGCTATATGTCTGCGGCTCTGCAGCCGGATACTATTGATCAGTGTGACCAAATGAGCTGTGTGTAGAGGCACCCCGTTTTGGCTAACCTGCTGAACTGCAGACTCAGACACACTGGTCATCCAGGGTGTCGTCCACAGCCTGCAGGATGATGTGGACTGCACTGAGCAGCAGAATGTCACTGTTGCAGTTGGTGGACAGCTCCGAAGCGTAGTTCTTCACAGGGAGAACAAAGGACACAGGAATGCCAACAAACTCTGCAGCCTTCTGCACCTACAAAAAACAGTTAAAATGCTTTTACACCAGCTTGATGGTTTTTTGGGCCCCCACCATCGACTTCGAGGCAGCGCTGGTCATTCCTATGAACTTATTCAAAACACAGAATGGCCCCAGTTATTCCGGCTACGATACCTTGTATCAAACAGTCATCCCTGTTACACTACCTTGTCCTTCACGGTGCGGCTGGAGTAGACGTACTTTACATCCTCCTGGACAGCGTGGCACACCTGATCAACATGCGTCAGCAGGACTATCTGTGGAACATCTGGGAAACAATCACAAAGAAGGAACATCTGTAACTATCATAAAGACAGAAGTGTTGCTGTGCAATGACTTTCCATGATTTCTTATCTTCTGATTCAATGTACGACCAACCCACCAAGGTCGTGTAGCTCAGCCTGGAGGATCCTTATCTTCTTCTGCAGATAATCGCTGTAAGTAGTGACTTTGCGTGCGTCCAGGAAAAAGAGCACACAGTGGATCTTATCCTTGATGCCCGGTTCAGCCCTGTATCCAATGGTCTGGCTGCTGAAAGGTGTACCTTGCTGGAACTGAAGAGAGGTGACAGATGTAGACGTTAGAGTTAGCACAGGTCTAAACGCATGTAATGTACACACCAGACACCAGTATGACCATCCTCCACAGTGCAGGTGAGTTCTCATACCCTGTAGCCCTCGGGCACGTGTCCTTTAATGACAGCACGTGCATCAGGGATGCTAAGACCAGTCGCCTCCTCCTCGCCTAGCGGAATGACCTCACACAGCGTCAGAGATGTAACATGACCTCCTCGTTCCGCTCGGATGCTGCTGGACTTCAGCTGTAACAGGACGGTCAGTGAAGTTAATGTGCAGTTAAATTAAAATATAATAAAATAAAAATAAACTATGCTTTTCTTATCACTAAGCCATATAACCTCCACAACATTTTTTCTTTTCATAAATGAATGGTAGTTTTAGCTATAACATCAATTCACTGCACTTTACCCTCAGATTAGTGGCGTACCTTCTTTAGGTGATCTGGTGCTCCTGCACCACTTACAGACTTGTGAGTTATGCGCTTCAGCATGACAGACCTGATGGAGTTGAGGAAGCTGGACTTTCCCGCCCCTGCTGGCCCCAGCAAAAGGACCCTTGCGCTGTTCAAAGACTCGCTCATCACCTTGTGGGACACAAAGTTCTCTCTGAGCTCCTCTCTAGTACTGCACATATGGAACACAAGAGTATTTTTTTTACAAAATGTAACGTGACACGTGTTATATTTCAGTGCTATAACTTGTAAAGTGGGAGGTGCCGGAGCGCAATGGGGTGGATCCGGCAACTCAAAACGGGGGTTGGATGTAACGGAACAAAAAAATGACACTACATAGGCAGTGTCATTTTTTTGTTCCGCCCCTGCGGGTTTTGGATGAGATGCTCCCCAGTCTGACATGCTGCTGCCTGTCAGTCAGAAACCTTTGGGGGCAGCCGTGGCCTACTGGTTAGTGCTTGAACCCCGAAGCGCTCGAACCCCGACCAGCAGGCACAGCTGAAGTACCCTTGAGCAAGGCACCTAACCCCTTACTGCTCCCCGAGCGCCGCTGTAGCAGGCAGCTCACTGCGTCTGGATTAGTGTGTGCTTCACCTCACTGCGTGTTCACTGTGTGCTGAGTGTGTTTCACTAATTCATGGATTGGGATAAATGCAGAGACCAAATTTTCCTCATGGGATCAAAAGAGTATATATCCTTTTCCCATTTCTCCCCCCTTAAAACTTCCACTTGACGAGGGAAGTGGGGGGGTGAAGATCTTTCCCTATGAATTAGGAGACCACTATATGCAAATTAGTGTAGTGAACATGCTCACCTATGTCACGCGCAGCGTCAACGTGTCTAGCAATAGTAGCCTTCTACTATTTTCATTCAGGACATGCCGGTTCCAGCGGTCATGTTGACTGTTGTGTGGGCTGTGTTGGTTTATCTACCTCTGGTTAATCAACAGAGATATTCGTGTTCATGAGAACACTGGAACATGCATCCTAAATATTGACAAAACTACCCAGATCAGATATATAATTGTTATTTATATGTATAATAACATATAATATTTATGTATAATGTTATTTGATGGGCAGACTCTCTCAAAGCGCTCGGCAGATATCATGAACATCATCAGATAGCTTTGTGAGATATTTTCTAACATTAGTGTTCAAAACTCGACAGTCCTTTGGATGTGCATCAGAACATATTCCAACATATTTCAACATTTTAATATGCTTATTTACGAAAATATATGAGCAATGCAATTGTTCCTTTCCAGCGGTGTCAGCCTAACCTGACTCTCGCCAGATGAATTTCGTTCCGCCTAGCTCCACTCATCCATCTGGGATCGATCCATTGGAGTGGTGCTTCAGAAGGCTGGGCCTTATTAAAAAATCCTTGCATAAGATTGGATAAGCCACTTGTCCGTCATCTATTGACGTGCTACTTCAACCACTCACATCGAAGCCAACCCGTGACGCTGAGAACAGTCTTTCCTAGAATTCATAGGCTTCGGAAAAACCTTTTTCCGAGTGAAAACATCATCATTCCGCCTCATTCACGTCATGTAATGTGTGAGTCAGAGGTCGGAAACTGGGGCTAGATTTTGCTAACAGAGTTGCCCAGTTAGGGGCTCGTCATCACTTTTGTCGTCACGTTGTAGTTCGTTTGTAGTCCATGTGCCCTTTCATGTCCAACAGTTTTAATGTGAACTTGGGAATTTGCCGTTTTTGTCACTTGAAAGCTGCATATCTTTCTTTCATAAGCGTCTTACACTATATTTCAAGCAAATACAGTTGTTTGTTTAGGATTAGTGAGTGTATGTTTTAACCTTTGTTGTGGCATCCGTGTTTGTCACACATTCCGACAGCAAAGCACATGAACACTTGTTGTCAGAAAAACAAAGTAGCCACGGGGGCGGTCCTTGTCATTCCTGACTCTCGCCAGATGAATTTCGTTCCGCCTAGCTTCACTCACATCCATCTGGGCCCTGTGTGTGCCCTGAATGCACCATCACAGTGGCTTCTACCGTACGCTACGTCACATCTATGAAACTCCCGCCCTGCGTCCTGATTGGCTCTACCATACAATCTTGTGCTGAAATCACTCTCAACGGAACCGATCCCAGATGGATGTGAGTGGAGCTAGGCGGAACAAAATTCATCTGGCGAGAGTCAGGTTAGTGTCAGCCATCTTGGTTGAAAAATTTGGCTGGCTCGCTGAGCTTGCACGGTATCCTGGGTAATTTCATCTCCCACTTTGTTTTAAGCCTGCATCGGTCCTGCTATATTTTGAGGGTTGATTTTAAGGGGAAAATAGCACTCTCCCTTGCTCCCTAAAGTAATGGGACACCCTACCCCTACACGTGCACACGCAAAAACGAGGGTTAGGGCAAAAATCTAGGGGAAGGGGAGGTATTGGGACGGGCCCTTAGAAAGCTTTTGAGTGCACATGTGTCAGTTCACGCATGCAGATGAAGTTGCTGTGTTTATAGTTGCTGTTCTAGCCAGAGCACATAGATGTTGGAGGGAAGTTAAAGTCGAAGGTGAAGTAGGCCTAATGTCAAAATTCCACAATTTGAACATGACAACAAATGCAGGGGGTATGACTCTAGCTGTTCATCTGCTGGTCAATGACGAACATTAGGTTAACTGGCTAGCACTCCAGCTTCTTGCTCTCGCGAGAAACTTTAATCTGAATTCTGCACACCCATTACTCTTGGTGAAATATCTCACGAACTCAACACATGGCAAACCATATATCACAATAAACAGCAGGCCTCAGGGCCGGAGTGGGGTCACTTTTCAGCCCGGGAGTTTCAGGCCCAAGACCGGCCCACTTTTTTAGCGGTGTGGAAATTGGATAAATAAAGCAACAGCTCTTACTATCCAATAGTTTTTACTAGGCCTACCAATATTCCACAAGGATAGGTTGATAAGTTAACAAAAACAGGAAGAAAGAAATAAAGCATTTGAAATGTATCCCACAATTCCACAAAGAGGCATACTGAAGTATTGTTTACATGTTTTTCTGCATGGGCTCTATTGTTTGGTGATTAACTCCTTTACTACACCCACTTCTGAGCAAACAAGGCATAGGTTGATCATGTAGCCTACTGTTCTTTCTTACATTAAATAACAACATTTTCTATTAATTCATATGGTTAAGGCTACTCTATTATCCTCTCTACTTGTCCCTGTAGTCATATCTAATTTCATGCTCATCATTTTCAGCGGGGCATGGATGATCTGCTGCTCAGAGGCTACTTTTGTTTTTAGGCCTACACAGATCAACCTTGAGTTTTGTTATCAATATTTGCATAATATTTGCATCGTCTACGAATCGCCATATTGGACGATACAAAAAGGCTAATATTTTAATAATGTAATATGTTACTTGCGAATAGTTTGACAACGCTACAATGTCCTAACCTGACCCTAGCCAGATGAATTTCGCTCCTCCTAGCTCCACTCATCCATCTGGAACCGATCCATTGAAGTGTTGCTTCAGAAGGCTGGGCCTAATCAAAAAATGCTTGCAATGATTGAATAAGCCACTTGTCCGTCATCTATTGACGTGCTACTTCAACCACTCACATCGAAGCCAACCCGTGACGCTAATAACAGTCTCACAGTCGCTTCTACGCTATGTCACATCTATGAAACTCCCGCCCTGCGTCCTGATTGGCTGAACCATAAAGTCGGTTGCAGAAATCACTCTCAATGGAAGAGGTCCCAGATGGATGTGAGTGAAGCTAGGCGGAGCTAAGCGGAACGAAATTCATCTGGCTCGAGTCAGGTTAACAATGTCCGACCAGTAGCCCAATAATTACACCGATAATAATTACACCGATAATCATGGCTATCTCTCTTTACCAGTTGCCACTTATATCGGTCCTCTTCAAAAAAAATCTGGAAGCTTGCCACATTTGACAGTATTTTCCTCCAATACTTTTCATCTTTTTTACCTGGCCTTTTCAGTCCCTCATTACCAGTGTTGCCACAGTTACCTTGAAAAAGTAATCTGATTACTGATTACTCCTTTAAAAAGTAACTTAGTTACTTTACTGATTACTTGATTTTAAAAGTAACTAAGTTAGATTACAAGTTACTATATTAGTTACTTTCAGCAGCTGCCGACAACACCGCCAACGCCTCAACATAAAAATGATTTTGCCAATACTCACTATACTGGAAGTGCATTTTAACAGCAATGTATAGCAGACATCCCAACCTAACCTACTTAGATACTGAAATTCAGATGTTTGTTCAATAATGTCTAAGTACACCAAATAAGGAAGGCCTATTGATAGAAATTGTTATAGTAAAATGTAGATTTTTTTTTCATGTAGCCTTGGCAACTAGCCATCTTGTATAGGCCTGAGTAATATGCAAATGAAATTACACTGAAATGAATCGGTCGTTATATCGATTTACTTGTTATGAATCGGTTCACAACCTTTTCTGCTCGCTCAGACCCTCATTTACGTTCCAAGCAGCGCGTTCATCCCACTTCCGGTTTTGAAACTATACGTGGCACGGAATTGTGGGTAATGCAGTTCGTTTTTGGTTACATTCATTGCCCAAAGTTGTCAAATGACCTCATTACCCATCTACTGCAACTTAAGCATGTGACAACTTGCACTCGGTCAGCTTTTGTTTTTCGAAATCCAGCGCGAAATTAAACACTTATAGCGTGCCTAAACAGCAACGATAGTCTGTAGAGTAGCCTTACCTTTGATGAAGGGATTTCCTTAATGTTAAATAATAATTTGGCCCTTGCTGCTAAAACGATGCACAAATTATTAGCCAATGATTTTGTTCATATTCACTCAGACTTGTGGCATTATAGGTTTCTGCATTAGGTCTACTGTTGGAACAAAATAAGCCCAGAGAGTTCATTGATTTGTAGGCCTATTTTATTCTTGTAGGGTAGGCTATATGAGAAAAGGCCAAGAGTGTCTTAAGCACTGTTTTATTTTATTTCGGTATTGTCTTACCTCAACAAGGCTACAGCTCCATGAAAACAATCAGATATAACTCTATAAAATCTGTAAAGTCTATAAAAATGTATTTTTATGTTGTATTTGACTGAAATGTAGACTATTCTTTTTTCATTTCAATACAGTATATGAAACAAACCTCAGTTTAGATAATCATATTCACACATTTTTTGCCTAATTGACCATGACAATGATAATTGATAATATAAAATGAATGTGCACCTTGAGCAAATTATAAAAAATATTTCAGAATGCTTTCCATTCTTGAACTGCATCGAATTGCATCGAATCGCATCGCATCGAATCATACTGAATCGTTTTTTATAAACATGTATCTTTTCTTGTATCGAATCGTGCCCATGTATCTAGATGCGAATCGTATCGTCTTTTACATGAGAGATTCACACCCCTACTACATGATAAACCTATATGCCTTGTTTGCTCAGAAGAGGGTGTAGTAAAGGAGTAGGCTAAATCACCAAACAACAATATAGCCTACCCATGCAAAAAACATGTAGCCTAAACATTAGTTCAATATGCCTCTTTGTGGAAGCATGGGATAGGCTACATTTTAAAGGCTTTCTTTCTTTCTTTCTGTTTTGGTAACTAGTAGGAATATTTTGGTAATAGTGGAATATTTTTTGTTAACTTCTCAGTTGAAGTGAATTATTATGACCGCCGTGCAGCGAAGCGGGGGGGCCACACAATAAATTAATTTATGTTACTATACACCAACTGGCCTGTAGGTGGCCGGAGACAGTTTTCTGTGAATATCTCGAGAACCGTAGGGCCTAGGAGGTCCACCTTTTTTATGTATGTTGGTCTTAAGGGGGCATGTCAACCCATCCCATTACCACTTATTTCATGTATAGCGCCACCTAGTTAAAAATTAAAAAGCAAAGAATTAGGTGTTTTCATCACAATATCTCTGGCTGACAAGGTCAAAACTGCACGAAATTAAAAGTGTAGGATCATTATGACACCCTCCGAATGCATGCCAAGTTTTGTGTACTTTCGTTCATGGGGAGCCTTACAATAAAATAATTTATGTGTACATTTAGTGACGTACACCAACAAGGATTCCCGGGACACTGAAAGACCGGGGTACACAAAACTTGGTGGGCATGTACCCCCACATGGATAACATGGAACCGTCATTTTTCGTTTTGATCTGTAGCCCCCCCCGCTGGACTGGACCCCCCAAAAGGAGGGTAGGGCAGACACAGTTCTCTGTGAATATCTTGAGAACTATAGGGCCTAGGATGACCATTTTTTTCCGTATGTTTGCCTCCAGGGGTCATGTTAACCCATGTCATGTGCACACATGTGCACAAACAGATACACACACACACACACACATACATTCACAGTAATCATACGTATGACACATACTCACACAGTAGACATATGTACGCTTGCATGCACAGGCACATACGCAGGCACACACACAAGCACGCACACACACACACACACACACATAACATAAACATAACACAAACAATCAAGAATTTCTCAGAATTATGAACAGGCAAGATGGAGGTGGGGTTGTATAAAATGAATTTTACATGTGAAATCTATTAACTAATAATGTTTTGGTACTTGTTGTCTAGCAGATACCAGTGAGAATTGAGTGTGGATAATGCAATTTAGTGAGACAGTTAGAATCATATAGGCCTTTCAGCGTGATTTCTTTTTGTGGAAAAAATGTGCTGGACTGGGCGGCGGTCATATTTTGTACCGCTCTGCGGTACATCTAGTTATATAACCTTTACACATTTGTTGAACCATGGTACTAATAAAAACTACAGGATAGTAAGAGCTGAAATGTTGCTTAATTTATCCAATTAAGGTCTTGGGCCTGAAACTCCCGGGCACTGAATTCTGGCAACTTTGAAAACCAGATTCTTTCGTAAGCCCTAAAAATGCTCATGCCACATGACCAAAATGTTTTCCCTACAAGCAGGTCATTTTTTTTTTTTTGTGAAAGAAATAAGTTATTTATTTTTCATTTCAGAGAATTGTGCCTAAAAAGTCCTAGAAAAGAATGTGATTTGATTTGATGAGTGAGATTAAGAAGATATGGGAACCCTGAATATGCTTTATGCTTTACTATAAGAAAGCCAAAATAAAGTTTACAATAAAAGTTCAAAATAAAACCGCTTGCTTTTTACTTTTTACTTTTACTTCAAATACTTAAGTACATTACAATTCAGAAAATTACTTTTGATACTTAAGTACAGTATATATCAGATACTTTAAGACTTTTACTAATATTCTAAAAGGCAACTTTCACTTCTACCAAAGTCTTTTTCTAGTACGATACTTGTACTTTTACTCAAGTATTGCTTTCTAGTACTTTATACAACACTGCTGGCGCAACATCTGGATGGGGGAAAAGGCAACGCATGCAAAATTGTGACGAACACGCAAGAAACGAACCCCGCTGGCGTGCTAAGCGCTTACTAACCCACTAAGCCACCATCTCGCACTTCTAATTCACTCAAACATAAGGTATACAATTTTTGCATTGGGTGGTTGATTGGATTACAGAATGAAATATATTTCCACTAAGCAGGTTGGACATTTTTTTTCACGTTGAAATCAGTACAATAGGATTACTGGCGAACAATTCAGCCTGTGGCATGGGCCTATTTCTTTTCCAGACAATATGCAGGGGATTTCACTTACGAATTTATAGAGGGAGAGCAGATAGCTAACAAATGTTCAGAAAAAGTCCTGTTGGCAAATTTGAGGAAAAGTCGGTAAAGGGGCTATTTCACACAATTTGAGGGTGCTGAATTCAAATATTTTGTTTACTAAGCTCAATTTTGAGTTTTAAGCTTGCTAATTAGCATAATTAGCATAATTCACATACTTTTTGGTTTTGCCATCAGATATCATAGGAATTGAAAAAATAAGGCATTAATATACTCTTTATGTATCAGATATGTTGTCGGACAGGACAGGAATTACCCCAATGACCCTCAAGTAGCAAATGAAAATAAGCTAAAATTAAAATATAAATTGAAATAATAGCTAAAATTCAGTATGACGTTTAGAAGCAAAATAGATTCCTTGATAATAAATTGATAGAATAGTAGGTGACTGCTCATTTTTCTGTAGAAAGTACTTTGTCACTAACTATTATGAACAGTTGTCAGTCTTTACAGAGGATTTACACTGTATTTTTTTTACTGTAAAGGTGCTCTGGTGCTCTTTCCTATCATTCAAATCCCAGCCATGCAAAAAAATGGAAGAGTGTGCATGTTTGAGGGTTGCTGAAGAGTGCTATGGAGATTGCATTATTTGCAAAATTTAGACAAGATATCCTTTATAGTGCAACAAAAAGAAACATTCTCCAGTGCATCATTACTGCATATGATTCTGAAAGGGAAGTGGACCTATAGGACAAATCCTCAGCTATACATTAATAACTGATTAATGTCCCTGTACTGTAGCTATTGCAGATAGCAATGGTTATTTGTGAAGTGGAAATAAGTCATCCTCACTTAAGTGCTGTCTAGCAATGTGGAATGTCCAGTATAGTGATCACTGCAAAAACTGCTCATTCAACACTGGTAATAGATGCTCAAGATTTAGTTATGTCTTTAGGGCACCCATCTGACTGCAGCACATTAAAGAAGTATGCAGGAAAGTTTGTAAGAAACTTTTGTATTGTTATTTGGTATTTGTTATGTGGTAGCAAATGATGTTGACTATCAAAGAAATAGACCTAATGTAGGAATGCACACAGATATTGCAACAGATACGCTCAGCCCAATCCAAACTTTTCTCATCTGTTGTTCCTCGTTGGTGGAACACACTGCCAGTTCCTACAAGGGCAGGGTCATCCCTCTCCATTTTCAAAAAACTCCTGAAGACCCAGTTCTTTAGAGAACATATCCTCTCATAGCACCACTTACAACAAGTCTTGCTGATCCTAGCACTTACCATCCGTCTTGAACTGACACTCAACTGTTTAAAAACAACACTCACTGATGCACTTATTCTTACTGTACTCTACCGTTTTTAAATTGTCCTAAAATTGTTGAGAGAATTGCTTTAAAACGTAACTGTTACCATGTTGTTAGTCGCTTTGGTTAAAAATGCGTCAGCCAAATGTAATGTAATAATGGTGTAGGCCTATCTGATTAAGACCCAAAGAGTGGTTGAAACGTACTTATTAAATTACACTGGAGCAAAGAAGACCATCTTCACTTTTTTCCCTTTGCAACTGTCAAAGAAATCCCATAAAAACAGGAAGGCCTAGGGTAGCCTACATCAGATGGCCTAAAGATTAGGCTCTTCTGAATAGCATTAAGTGATTTGCATGCAGTAATTTGAACACTGACCTTGATCTAGCCTACTTTGGCTATTTAAAGGTAATTTATTGCCAAAACATCGCACAATATAAATGAGCTATAACAAACAATAAAGGACTTAATCACACACAAACTACTATTTTATCTGACTACAAAAATAATAATTATGTAGGAAGTTTAGAAGTTTGAAACCCAGAATTGACCAAAAGTGCACCAAATTCAACATAAATGACTCAATACACTTGGAGGAGGCCTGCGTCCTTTCTTTTCCAGATATTTTAGGATTTCGATATCGCTTCAGTATCGAGTATCAAGATATTTATGGCAGGTATTGTATCGAAGTCATAATTTTGGTATCATGACAACACTATGCCAGAGCCACTCTGTTTTCTAGATGTTGAGGATCGGAGGCTCTACCACCAACAAGTGATGCTGCTCAATGGCATATTAGAAGAGCACATTATCAAGCTCTAGTATAGAGGCAAGCACACATACCAAATCCAGTGTTACTAGAAGTAAAATGTTTTTTACTTGACAGTTGTTGCTGACGGTAGATGCAGTTCTGCATTAGGCTTATTCCCGCTATCTAAGTTCATATGTACTGTAGGATATATTCTGAGTTGAAGGTTATCTGTGCAATTTGTTATTGTGATGAAATGCATTAAACACCAGTGACTCACTATGTTAGCAATAAAAATATGGCTGTGTTTTGATTAGAATTTCCGAGTTTATTACATGTTAACTGTAATCATGTTCCCATTAAATACGTTAATAAACTATAGTATGGCTTCTTTAATGCTCAAACATGTATTTAGAGAACACTTTTATTTGGTTTTAGTGATTACTTTTGAAATCAACCCAATTTAGGGAAAAATAAGCAAAAATAATCGCTATTTTATGTTAAAATGCTGATTATGCGGCTTAGAACTCAGAATTGAGCTTGGTAAACAAAATATTCAGAATCAGCACCCTCAAATTAGGTAAGAAGGGTGGTTTACCAACTTTTCCTCAAATTTGCCGTCAGAAGTTCTCTTCTGTGAAGCTGCTCTCCCTCTATTACGCGATCTGCTATTTTTTGCCAGCACGCCACCCTAGCCTTATTGTGGACAACCGTGTTGCCCCTCGCAGTTATTTGGTGCTTCATCTCCTCGTAGGAGTTCATTATAATCACTTGTTCCTCCTGTGTGAAATACAGCGCTCTTGTTCTATGATCCATTTTTGATGAACCTAAAGAGGAAAACCTGGCTTGACAAATTGAGTCGTCAGTGAGCTTCGTGGTACTGTTTAACTTTGATTGCGAGTTTCGTATTTGTCGATCTAGGTTATCCGAAGAAAGCCTGGGTATGTTCGGCGAGGTTCGTAGTATACCCCACTGGTTGGCGCCAGTCCAGTGGTTGTATTCAAACTCAATAAAAGCTCTGCAGCCAACCTTTCGTTCCAAACAATCTCTCTCCAGGGATACAGAAGCACGTCTCCAACATCTAAACATTTAAGAAAAAAGATGACAAACACCAACAAACTCAAATAAACAACCAGAATAGAAGGTCTAGTGTACGAAAAATGAGGTAATCACTAGGCCTAATGTTTGGTCGGTTCTCACCATCAACCCGAAATATCTCGACGTCTTTTAGCGATCCATCTCTGTTGGTTAAGGATTCCTTTGCCCAGCCTGTGTTGTAAGCTTCATCAGATGCAAAATCCACCCAAAGTCTCTTCGCGTGCGAATAGCATTCCCTCAATTTGAAGGCATTTCCATATGTCCATGGGGCCTCGTCCGTTTCAACCTCAGAATTATTAGCGATTGAAGTAACTTGTTTTGATGTCAGATCGAAAAGAAAAAAACTTTGATACTTATTCAAACGGTCTCTACCGAGATAAGCTCCCCTTGCTTCTTCACCCCTCCCCAGATACACGATGATGACAAACTGCCCACCCTTATCAAAGCTATTTGTAGATAGGCTGAAGTCGTGCATACTGGCTTGGTAAAGCAGATGCAGCTTGACAGGTTTGGGGAAAAGTTGAAGGAGCTGCCGCTCCATTTCCAGGTTCAGTTTCGACACGAACGTCATGTCTTCTCTCTCCATGATGAAGGTGTAAGGAAGTAGGCCTAGCGTAAATATCTCGGTCAGCCACCGAGGTGAAGTTAGTTTGATATTTGATATTCGGATATTCGACAGATATTAAAAAAAAAAATTATGCGGCCGGTTTCACCCCGTGTTTGCAGACAATGTACAAACAGATGACCTGTCTACTTGCTCCCAGCAGACCTTAGGGACCGTCTAAAAAGTACCTTCTGAATTACCTTCATAGTCTTTTTTGTCAATAGCTTTGACATCATGTGACCTAGTGACTCCAAACCAATTCAAAATAGTTATCCTATATGGGACTCGTCAGACACGCCTCTTTTTATAGTCACTATAATATGCACACAGTATTTTATATGAATATTTTAAAGAAAATACCTTATTTCCCATAAGGAATGGTCTCCTTTTTTTCAATACCTCCCAAGCCATGTGACCTAGTGACTCCAAACCAATGCAGAATATCTATCCTATATGGGACTCATCAGACACACCTCTTTTTATAGTTACTGTATGCACACTGTATTTTATATTAATATTTTGTAAAAAAAAACCATTATATCCTGTATGAATGGTCCTCTTTTTTCAATACCTCCCAGGTCATGTGACCTAGTGACTCCAAACCAATGCAGAATAGTTATCCTATATGGGACTCATCGGGCACACCTCTTTTTATGGTCACTGTATGCACACTGTATTTTATATGAACATTTTAAAGATAATACATTATTTACCATAAGAAACGGTCTCCTTTTTTTCAATACCTCCCAAGCCATGCGACCTAGTGACTCCAAACCAATGCAGAATAGTTATCCTATATGGGACTCATCGGGCACACCTCTTTTTATGGTCACTGTATGCACACTGTATTTAACATTAATATTTTAAAGAAAATACATTATTTCATATCAGAAACAGTCTCTTTTTTTCAATACCTCCCAAGCCATGTGACCTAGTGACTCCAAACCAAATGCAGAATAGTTATCCTATATGAGACTAATAAGACACACCTCTTCTTATAGTCACTGTATGCACGCTGTATTTTATACTAATATTTTTTAAAGAAAATACATTATTTCCTATTAGAAACAGACTCCTTTTTTTCAATACCTCCCAAGCCATATGACCTAGTGACTCCAAACCAATGCAGAATAGTTATCCTATATGGGACTCATCGGACACACCTCTTTTTATGGTCACTGTATGCACACTGTATTTTATATGAATATTTTAAAGAAAATACATTATTTCCCAAAAGGAATGGTCTCCTTTTTTTCAATACCTCCCAAGCCATGTGACCTAGTGACTCCAAACCAATGCAGAATAGTTACCCTATATGGGACTCATCAGACACATCTCTTCCTATAACCATAACCCCCCCCCCCCCAAGGGAAGTGACGTAGGGACACCAAACCAATGCAGAATATCCTTTATGGGACTAATCAGACACACCTCAAATTAATATAATTTTTGCACATACTATTTTATAGTACCCATTTGTTTCCTATGGAAACTGTGTATTCTCCATACCTTCCATATAATAGTAGATGAGAATATGTTGCATGATTTTATGTATCATGTATATTCGGAAAACGATGGATTGCGACATCATGCAAGTCAAATTTGTATGTCCATTGAACTACATACCCGCTACTCGATCTGGTAAACTTACATAGTGCGCTTATAGCCGATAGAGGGCCGCGAAGCGAATGCAGAAGTGCCTTCACCCTGTTACGAGTTGATGAACCACGGAAACAATTTTGGAAACATTATTTTAAGGTACAAGTAATACTGTATAATACTGTATAATGATATCATAGAGGTATTACAGAATATCATAGAAGTCTTATAGACTAGGCTACTGTACAAAACGTTTTAAAAAAGTATTACTACATTAGGCTACTTTGCAAGGGGTGTAGGTGTGGCACAGTCCGCATAAAGTTTGACCCCCAAACACAAAAGTTGATGTGGTTGATGTGTGGAGCTTTCACATGTACAATGGCTTTAGTTACACCCAAGAGAAAGTGAGTAATTTTGAATTTGGTATATTTTGACACATGATCAATTTGACACATTTATCCTAGATCATCATAATTATGTCGAATTTGATATAGATGATGTAAAGATGTTGCTGATTTTCAATTGGGTTCTTCAACGAAAGCCAATAGTCTGTTTTACCCCTGATGAACCTGTCTGGTTTCATGTCACAGTGTATCATACAGTGTTGCAAGCACTTGAAATCACCTAGCTTCTAGGACAGCTCACATAGAAAATCCTTCTGTCTGAATACAACTGTTCTGCTGAAATGCAAATCGCTTTATCTTAGTGTACACTCCCTAAACCACAGAGCCAGGCTTAGAGTAGCGTGCTCAAAGGCAGGCACACTTTTCACACTAAATACCCTCCCATAGATCTCTGATCTTATGTCTTTGTGTGTGAGCAGAAATATACTTTTGGTGGACAAGTCTGACACATAGCCTACTTTCAATAATAAACAATTGGCACAATCCAATCCCATTTCATTGTTGAAACATTTGACAAAGTCATTCAGCATGCATTTGCCATGACTGAATGCAGATTCCATCACCTCATACACCCTCTCTACTGAGTACAAATAAACGGCATAAGGAAAGTGGAGTGGAGGGTCATTATTTGTTCATTTATTAGCCTAAAAGCACCTTGGGCTTTACTAGAATTAGTCTATTAACAGTGTCATTTATTATGAACTGTACTAAAAAAATCATGGAGATCATAACTGAGATGTCCCACAAGATACACTGCCTGGTCAAAAAAAAATCACACACTCTAATATGTCATTGGACCGCCTTTAGCTTTGATTACGGCACACATTCGCTGTGGCATTGTGTCCACAAGCTTCTGCAATGTCACAACATTTATGTCCGTCTAGCGTTGCATACATTATTCTCCAATTGATGATGGGAAATTCGGACCACGGTGCAAAATCTTCTCCAGCACATCCCAAAGATTCTCAATGGGGTTAATGTCTGGACTTTGTGGTGAAAATGATGTCTCATGCTCCCTGAACCACTCTTTCACAATTTGAGGCCGATGAATCCTGGCATTGTCATCTTTGAATATGCCTGTGCCATCAAGGAAGAAAAAATCCATGGATGGAATTACCTGGTCATTCAGTATATGCAGGTAGTAAGCTGACCTCATTCTTTGGGCACATAGCGTTGCTGAATCTAGACCTGACCAACTGCAGCAACCAGATCATAGCACTGCCCCCACAGGGAGGCTCTTACCTATTTGCTTAGTTAAATCAAAGTCCTTTTAGGCCAAGTCCCTCCACTCGGCGGCCATATACCAACGTTTTATGGGCACTCATCGGGCACAGTCTTTGGGTCGAACTGCGCGTGCGCAAGGCTTCACGACACCAATCTTGCTCCAGCGGCGAGATCACAACACATGATTGGCACGATGTCTTCACAACACACCATATGATTGGCTCAATGTATTCACATCACACCACATGATTGGCTCAATGTATTCACATGTCGACGTTTTGCCAAGGACGGGGTGGGATATGTGTAGACAACGGCCATATTGGCGTGACAAACTAGCCCCATGCATTTCTATGGAGTATTTTTTGAGTGCTGTGTCTCCTCATTAGAAAGTCTCTGGTTAAATCCAGGTGGTGACCTTTATTTTGACCAGGCAGTGTAGTTCCCAGTCACCACTAGTGCTCCCTCTGGTGGACAGACCCTATACTACACCAGCTTAGCTTGTCGAGAGTTCCTGTGGATGTATGCTGTATTACATCAGGTTTGGTGATGTTCAAGCAGTTATGGAACAGAATGCCACCTCTCACAATCACAGAGTTCTGGTTCTCAATCAAAAAGTATTTTTTGAAGACTTTCATGGATACTTTGCATAATTTACAAGAACACAATACTACAACGTCAGTAAAGGACTCGTGGAAGACTGCACAGAGACAAAGTTACAGCAAAAGATCTTTTTAATGGTCCCAAATATACCGCACAACTAACTTTTACACTCATGTAAAAGAAAAAAAAGAGAGAGAGAGAGGGGAAAACAACATAAGATATGACAATAAATCGATCACATCTAGAATTCCACTCAATCTTTAATCAAAACGGTGGGGGGAAGGGTTACAAATTTTCAAAACAAAAACAACAAAAAAGATTCTGCAGTTTCAAAGGGCAAAAAAAGAGTAGAGGGTTTAACTCTCTCTCTCTCCCTCTCACTCTCTCAGTCTCCTTGAAGGGAGGTTTTTTTAAAACCACACCAAGTGCGACTGAAAACAACCTGAACTCCAAAAGGCAGGCCTCATTATGCTGATTTAAAAAAAGGAGGGAGAGAAAGAGAGAGAGAGAGAGAGAGAATGAGAATGAGAAACAGACACTGCTGGCATTGAACAGAAGAAGAACTTCCCACTAAGGGGCAAACAAAGAGAGAGATAGAGAGCCACAATGACGAAGATGACATCATCAACAAGCGACGACAACCAAGACACCTTTTTTTCTGTGTTTTCCAGTCTCCCGTCTGGTCTTAAAAACTAAACGTTAAAAAAAAAAAAAAAAAAAAAAAAGGATCATAAAAACGAAAACAGAAGAGATGAAAGAAAAAGGAGAAAAGAGGGGGAGTAGTGGAAAGCGAGAAAGAAACAGAGGAGCCATTGAAAGGGAGTGGTGGTTGTGGTTCTGGATTGGCTGGCCCGTTTCGGGTCACTGCGTTCTCCTTCCCTGAGACGGGGGGCAGTGTGTGTGATACTGGTCCGAGCCCGGCACAACAGGTGGGGCACCAGTCTCTGCGTCAGAGTATGTGTGTGTGTCTGTATACGTGCGTGTGC
Organism: Alosa pseudoharengus; assembly: GCF_046254945.1. Lineage (NCBI taxonomy): Eukaryota > Metazoa > Chordata > Actinopteri > Clupeiformes > Clupeidae > Alosa > Alosa pseudoharengus. Next base: position 25,302,130 of record NW_027468859.1, on the reverse strand, counting down.
GTGTGTGTGTGTGTGTGTGTGTGTGTGTGTGCACACACTGAATTGCATGCCTGGGTGTATGTATGTGAGAGTGTGTTTGCATGTGCATGTGTGTGTGTGTGTGTGTGTGTGTGTGTGTGTGTGTGTGTGTGTGTGTGTGTGTGTGCTCGCATGTGTCTTGTTTTCTCCCCCAAGAGTACTTAGCTTTGTTGGTTTTAAGTCATTAAATCATTTTAAAAAATCTCTTATCCAACCACAGCAACAGTCTTTATATCTCTCTCTCTCTTTCTCTCTCTCTTTCTCTCTCTCCTTTCTCTCCGGCGTTCGTCCACGTCAGTTCTTCACTCACGTCTCCAATTGGCACTTGAACAAGGAGGTTCCTCATGCAACGTCCATGAGGAGACTTTTCCTTTTCATGTCTTCTAGTTTTTTTTTTTTCATCTTCTTTTGTCCCCCCTTGTTTCTCTCTCTCCGTTCCCTTCGCATCCTCCCATCGGAGGGGACCTCTGCATTCGTTCTCTCATTCATTCTTGTTTTGTTTTCTCTTTTTTTTTTGTTTCTCTCCTTAAATCAGTTTGTTTGTTTATTTTTTTTAAGTTCTACAAAGTTCAACAAAATAGTCCATCGGCAGGCAACCATCCCCCTGCAGGGAAGGAGGAAGGGATATGGGGGGGGGGGGAGGGGGGGGGGCGTGTTGCCATGACGACGAGGAGAGCGTGGAGGGGGATCGGGAAATTGGCAGGGAGGGACAGGGCGCAGGTGTGGCACTCTACTAGCCCAGCTTGGTCTTCTTGGACAGGGGCGGACTCTCCTCCTTGCCGTCGGAGTCGTCTTCGTCGTCCTCCTCATCCTCGTCATCGTCTGGATAGTCCACCAACCCCACCAGGGTGCCCTGAAAGTGTGTTTTGGGTATGCAGACAGACAGACACACACACACACACACACACACACACACACACACACACACACACACACACAGATAGAGAGAGGAGATAAAAGACTTGTTTACTGACCTGGCATTTTGGCCCTAATTCAAATGACCGGCAAATTGTAAACTCTTAAGCCTAACTGTAAAGTTTGCTACTGTATTTTAACAGTATGTTCAATGTAAAATATGTAGTTCAATTGGCCTTAGCTTTGTATTTTTAATAGTATGTTTAATGTAAAATATGTAGTTCAATTGGCCTTAGCTTTGTATTTTTAACAGTATGTTCAATGTAAAATATGTAGTTCAATTGGCCTTAGCTTTGTATTTTAACAGTATGTTCAATGTAAAATATGTAGTTCAATTGGACTTAGCTTTGTATTTTAACAGTATGTTCAATGTAAAATATGTAGTTCAATTGGCCTTAGCTTTGTATTTTAACAGTATGTTCAATGCAAAATATGTAGTTCAATTGGGCTCTGCTACTGTATTTTAACACCAGTCATACTGGTGGTACTTGTACTTGTTTACTGAGGTGGCACTCATTGTGAAAACTTTGAAATCCACTGGTCTAGACAAACCATATTGAGCTCCCTGTCTCTCAGTAAACATGTTAGCTGTGCAGCGATGCTTCTGAAACGCACATGCTTCATGGCGTGTCTAGACAAAGCACAAAGCCAAGTCTAATAAGGGGTCAAAGTTCACGTACCTTGGTGGTGACTGTGGTGGTGGAGGCGGGCGAGGAGCTGCGGGCGGTTGCCCCCGGCGACCCTGGCGATCCCGGCGAGCCGGGGTGGGAGGAGGGCGATGAGGAAGGCGAGGTGGAGGGTGAGGAAGAGGAGAGGCTGGAGGCTTTGGGCGAGCTGGAGAAGGACAGCTTGAAGCTGGGGCTCTGCCTCCCCGAGAGACTGGACTTGGGCAACACCTCCTTATCCTCTGGCTCTTTAACTGGAGAGAGAGATGGAGAGAAAATAAGAAGTGAGTTTAAGAATAAGAGAGGGAGAGGGAGAGGTAGGGAAGAAGGGAGGATAAAAAAAGGAAAGAGAGGGGTGTGGATGTTCATATTATGTCTTTCCTTTCTCATATGCTCACTCCATAAAAACATACACCATATTAAAAGTTACAGTATGCAAGATTTTCACCTTTACGAAGCCAATTTGACGGTAAACGAACATGTAATAGGCGAGTCGTTCACCTAGCATAGCTATACAGCATAGACGTATCGAGTCGCTACCGAGAAAACCAGCCATGCAACTTCAAGAACAGAGGCCTGACAAATCTTGGGAGAATCGTGACCCTGTCAGTAGATATAGCTATTAGGAGATTTTGCCTGTTGTTAATCCTTCACTTCAACAAAAGCATTTTCATTATGTACAGAGGGGATAAGTCACGAGGTTTAGTACAACCTTTAGTACTACAACAGCAGAGTAAAATATGTAAGGGATAATGGACAACACGTTTTACAACCTCGTAAGTGCATTAAATTCTGTGAACAGACCACAGTGGAGTCCATTATCCCGCTTATTCCACTGTTGCCACTTGCGTTGTGTTCATTTCCTGTTACAATTTAAACGTTTTGATCGCTAAAACTGTCTTGTTTGTAGAACTAATTTCTTCCGACACATATCAACTAATTTCTCAACTTGCAGGACAAACTTCCGTTACTAGTTCTAAATGGATGGTTGCTACGACCAAAGGCCAGTCGTTAGTTCTAAATCGTTCTAAATTATGTAGAGCAATGGGAAATTCAACCAAGCAGTGGAATAAAAATATATAGCGACTCTATAGGGAGCTCTACAGTCGCCAATAATACCTAAACCTGCATAGTGTACCTTTAAAAGGCTCTCCATACAGAGCCTATAGTGCTACACACAAAATTACTGCCATTGATTGTTACGGAGAGTGTTTTCTGGCATACATAAGTTTCTTTCTCTCCATGAACAGAGCGAGAGAGACTTTTCTTTTTTGAATTTTTATTATTAGTGGAAATGTACCTAATTTTGAATAAAGTAATTTTTTAAATAAAGTGTGTGTGTGTGTGTGTGTGTGTGTGTGTGTGTTCTGATGTTCTATTCATTTTATTATTCTCCATAATCCATGTCAATTGAACATTGTTATTATTATTACTATTAATAGTAATAATAATTACTGCTAATTCTCTTGATGTAATTACTGCTTTGGCAACATTGGCAACACTTACAGTCATGCCAATAAAGCTCATTGAATTCAACTGAAAACTGAAATTGAATTGAGAGAGAGAGACGTACGTTTCTTTCTCTCCATGAACTTGCTGATGGGCTCCATGAGGTCCTGCTCGCCGCTCTTGCTCTTGTCGGAGGGCGGCACCACGGCCTCCCCGTCCTCCAGCTCGTCCTCGTCCGTGTTGAACCACATCTCCTCCTCGTCCTCCAGCGTCCGGGCGTCCCGCCGGAAACGGTGATTGCGCAGGATCGAGCGCATGCTGGGGCGAGCAACACGGAGCACACACACACACACACACACACACACACACGTAAAAGAGACCACAACAACATTGTCTTGAGTGAGCTGGGATGACGTTTGGTAGTTACAAATGGATTCAAGAGGCAACACCACTTAAAGTTTGTGCTACAAAACAATAGTCCCTTCTTACTAAGTAACTGCAGGGGAAGCACTGTGCATAATGTGTGTGTGTTAGAAAATATACAAATATGCATGCCTGTGTGTGTGTGTGTGTGTGTGTGTGTGTGTGTGTGTGTGAGTGAGTGAGTGAAAGAGTTAATGTGTCTGCCCCGTACCTGTCGAGTTTGGGATTGTCTTGCCTCTCTCTCTGCTGCTCATAGCGCAGCTTGAGGCCCTTGAAGGTCTGCACATAGTCCACATCTTCCAAGGCCTTCCAGTAGCTCTCAATGATATGAGCTGTTAAAGACTTCACATCCTCCTAGTGTGGGATGGGGAGGAGAGTTGGAGAGGGAAAGAGAGAAAGAGAGAGAGAGTGGATTGAGTGAGAGAGAGGGGAGAGAGAGAGAGGGAGGGGGGAGAGAGGTGGACAGAGTGAGAGAATCAGAGAGAGAGAGACAAGAGGTGGAGGGAAGGAGGGAGATGGTAAAATATGAGAGAGAGAGAAAGAGAGAGAGAGGTGAATAGAGAGATAGAATCAGAGAGCAAGAGAGAGAACGATGAAAGCAAGCAGAAGGCAAAGGAGGGAGGGAGGGAGGTAGAAAGAGGAAATCCAGGTTACAACAGGTGGAAAAGCCAAATCCCCAACAACAGGTGAAGGTAAACAAGGTGAGAGCGGGAGAGGCGTGTCAGCGTCCACAAACAGGGGAACGGAATCTTAGCCGCGTTCTCCAGCATGAGGCGGCCTTTATATGAGGACTGAATCAGTGACTGGGTTGATGGCATCAGTAATACAAAAAAAAAACAGCTGTTTTCTTTGAAATGGAGTAAACATCTGCAAACAAGAATGGTGCATTTGCTATACTTCAGCAAGGAGTAAACATATGCACACCTTTGTTTACAAGAATGGCGCCTTTGATATACTTCTGCAAGGATTCGGTAAGAGCTTCAGGTACAGCTTAAGTTTAAAGGTGCATCTCTCCTCTCAACTGCTAGCTGCCCTTCCCGTGAGTACACTATATAGACCCTTTCAAGAGAGTTCCATTATCAGCATCTTATTATACGGCTCTTCACAATGCAAGTAGAATGCTCCATTGACTTGAATGGGATTTCCGAAAGTTCTAGCAGTCATTATTTCTTGGAAAAGGACCTCTGAAAACAAACAATTTCAACAAAAAACAATGACCGCGGTCAATGGCAAGGGAGTTTGTGCTTGGAACTTCATTCAAAAGTGAAAGCAGACGGTTGATCAGCTGTGTTCTAAAGAATGTTTGATTCAAGTTCAGCGTGTGTTGCGAACTATTTGTTTCTCAGCAAAAGCCACGACGAAACGGTAACAAATAAGCGTAAAGAGACATATCATGGAGTTTATTTTTTCGTTTTGGCAAGTAGCCGTATAATAAGCGGGATAATGTATAGAACGCCGGTCATTATGGGGAAAATAAGTCCCGACAGGGCGAACCGGACCCCGACGCGCCCCACAAGGCTTCCGTTTTAACATTCCATATGTTATCTTAATGCAGAGGAAGTAGATTGGGACCCAAATAGAACATTCAAGCATTGTTTTTGTTTTTATTGTTGAAAGGGTCTATAAAGAACGGTCTCTGTAGGCAGCCCAATACAGTTAAGAGTGTGTCCAGGTGTGAGTGCACTTCCAAGACCACATTGACAATGTCCAGTCAAATTCAGAGGCTTTTTACAACATCACATCAAAGAGTGAGTTCAGCTGAGGGCACATTTGTATATGATTTGCCTACAAAATGTTACACTACCGTGGCTCAACTGCTCAGTAGTGTGCAATGACAAACCACCTGGGACTTTGTGAATGACCCTTTGAGAGGAGAGCCTTGTCAGTACTGTGAATCTGATTGGACGGTGACCAAATTCAGATGCTTTCTTAAAGGTGCCAATTCCCAATAACATTGTGTGTGAATGAATGTATGCGCACACAGCAGAGTTCATGAGGATGTTGTGGGATTTTTTGACAGTGTGTGTGTGTGTGTATGAAAACTGCTTAAACGTACTCGATCCTCCTGATGATGATTGAGTTTGTGTGTGGAGATACACAAACAATAATGACCTAATCTGAGTGTGTGTGTGTGTGTGTGTGTGTGTGTGTGTGTGTCTTAGTGTTAATACTCACCACCCGGACATACTCAAACATCTCAATGATGGCGGAGTTCATGAGGTTGTATCGTGTGCCGTTGTTGAGAAAGGCCTTGACGACAGGCTCAAACAGGAAGTTCCTCATGATGTAGCGATTATAGAACTCATCCTTCAGCCCGATGATCTTACGCATAAACCTTAACGCACCTGAGGAGGGAGGGAAGGAGGGAGAAAGAGAGGGGGGGCAGAAGGGAGAGAGAGAAAGAGGAAGAGAAAGGGAGGGAGTAATTGAGAGGGTGGGAGATAAGGAAGATGAGAGAGAAAGAGAGAACAAGACAAGAGGAAGGGAAGGATAGAGAGAGGGAACGATTAAGAAGAAAGGGAAGGATAGAGAGGGGGGAAGATTAAGAGGGAGGGAAAGAGATAGGAGGGGGGAGAGAGGGATGGTGGAAGGGCAGAGGGGGATAAGATATATAAGATGATAAGAACATAACACTTAATCACTCTTAACTAAGTACACACTCTCCTTTCCACCCCTCTTGTCTCCTTTCTAATGATACCCAGGTTCAATCTGTGTGTGTGTGTGTGTGTTTGTGTGTGTGTAAGTGCGAGTCACATGTCTGTATGTTGGTGCAAGATGGCCTTTTCTATGTAGTTTTTGATGTGTGTTTGTGTGTGTGTGTGCGCGTGTGTTTGTGCGTGTGTGTTTGTGTGTGTGTGTGTGTTTGTGTGTGTTTGTGCATGCGTGTGTTTGCGCACGTGTGTGTGTGCAGACTCACAGAGTGCGAGGAAGGCGTGTTGTGAGGCCATAAGGACGAGCACGCGGCGGAGGATGTCCTTGTTGATGATGTAGTTCTTGATGTGGTACGTGTGGTGTTCCACGCAGAACGTCAGCAGCTCCACGATCAGAGCTAGCAGCTGGCACGTCTGAAAGTCATCTATATACATATAAACACACACACACACACACACACACACACAGAGACAGACACACACACACACACACACACACACACACACACACACACACACACACGATTAGGGGAGGTGTTATAAAATGAGACACCAAAATATGTTATTTCTCATGTATCAGTAAGTCAATTTGGATAAAAGCATCCATTACATAAATGAATTCAAATGTAAACGTATAATGATACCAAACTACATCTAAAGAGCCCAAAGAAATAACACACCAATGTCTACAAAGAGGAGTCACTTGGCCACGATCACATGAAGCGTGACCCAACACACCAGACTTCAGAACTCATGACCAGGTCAAATCCTGCACAGAAGTGCATCCTCAGGTGTGACACTGTAATGCCATCTAGTGGATGTTAGCGAGATCTACACCTGGCCTGTCTTGATACAGGGAGCCAGGTGTGCAGTCATTTGTTATGACAACATATAGTATATTTATATGATAAGGTTCTGTTCAGAGACATATGTATGTAAGTAAATACCAATGCATCTATGTTTTAGCTTGGCCACGCTCTCCTAGATCTCTTTTCAGGGAGATACTAGTCTGGAAAACCATAATTCACAACCGTTTTCTGAAAAAGACCCGTCAATCAGCGATGAGAGGGGATGACAGTATAGTTTTGAAACCTAAAGTGGCTGTGGTCAACGGTAGCAGGAACGGCTGCAAACATCAAAAATTGCAGTCGGAAGAAAGTGTACATTTATTTACAGCAGGTAGGCCTACATACAGTAGATTGCTTGCTGACTGCTGAAGCTGTTTATTTTCAGTTTGGAAAGTTTAGGTGAAATAGGAAGTAGCGTTAGGAATCCCTGATCAATGTGTTTGGTGAGGCTGGACCGATGACTTCAAAGTTAACGCAAAGCCCATCACCATGCTAGCGTTGGAGATGCATCCCAATCGTGAGTTGTCTTCACTAATTGATTTCAGTCTGGTTTTAACCAGGCTATCTACGTTTGACTACTAAGGAACAATAATGTTCATATATCAGGGGTGTGATTGGCAAAGGTAAAAAAAAAAGGAAAATATACGGTTCGAGTACTTTAGTGTACTAGTGTTGGCTACCGTATATATTTACATCACCTACACTTCATAAAATTCATGGGGCAAATCATATGCAAGGGTGGCACTAGATAAACGGCCTTAAAGAAAATATATTTGGGGAAAATAATAGGGGGGTCCGGGGGCATGCCCCCCCGGAAGAACAAATAACCCTTTAAATGATGACATCTGATGACTTTTACGGGAAGTATTGATACATTGATATACATATATTTCAAACATTATAGCATATTACAATACAGCCTATAAGGCCTAAAGAAAACTAATTTATAATAGAACAAAGTAGCCTAGGCCTACACAAGACTAAACCAAATATGGCTGAAATATATAGGCCATCATGATCATTTTGCCAACAGTGACGCAGAACCATGGATTTTTTCCATTTATAACATGTTTTGTTTATAACTTAAACCAACATTGAGTAAATTATTTACTATAGACCTACTTGATGATAATATATAGCCCGCCCCCTAACAGTCCTCTGGGCCTACGTACAAAATAGTGAATCATGTGATAGGCCTACTGATATTGATGCTGATTGAAGAGGTTGCAACTTGAAGGTTGTTGATATTTCAGTTCCAAAGAGAATCAAATTACATTGATTCCTCTAATCCCAAAGTAACACCTCTCCTCCTAAAATAAATGGTAGGCTCTGTTTTAAGCTACTGCACCAGGATTGTGTAGGCTAACCGGCTACAACACTAGTTTTACAAGCGCACACACTAAATGGAGAGCTAGGGTTAAAATGCGGACTGCGCCTTTAAATTGGCGACTTTTTATCAGCACAATGCTACAGTAGGCTATTTCCACTAAATATTCAGCTCAATATTATGTGCAAGACGTTTACTAAGTATGCCAAAGCTTTGATATCTTAGCACCATCACCATAACGTTACATTTTCTCATGATGAGATGGCGTCCTGGAATATGTTTTAGACAAGGGGCGCAAGGTTCACAGAGGTGAACGGCTGGACAAACGCGAAATGACAAAAAACCCGTCGTCATTGTCAGCGGCCTTTTATAACAATGGCCTGTGTTATACAGAAATATAGCCTACCTCTGACCGACATAACCCCCCCCCCTCCCCCTATACGAATTGTGTGGGTCTCATTTTCAAGGAAGAATCACACCCCTGATATATGTTCATAAGCACATTGTGTAGCACACACACACACTCACACTCACACTCACCTTTGCTGGGTTTGTCTTCAGTGGTGTTAGCCAGTAGGGGGGCGGAGAGCACGTGCATGCAGTGCTTATAGAAGAAGCTCAGAAACTCCGTCTTCTCCGTCTTCTGTTGGGACCAATGAGTGAAGAGAACAGAGGCGGAGAGATGGATGGATGGAGTCAGAGAGGATCAGAGATGGAGAGAGAGAGAGGGAGGGAGAGGGAGAGAGAGAGAGGATCACAGAGGATCAGAGATGGAGGGAGAGAGAGGATCAGAGATGGAGGGAGAGAGAGAGGATCAGAGATGGAGGGAGAGGGAGGGAGAGAGAGAATCAGAGATGGAGGGAGAGAGAGAGAAAATGAGAAGTGAAAAGACAAATGTTAAGAGATATATTTTTCACACAAGTGATAAGGCAACAATGGTTAATTTGATGCAAAGCATTACTCACTAAATGAATTCATCAATACAATAGTGAGTGTAAACGAGCGAGTGAATGGGAGTGTGTGTGTGTGTGTGTGTGTGTGTGTGTGTGTTTGGTGTTTGTGTCATGTTTGCTGGGTGCGCAGCGACTTGAGTTACACAATGATATCTATGGTGCATGGTGTGTGTGTGAATGTGAGTGTAAACGTGTGTGTGTGAGAGAGAGACAGACAGACAGACAGACAGACAGACAGACAGTGTGTGTGTGTGTGTGTTCTCTCACATTGGCAGTAGCCATCATGTTCTCAGGGTCTACCAGCGTCCTGAGTAGCCCCATAAGCTGCACAGCTCCCCCCAGCTCTGGGTCTGTGTCACAGATCATGTGCTCAATGATCAAGTTGATCAGCAAGATATCCTACAGAGGAAACAGGGAGAGAGAGAGAGGAATAGAGGAAGAGACTGGTGTGTGAATGCTGGCAGACAGCTCAAGTGTATTTGCCACTGAGGGATTGGTATTGGCTGTTGCCTAACTTTTGCACCGTTCTGCAGAAACCATGGCACCACATGACATGTCATGCCCACAACCCTGCTCTTCATGCCCACAACCCTGCTCTTCATGCCCACAACATTCCACAACCCTGCTCTTCATGCCCACAACCCTGCTCTTCATGCCCACAACATTCCACAACCATGCTCTTCATTCCACAACCATGCTCTTCATTCCACAACCCTGCTCTTCATTCCACAACCCTGCTCTTCATGCCCACAACCCTGCTCTTCATGCCCACAACATTCCACAACCCTGCTCTTCATGCCCACAACCCGGCTCTTCATGCCCACAACCCTGCTCTTCATGCCCACAACCCTGCTCTTCATGCCCACAACCCTGCTCTTCATGCACACAACCCTGCTCTTCATGCCCACAACATTCCACAACCCTGCTCTTCATTCCACAACCCTGCTCTTCATGCCCACAACCCTGCTCTTCATGCCCACAACATTCCACAACCCTGCTCTTCATTCCACAACCCTGCTCTTCATGCCCACAACCCTGCTCTTCATGCCCACAACCCTGCTCTTCATTCCCACAACCCTGCTCTTCATGCCCACAACCCTGCTCTTCATGCCCACAACCCTTCTCTTTATTTCACAACCCTGCTCTTCATACCCACAACCCTGCTCTTCATGCCCACAACATTCCACAACCCTGCTCTTTATTCCCACAACCCTGCTCTTTATTCCCACAACCCTGCTCTTCATTCCCACAACCCTGCTCTTCATGCCTGCTGTGTGTTTCCAGGGTTTTGCCTGTACTTGTCTGTGTCTTTAAATCATACATATTTACATCAGATGATGGATATAATATCTACATTATCTATATATTGTGTTGCTAGAGTGATACCAACAGCTGGATTCAAATTGCTTGTGTGTGTGTGAACATAATTGGCCCAGTTATGTTCACACACACATAATGAACTTGGCTGATGTTGTTAACGTCTGTCCATTGGGAGCTTGCTATGGCTAGCTTTTGCCCTGGGCCTCTTACATCCTTCCCATCCATCTGTGAGCCGGTGCTGCACTTCGCTGTCTGGTCGAGGGGATTTCTCGGGACAGCAGCTGGAGCTACTCTGCGAAAGATCTGCCGAGGCCGCCGAGCTGTTTCTGACCTGTGAGCTGCCATGCCAACTGCCTGGAGTCTGGATTGAGCAGACTAACGTTAACGTTAACTTTGAAGAACTCTGCATTATGTGTCAATGACAATGTCTTATATGTGGAGCGCTTTGGGTTGCTTTTTGGGTTGCATGTTAAATGTTAATGTTCCATTATCAGCATCATAGTTGGCCCCACAAGGCTTCCGTTTTAACATTCCATATGTTATCTTAATGCAGAGGAAGTAGATTGGGAACCAAATGCAACGTTCAAGCATTGTTTTTGTTTTTATTGTTGAAAGGGTCTATACACATACATCATGCAGTACAACTGGCATAAATGTGAAACATCTTAAACAATGCTAGTGTGTGTATGTCTTTAATGGTGTGGCACATTTACAGGCTTGCCCGTGTGTGTGTGTGTGTGTGTGTTGACTCATGTCACTCACGTCATCATTCTGTTGGCACTCCTGCATCACAAACTCTCGTACCATCGAGGGGTTGTACTCCACAAGGTACGAGAAGATATCCGTCGCTGCTCCCCTTACTTGTGCGTCATCCATACCCTACGACACACACACACACACACACACACACACACACACACACACACACACACACACACTTCAAGGTTTATCATAATGGAACAAAGGGTAAATTTGACATTTTCAGTGCCCTTGCTTCATGTTTAGGAAATGTGATGACAACACTTCAAAGCAGTCCTATTCCACACCTGAGAAGCATTTCAAGTGTTTCTCAAGAGAAATGAGCAGAGGACAGAGTGAGCAGTGACTAGACAGTGAAGCAGAAAGGAGACAAAGAGAAGAAGGGAGAGGAAATGGAGAAAGAGAGAGGAAGAGTGAGAGAGAACGCATGCACTTGCACATGCACAAAAAGCATGTGCATAGAGAGACAGAGAGAGAGGAAGAGAGAGAGAGAGAGGGGGAGGGAGAGAGAGGGAGGGAGGGAGAGAGAGAGAGAGAGAGCGTGCCTCACCAGTATGACCTCCAGTGCGGGGAGGATGCCCATGTTTGAGAGCGTCTTGAAGAAGGCGTCTCTGTTCTGAGGCTGCAGCGTCTGAGAGAACGCGCAGAACTCCTTCAGGAAGTTCACCTGAACACACACACACACACACACACACACAGCAGAGGGGTGGTGCTTTAAACAAAAGAACTGCAGGTTTTTCTCACATGCACACACCAATAAACCAAACACACATACACACGCGCAACAAAAGCATATCACTTGGGGACTTAACAACTTACCAACAAGGAGCACCCAAGAGCAACAGGGGCAAGGAAAAACTCCCTTACCAAGGAAGAAACCTTGGGCAGATCCACGGCTCAAGGGGCTAACCCAACTGCCAGGGGTCTTGGTGTGTGTGTTGGGGGGATGACAGGGGAGATGGGATAGTGTGCTGTGTATGTGGGGAGAGGGCAGTGTGCAATATGTGTGTTGGAGAAGCTTCCTCATGAGACAATGTGCTGTGTATTTGGGGGGAGGGGGCAGTGTACTGCAAGTATGGTGAAGGGACTTACTATTGCAAGCAGAGTACTGTATGTATGTAGTGTACTGTAGTGATCTTGGGCCTGATTAGTAACAACAATGAACAGCTCTACTTGGATCAGGTTGATGAGGTGGCACAGTGATGTCAATCTAACAGCTTGACACTGAATATCAATAAAACCAAGGAAATGGTAGTGGATTACAGAAGGAAGCAGCAGAACTACAGTTACACCCCACTAATGATCAGCGGGCAACCTGTAGACAGAGTCACAAGTTTTAAATATTGTATATGCGCAGAGGGGGATCCACAAATATTTCTTGATTTGCATGTGTGTTTTGATATCTACAAATAAAAAAATAATATTTGTAACTCGTATATTGATTTTTACAAATATAGATGTGCATTTGGAAATAAAATGCCATTTGTAAAACTGAAAATTTGTGAAATGTGATTCTGCATTTGTGGATCACCAGCACACACATTCTTCGCTTTCCAAAGTTACGTGTTTTGAGACGTTCTTCGCATGAAAGTCGCACAAATCCACACGTAAAAAAATCATATTTGTAACTTGTAAATTGGTTTTTACAATTGCAGATTTGTATTTGTAAATTAAATGGCATTTGTAAAACTGAAAATTGCCTTTGTGAAATCTAATTTTGCATTTGTGGATCACCAGAACACGCAGTTTTCGTTTTTGCATTTGTGGATCAGCACACGTGTTTTTGAGACAATCTTTGCGGCAGACGAGCCACCCAGATCCACAAATAGCCTACCTCTAATTCGCCTGCTGACAGACTTTCTAATCCAGTAGATGGCAGTGTTGTTCTATGGGACTCATAACATACAGAGCTAGCATACCTGTCAACACTCCCGTTATTTCTCCCGGAAAACTCCCGTAATTTGCATGGCAATCAAACTTCATTTTAAAATCATTGATCCATTCAGGTTGCCAGATTGTGTATGAAATACACCCCACACATACACAATCACTTAGTTTCAATTTCAACCGTTTTGTCATAGGCTAAAACCTGGCAACCCAAAACCCAAATAAGGAAGCGTGTGCCGACTGCGCAGCCTGAGTCTCGTCGTAAGCAAGCGGGCTAGTTGAATGGCCTACTCCAGAACTAGCTGTTGTGAAATTGTTGGGAATTTAATTGATTAACACATCACATAAACTGTTATTGAGTGTTGATACACTGAACTTGTGCCCTCGGAACCAAATCTGACAGCAAGCAGCTTTGGAGTTTTGGAAGTAGGCTGCAGGCAGGCAGCTGGTGGATACATAACTGGCATGCGTAAGGTAGCCTAATGGTAAGGTAAAAGGTAAAAGCAACAACCGAAATGCAGTGTTGAAACACGTGTATGAAACATATTAAATATGCAAACACAGATCCGGTATTAACAGATCCGGTTAATCCAAAAGCTGAGTGATAGCAATTATTTTCAAAGACCAGGCCTACACAATGGGCTATGTGCTTGTTAAGGGACCTGTCACAAAGTGGATGCTTTGCCATCGTGTGTGTGAGTGCACGAGAGAGGGCGAGGAAGGTGCATGCGTGATGGCAAGTGTTAAGGTTGAAAAGTTTGAAGAAGGCCAGACGGCCGAAACGTCACTTCAACATTAAAACATGGAGCAGAGTGTGCGGCATTCTCTTTATTTTCTTTAACAAAGGTTGAATAGTTTAACAAAACAGTTTTACAATAGTTCTTAGGCTATTTAAGCATGCAATTTGTGTCCATATGTAGGCTATAAACTACACTTTTGTGAGCCTAAAGGGCATGCTAATAGCCAGCTCAGGACGAGATTTAGTCCAAGTTGGATTAATTACGGCTGGCCCTGGGTGCCTGTAGTCTTTTCTGACAGTTCGTTTCAAAAAGGAGCAACTAGACTTTTTGACGTTCGCCATCGTATAATTTGGGACTTGTCTACTATGTAAGGGATAATGTCCGCCGAGGTGTCCCGTTATTCACAATTAATGGACGAGGTGGAGGCAAGGAACTCCCCGAACCGCAGCACCCGAGTTTGTAGGCTAACTAGTAAACAGCATATCACTAACGTGCATCATTTGGGAATTAGCTAAATGGAGGAAGTGGGTGCTTTACTTATTGATCCGGATCAAAGAGAAAATAGCTTACAAAGTGGTGTTTTTGCCACTTCAGTGTAGAGGATTGTGATTCATTGCAACTTCAGCAATGTAAGGTACCTTACCTTCGAATAATAGCTCCGTAGCCTACCGCTGAAGCCCAGTCTACATTCTGCCTCAACAGAAGCCCAAACGTTACGTGTATTCAGTCTTTGATTCTGATTGGCTGCATTCGTGCTAACTAACAAATCAGACAGTGTAGTGGGCAGGACAATGCTCTCGACCACAGAGTAGCAAATGCAGGGAGTAAGAGACGCTTTACAGACAAAGTAGCGCGTTTCATTCTTCATCCATTTCAATATCGGCTTATCGGTGGAAAAAATGACCGATACCGATGATTATAATAATGCTAAATATCTGCCCTAATAATCGGCCCGGCCGATAATTGGTCAATCCCTAATCTGCATCAGATTTCCCATGACCAGATTTTGCCTATCCTACTACACTTACTGCACACAGCGCACTATAGTACGAATTCAGACAAAGATAACACTCCTTTGCCCACATGATTTCTTTATGTAAAGAGGCTACATCTGTCCAAACGGTTATCAGCTAAACGGAACCAGTCCACACCGCTCACTGACAGGTAGAACCCAAGAAAACAAGTTCTCACACCAACAAGTTCTCACAAGTGGGTAGGGGGACAAACGAGTGCTGCTAGTCACTAGGCAACAAGGGGGTAGGGGGACAAACGAGTGCTGCTAGTCACTAGGCAACAAGGGGGTAGGGGGACAAACGAGTGCTGCTAGTCACTAGGCAACAAGTGGGTAGGGGGACAACCAAGTGCTGCTAGGTAACAAGGGGGTAGGAGGACAACGAGTGCTGCTAGTCACTAGGTAACAAGTGGTTAGGGAGACAGACTAATCACTAGGTAACAAGGGGGTAGGGGGACAGACTAATCACTAGGTAACAAGTGGGTAGGGGGACAGACCCACCCTCCAAATGAACGACACCAGCATGCATATACACAGGTCTGCATGATGCCACATCATGGCATATGAATGCCAAAGCACAGGTGTTCAATGTGAATTAGAATGGGCTTTGTGCAAGTCATTTACACAGGCATTTTATTTTTGACAGACACCTTACACCCTGAAGGCATCTTGAGGCTTGTCAACGCATGCCAAGTTCTTGTGGATTTAATCGCTAAAGGAAATTTGTGACATTATTCGAAGAACTAGCATAGAGGTCTTCTCGGATAGCCCTGCTAAGTTCTAGCCTACTCGTTAAGCACAGTCGAGGACTCACAGTTGATGAGACTTGATTACCACCAATGTGTAGTACACCTGTACTTCAAAAGAGCCAGTCCATAGGGCAAACTGGCTTTGACAAACTGCTTTTTCGTGTGTGTGTGTGTGTGTGTGTGTGTGTGTGTGTGTGTGTGTGTGTGTGTGTGTGTGTGTGTGTGTGTGTGTGTGTGTGTGTGTGTGTGTGTGTGCCCAACCCTTAAGAGCCATCAAAAACACCCATCTCTATTGTTTGCTGCCTTGACTGCCGTTTGACCTTTCATGCCAGCGAGCGATTGGATGATGTCACCTTACCAGCTCGTGCCGCTTGTCATCGTCTGTGGCCTCGTCTGTCAGCTGGGCAAAGAGCTCCGTCAGGAACTTCTCGTCGTCCTGAGGAAGAAAAAGAGAGATGGGTGTGTTGAGAGAGAGAGAGAGAGAGAGAGAGAGAGAGGGGGATAGAGAGGGGGAGAGAGAGAGAATATGCTCAGTACTTTACTAAGGACAAAGTAGAAGGATGTGAGGTAGTGAGACCTGATTATCCAAATAATCTGTCCCCACTTGCTCCCCTTTACAAGGCAAGGGAGAGAAAATGGGAGGGAGGGAGAGAGAGGGAGAATCAGCTTTGATTCAGGAAAACATTAAAAACAAACAACCGTAAGTCCTACAAGAGCTCAGTTCACCTTGTGCGTGTGTGTGCCCGTGTTTGTGTGTGAATGTGCGTGCCCATTTGTGCGCATCTGTGTTATGGATAGACCGATATGGTTTTTTCAGGGCCGATACCGATATCAATTATTACCAAAACAGGAGGCCGATAACCGATATGTAAAACCGATATGTCAGTTGTCAAAAAGGGGGGTAGGTAGTAAATGCGATATGCTGCAAAAAATTATTTCATTATGCAAACTTTTCTTTCTTCTTTTGATACACAATTGTCTATCAACTTGCAACTGTAAATCCTGTGTATCATATTAATCCAAGAGCTAAGTGAGTGATAGCAATTATTTTCATAGACTAGGCCTACACAATGGGCTATGTGCTTGTTAAGGGACCTGTCACAAAGAGGATGCTTTGCCATCGTGTGTGTGAGTGCACGAGAGAGGGAGAGGAAGAGGTGCATGCGTGATGGCAAGTGTTACGGTTGAATAGTTTAACAAAACAGTTTTAAAATAGTTATTAGGCTATTTAAGTATGCAATTTGTGTCCATGTGTAGGCTACAAGCTACACTTTTGAGAGCCTAAAGCTCAGGACGCGATTTAGTTCAGGTCGGATTAAATTACGACTGGCCCTGGGTGCATGTTGTCTTTTCTGACAGTCCGTTTCAAAAAGGAGCAATTAGACTTTTTGACGTTCGCTATCGCATAATTTAGGACTTGTCTGTACTATGTCCGCCGCGGTGTCCCGTTATTCACAATTAACGAACGAGGCGTAGGCAGAGAACTCCCGACACGCAGCACCCGAGTTTGTAGGCTAACTAGTAAACAGTAACGTGCATCAGTCGGGAATTCGCTAAATGAAGGAAGTGGGCGCTTTACTCATTGATCCGGATCAAAGAGACAATAGCTTACAAAGTGGTGTTTTTTTTTCAGTGTAGATTATTGTGATTCATTGCAACTTCAGCAATGTAGGCTACCTTCCTTACCTTCGAAAAATAGCTCCGTACAACTGAAGCCCAGTCTACAGTCTGCCTCAGTGAGAATCCTAAACTTTGTCTGTGTTTAGTCTTCGATAATGATTGGCTGCATTCGTGCTAACTAACAAATCAGACGGTGTAGTGGGCGGGACAATGCTCTTGACCACAGAGTAGCAAATGCAGGGAGTGAGAGACGCTTTACAGACAAAGTAGCGCGTTTCATTCTTTATCCATTTCAATATCGGCTTATCGGTGGAAAAAATGACTGATACCAATTATTATAAAAATGCTAAATATCGGCCCTAATAATCGGCCAGGCCGATAATTGGTCGATCCCTAATCTGTGTGTGTGTACGTGTACACATCTGTGCTGTAAATGTGAATAGGAGTTCTGACTGTTTTGAGTTGTGGTGCATTTGATCTATGGGTCCCACTCGAGTAATAAAACAGCCTTTCACTCTGCTTCCTCTTTGCATTTATCTCTCTCCTTCTCTGTCTCTCTCTCTCACACACACACACACACACACACACACGCACACACACACAGACCCTCTCTCCCCATCCTACTTGGTTTCCCTCTCTCTATCGCTCTGTCCGTCTCACACACAGATCAATCCTCTCTTTCTCCCTTCCTCTCCACCCTCCATCTCTCTCTATCCTTCACACATAGAGATAATCCCTCGCTCCAACTCTCTCCTTCCAACCCTGTCTTACAGAGACCGACCATCCCTCCCTCCATCTCTCCCACCCTCACTACTGTAGCCACTCCACGGCCTTCCCATCTCATGTTGCTTCTTCCTCCCATCCAGGCAACCTGTCTTTCCCCTTCACCACTCATTCCACACTCGTTTTTTTTCTTTGTTTTGGTTCACTTGATTGCTTTTTTAATTGCTTTTTTTAACACATCTTCTGTATATCACTTCTTTTTTCTACCTCTTTAACCCATCGTCTGTATATCACTTCTTTTTTCAACCTCTTTTTAACCCATCGTCTATCACTTCTCTTTTCTATCTCTTTTTAACCCATCGTCTGTATATCACTTTTTTTTCTACCTCTTTTTAACCCATCGTCTGTATATCACTTCTTTTTTCTACCTCTTTTTAACCCATCGTCTGTATATCACTTCTTTTTTCTACCTCTCTTTCTTCCGCCCCCTAGTGTTCTCTCTCTTCCCTCACTGAGCTTGTTCTCTTAGTGTTGGGTCTCCATCTGGTTACTGATTGACCAGTGGTAAGCTGCCCTGAACTCGTAAAAACAAATCTTTGCTTGTGTGGATTGGAACCACTAACTCAAGACTGAATCTATGTGAATCTGCAAATTTGTGTGTGTGTGTGTGTGTGTCTGCGCGCACGCCGTGCATGCACGTGTGTGTGTGTGTGTGTGCGTGTGTCTGCATGTGTGTGTGTGTATGTGTGCGTGTATGGGTGTGTGCGTGCGTGTGTGGGTATGTGTGTAATGAGAGAGCGCTTCTTGCACTAGCTACCAAGCATTTCTGTTCAAAATGCAAAACAAAAGCAGGAGAGGCAGAGAGAGGGCGAGAGAGGGAGACTTTTCAACTCTCGACTGTCTCTATACTGTTGCCATAGAAACAACCACCACCCTCTCATTTCTTTATTTCCTTTTTTCCCCTTCCTCCTCCTTTCTCTTCCCAGGCAAGAACATGCTCCAAATGTCACCTGACAGCAAGCGGCAGCCAATCAGAACGCTGCTCCTCCCTCCCCCCCTTACCCAATCAAAAGGCCAACACTGTGGCACATTCATTCAGCAACTAAACAACATCATCTCACCGTGGCAACCCTGCAAGACTCTTGACGACTGTCAACACACACAAACACAAACACACACACACACGGATAAAAGCGGGAACCACCAATCAGACAGACACATTCAAGTAAACAAACCAAAACACAGCACAAAACAACACACCCGGATAATGAGCTACAATTACATGTGGTGTAAACCAACACCAACACAGCAACTAGAAGCTACACACACACACACACACACCAACAATAACCAACTAATTAACACAAAATAGCAAACTAAAAACAGCCTCCAGCACCCCTCAAGGTTGAGATTGGGCTGGCTGGTCTCTGTGTAGATATGAATGGGGCACGTTCAATCAGCAACAGAGTATAAACTCCCTGAGCACCCTTCCCCTTCCCAGACGCACATATTCCCCACGACCAAGTACGGAGTGTGTGACATTTGTGAACGTGCTCCAACAGAGGGAGCACAGCTGTCTCCTCCTCGCCACATCGCCTGCACCACTCGGAGCTCATACATACTCCCGTGTGACTGTTTACATATTCATCTGCGTTACGTACTGCTGCTTTTATTCAGAGGCTGAGGAACAGTTCAAGGGTGTGTATCCCCCCACACACACGCAGCATAAAAATGTAACAGTGATCACAAACTGTAGATGGAAAAAGCAACATAGGCTACAAAAGATCTATAGATTACAAGGCAGGTGTCTGTTGTGATGAATAAATAGAATATCTGTGTGTGAATGGCTGATCAAGACAGACAGAGAGAGAATGGGAGTCAGAGTGTGTGTGTGTATATGTGTGTGTGCATGCGTGTGTGTGTGTGTGCGTATGTCTGCGTGTGTGTGTGTGTGTATGTCTGCGTGTCTGCATGCGTGTCTGTGTGTGTGTGCGTGTATGTGTGTATGCGTGTGTGTATGTGCGTGCGTGTCTGTGTGTGCGTGTATATGTGTGTGCGTGTGTGTATGTGCGTGCGTGTGTATATGTGTGTGTGTGCGTGTGTATATGTGTGTGTGTGTGTGTATATGTGTGTGTGCGTGTGCGTGTGCGTGTGTGTGGTATCCGCTCCTCCTCACCTGCAGCATGCCCACGATCTCCACCTTGTTGAAGAAGATGAAGGAGTGCAGCGTGGAGAGCATGTTCTCCTCGAACACGGACGGCGTGGGCAGAACCATGTCCTGGATGTACTGCACGCGGAACGTCTGGTGGATCTTCTGCCGCAGCTCCGGGTCCGAGATGGGGATGACCTCCTTGAAGCGCGCCGTGCCCGTCAGGAACTCGCGGTGGCGCCGCGGCTGAGGCAGAGCCGGGTCGAACTCCAGGCATCCAATCACGTCCATGATGCACTCCTCCGAGAACATGACCTGGATGCAGGGATGCACCATTTAGACTTCAGACACAGTACTTCAATATTTTTCCCCAAAACGACAATATGAACATAGCATCCCGTACAACCCTACATCCAGTCAACACTATCTTTTTTACTGCACATCACAGCAGCATTAGCCTGGGTTTTCCCATGATGCCTTACGCGCGCAATTTTATTCAGGCTGCTAGGCAGCCTGGATTCCATGGACTTCATTTTCACCTCAACGAAGGAACCAATCACAGAACGGAGGGGGGACAGCAAGCGGTCGACACACCGAAGCGTTCATGCGCTACGTACAGACGCATTTGATATACATACGTAGCGCCCAATAAACAGCTCTGGGCATTCGTAAACCACGTTTCAAATACGAGAAAATGTACATGTAGTTCCCAGACCCCATCTCAATGAGATGAGGTTTGCCGTTAGCCAGGCTACAGCAGCATAGTCTAGGGAACCAAAAAATATGATTAACAAATGGCTAAGATTCCTGTGAAAATGCGAGCATAATTTACTAGATCATGTATCGTAACACCCCCAATTATCACCACTTTTGTTCGGAAATTCTAAAACAACAATGTTTTTTAACACTTCAAAATAACATTTGCTAAATGAACCTTACATTTTTCAGTAGCCATAGGTGTGTAGATTTGAACAAAATCTGGTTTGGTTCTTAACGGGAGTTATTAGTGCTGGCCTGATGGGTCGCCTATTTATGCCGTTTCAACGGCACATTAACGGTTAGACCGAGAATTCTCGTCATGAAATTAAAATTCCACTGGAGCTCCAAGCGGATGTGCGCACGCAGCCTTACAACACTGTTTACAGCTCTTAGAGTCACGCTAAAATGTCATTTTTGGTACATAGCTAATTTAGGTACACCTACTGTATGGTGTGGGTGCTTGCGTTTCTTTAGGAATCCGCCGTCTTGGTTTGTATAGAAATGGATATTAAGTGACACATACACGCACGATGGCGGAAATACGGGACCGGCGGTAATAGGGGGAGTTCCGATAGGATACAATATGGCACTTTATGGCACATCATGGACCATATGCAATGTGGTACATCCCTACCATAAAGACAACCATGGACAACGTATGGCACTTTACAGTACATCATGAACAATACAATAGGACGATTTATGATGCATCATGGACGATGTAATATGGCACTTTAGGGTGCATGACGGACAATGCATTGTTTCCGATCCCTACCTCGAAGAGCGCCGTGCGGTTGAGCAGGAAGATGCCCTTGACCACGTCGTACAGCTGGTGAAGCGCTTCGCGGTTGCCCTGCGCTTCGCACTGGCGGAAAAGCTCCAGAAGCTTCCGGATGTATCCCTCGTTCTCCAGCGCCAGGGCCAGCTTCTCGCGGCGCAGCGGCGACGGAAGTGACGACGCGACCAGCTCAGCCACCTCCTCCAGGCGCGAGAGCTCGCACGGCGGCAGCTCCAGGCCCGGGGACGACATGTCGTCAAAACGCTCCTCCTCAGACTCGTCGATCAGCTCCTGCGTGATATCCACCGACGGGTCTTTGCCCTGGACCTGCACACACACACACACAAACACAAACATAGAAAAAGAGTGTCAAACAATGATAATCATATGCCAACATGCGTAGGGAAAGAAACAACACATTACATAATTATAACTGAATTACCCAATGCTTTTCACGCACCAAATACAAACACACAGCTAGACTCAACAGTCACACTCATACAGAAAGAAAGAAATGCAACATAAACACAGAAACAGACACACCCGAGTGTTTACAGTGAAGTCTTTTGTGCTTCAGAGTAGAGCATTGCCACGACCTGCAAAGGTGCAAAAGACACACACACACACACACACACACACACACACACACACACACACACACACACACACACACACACACACACACACACACACACACAAACACACACACACACACACACACACACAACTACCAACCATAACTGACAGTGGACCGTTAGGGGCTTTTTCCAGCTACCCGACACCCCGGACAAAGTCAAACTAAGCCATGAGGAACATAGGTCGCGATCATAGAGGCAAGGCAATAACAGAGAGAGAGAAATCAAAGCACTGTGGGAAATGTAGTCACCTGGCATATTTTTTCCCAGATCTCATCACACCCGGCCTTCTCCTGAAAACTGAGTGCCAAGTCATAGTTCTCAGCTTCCGACCAGACAATCAATGTGTCCTAGGAAATAAAAGGGAAAAGTGTGTTTGTGAAGTGTGTTTGTGTGTGTGTGTGAGAGAGAGAGAGAGAGAGAGAGAGAGAAAGAAAGAAAGAGAGAGAGATTAAACAACACTATTCATGTTTTTTCGTAAGATTTTGTTGAAATTAAAAGTACATGAAAAAAACTTCTCATTTTTCTATGAGGAAAAGGTGAAATGAGGATTAAGTTAGGCAGCAGGACCTTAGGATTTAAGCCACTACACTGGAGTGGACAGTTAACTCTGCATAACCAGCAGGTCCTGTCTGTCAAACTGAACATGCCATGATTAATTAAATTCAATTTTATATAGAGCAATTCACCCAGCACCCTTAAAGCACTTTACATAGTTCAAGGCCAATAATCGGTCTCATGATGCTCAAGTTAGTAATATTCACGAAGCTTAACTTTATCTACTTTAGCTCATCTGCAGGTAGCTTACTTCTTCTCTCACTCCTCTTTTACAGTAAACTAAATATCTTTGGCATGTGGACAAAAAAAGGCCTTTGAGGACATAATCTTGGGCTTTGGGAAAGACTGATCAACATGTTTCACCATTTTCTGACATTTTATCGAACACACTAAACCATTAATCAAGAAAATAATTGACAGATTATGTATCTATGAAAATAATAGTTAATTGCAGCCCTACGCATCACTTCCCCTCCCTTGAGGCCACCTGCTAACACTCACCTGCTGTTTCTGGTAGGCTGTGTTTGGGTTGATTTTGGACTCCAGCAGTAGTGATCCTGCACAGTAATTAAATTTAAAAAATAAATAAATAAATACATAATCATTCCCGGTATACAAACAAACAAGCAATCAATGCAGCTGCACAAAACATAACTGATGCCAAATATCTTGGTCCATAACATTTTTTCTCTTAAATACTCAGGGTCTGTCTCCAGATCTGGCTGTCTCGACTCCACTGTGGTAAGAGTGTTCACAGGGCTGGACAGTTACATAAGAAGTAGGTGTTGACAATTACTGTGCAGCAGATGGGTTGACCGGAGATAACTCACAGCCACAGAGACTACACTGTTTTCAGTAATCTTACAGGACTCATCAAAGTTCATATAACATGTTAACGTAACTATGCATACAAATATTCAACAACCAGGTCTTTCTGTTTGACCTGACACAAAATAGCCTAATGATGGTTGGCTGTTCTCAACCAGAGTTAGTAACTAAATACACGCCAAACTACGTTTTTGTAATTCCCTTTCCCCGAAAATTATACGTTTCAAATTAATGTTAGCAGTTTCCTGGAAAGCAAAGCTTACCATCGCTTTCGGCGCGCACCAGCAGAGACATGCCTTTCAGCCTCTCGACGTAGCCCGAGGAAACGTGTCCTGTTCCCCGGTCGTCCCACTGTCGGTCCTCGTTGAGAGTGTAGACTTTTACCCGCCGCCGTGTGTCCGTCATTCTTGCAGACGTCCTAGCTGATTCCAATATTACAACGGTAGTCACTTCACCGGTGGCGAAGTTTACTCGGCCGCACTTTCCCTCCCCGGCGCCACTTGAGTGTCTTTACCAATGAGTTTCCCTCAAAGAAGCTAACGTTCCTTAGCTAGCTAATGGTAACTAACCAGAAGACCACTTTGTTGGTCACCTAACGGTGTATATTGTTTGATACAGTGTTGCAACTGAGCTTTATGGAGAAGAAACAAAGCCAGATGATGGTGATCGTGGCAAGGCAACGGTGTTAATATTGCAACACTTATCAAAATAAATGTTTGCACACCAGTGAGCCAAATGTTTGAGCTATGCAACAAGCAAGATTGCACCTTAACTTATGTCTTGTAGTGACAATTGTTAACGTTAGCTACTGTTGCTGGTTAGTACAGTGGGAGCGATAGTTGTCTTGTGGCACTTCAGAAGCATTCTCCTTCAATTAAGATAAACCTGTTTATGACTGCACCCACACATTAACGTTGATATCGTGGATGTTGTTAATTATAGTTAGTCAAAGTTTCAGACCGGACACATTCGGAGTGCGACAGGGGGAAAATCAGATGCCCTTTCACTTCAGTTTGCTGCAGCTGCCACCAATAACGTTAACGTTATAGCCTGCTAGCTAACTAGCCTAGCAAGTTAGCTAATGAGCTATCTGTCAGCGCTTAACATTCTAAAATGTGTAATGTCCAGTCGTCTTCCAAAAAATCAAAACAACAAAGCGATAGCACTACTTCCCCAATCGGAATACCTTCGGCCCTTACACGAGTAGACAAAGTCGCATTTAAAGCAATGTTTTCATAATAAGCTAGCAGGCTAGCTAGCTTGCTATATTTTGCCCAAGTGTTCCGCCATGTTCTGGCTATGGGCCGCGGGGGGACCAGCCTGTCTCCTTATCAATATATAGACATTTCAAGATATAATGGATCGAACCGATGTATTCGTTTATGTTTCCGGATCGCTATATTCCATATACTACCTCTGTTTTGCCAAAGGGATGCAGCATCTTACTTGAATAAACACTAGCCCCACTGTGAGTTTTCAGCCATCTTGGGTCCTCTCAGAAAGCCAGTACGGGGTTTCCTGAGCAGCAACCACAGGGCAGCCCGCCACAATTTAAAGGAACAGTACATAATACGAATAATTCTTTGAAAAACAGTACAGTATCATAATAATAATGCACCATGACTGAGGACAACATTTTGTCCATTCATTTTAATAAATACAAGACTCTACATTCTTCCTTTGTAATGTAATCCTCAACATTTTACCAATAATATTTTATCTTCGACATCCAACAAAAAATTGTGACAGTAACACACATTCTGACAAGAGAATTTTTTAATTTTTTTTTATTGAATGGTTTCACAATAAATCAAACTGGATTGAAGGCAAATAATTCAGGTCATATACGAAACACATTGTTATATGTAAAAAAAAAATGGTATTTGACACCATCTTGGATCCAACAGAGTGAAACGGTTGTTACAAAGTCCTGTAATGGTTTTCTTTTCACGAAAATTCCAAAGAGATTACCAGTTACAGGACCCAACTGAGAAAATGGAACTGAATCTTGGGATGAACAAAAGGAATAAATATTCTGGCTAGAAAGAGCCAGTGGTCCAAAACTCATTTCACAAAACTGGGTTCTTTTTAAGTAAATACATCTAACCAATAGCGCTCAAGTGTAGAACAACATAGCATATGAGCCTCTCAACAAATGTCTGTGTAATGCAAGGACTGTTTCTTTCTTTTTTTTATTTTCCTGTGGTCAATTATGTTGTTGAAGATCACTTAAAAAAAGACTAAAAAATATAAGATGTCAATCATATCCATATTAATATGTTTTTTTAAAAAACAAAACAGAAATCAACAGGCATGCTTAAGTTTCAGATTTTGTTACATTTTACATTCATCCTTTTCTAGTAAAAAAAACAAAACAAACACTGAAACACTTCATAATACAGTGTATGAGCTAAGAAATATATAAAGACAGAACAAAATCCAACTTCATGTAACAGACATAAAATACTGTCTGGAACAAAGTTGTAGTGGCAGTGATTCTTTGACAAACAATTCCTATCCCTCATTGTCCTTGATGTTTGGAGATATAAATGTTTATATTTAAACATTTCATTGGTTCCATGTTGTTTTTTCTTCTAACAATTACTATATTAAACTGCCACTGGCACAGAAAGTGTCTTGCTAATAAGGGTTACTTCCCCTCAGCATATCAAACTTCCTTCGCAATTAGCATTTAGTAGCATTTCTGTTGTTACATTAACACTGTCAGCTATTTGATGGTCTGCCAGGACAAGAGGAAGGCGGAAAACAACCGAACGAAACTTGGACAGCCATGCCAGTGGAACTGACTTGTGGCCTTCAGCCAAGGAGATAGGCGGATAAAGAGCCCAGATAGGTGTTTAAGGGACCCACAAGGGATGTAATGCCACATCAAATGATGTTAAATAAAGAGCGAGGAGACATAACAATCGTAGCTTTTCTCCCCCTGAAAGGCTGAATTCAAAAGGTATCTAGCAGCGATCTGACACAGATCCTGCATAGCCCTACCAAAGTCAGCATCTACCAAGGTAGTGGTCACTAATGATAAATTAGAGGGAAGGTACAATCAAGGAAAAACAAAGCAAGGGGTGAAGCATAACTGGAGAACGTAACAAAAAAGGACAACCCACAGAGGGGTGCATTTTTTCCCCTCTCTCCTCTCCAGCGCCTTAGCCATTCCGTCCACACATATCCCTTCTCCAAAAAATCTCATATCAAACGCCTTTTTCACACCACACACACAAACACACACATGCGCACACACACACTCCTCTGTCGGTCCTACTTCCCAGCCTGCTGAGCCTGGCGTCTGAGGAGAACATAGATCTTCTCTTTGATCCAGTCTTTGTTGTAGGGCTGGTAGGTCTGTGTGTCTGCACGATAGCTGCAGGGACAAGTGGAACAGGTGGTTAAAGCCAGCAATCATGGGACCATACTGGTTCATATCTGATGACCTGAGCTGTAATTCTTTACGTCCTTTGTTTTGAACTATGCTGATCCATACTAGCCTAGAAATCTAGACGCACCCTAGCAGCAGCAAATTACATTTGCTTCCAGGGCTAGTCTAGAAACTCTCAGTTGGCTTGTGAGCTCGAAAAATTTAACTTCCATCAGGCCAATCAAATTGTGTATAGAGTCGTTAGGCGGGCTTAACATAATGATTGATGGCAGAGTTGCAATGGTTTGGCTTTAATTCCCTGCTACTTGAAAACAAAGAAGATGAATGTTGCTGTTGGCCAACAGTGTGACACGAGTTAAGCTTTTTTTAAGTTGGCAAAAGTTTGAACTAGCCAACTAGATCCGCTGGTGGGAAAACGCATGGGACTCATAGCGCTGTCCTATTGCGTGCAGAGGGAATCTGAAAGACAACCGATTATCCCGCCCCTCGGACTGAGCACTGCGAACGGTGAGTGCCCAGACCACATTTTAATGTGGGTCTGGCTCGTCAGGCTAGATCCATACAGTAATTCATGTGAAATATTACTGTGGTTGGGAATATTATGAGAAGTTATTTTGAATTGAGACATAATCTGACAATCAGCATGCAATACTCAAAGGTAAAGCTAAAATGTATCAACCAGGCGAACAAAATTTTAAATGTTTCACAAGCAACAGACCATACATTTAATGAGTAAAGCTGCACATTCTAAACCTACCAGAATTTTGAGTACATGCATACACGCCTGGCAGACAATGTGAAAAGGATATAATTGCTGTAATGTGTGAGTAATCCTCAGGGGTCAAATGTCAGATGGAAGAGTCTACTTACACGAGACAGCTTAGATCTGCCAGGTCATCCACAAAGTCAAAGAGCTGGCTGATGTCATAGGTGATGGACGGACTGTTGGGGTTCATCCTTTTCAAATGTTCCTCGTACATCTTACACACACCTGTGTGTATGAATTTGTGTAGTGTGAGAACAAACAGATGGTGAGATAGCTGCATTTTAAACGCTCCTCGTACATCTTACACACACCTGTGAGATGAATTTGTGCATAGTGACAACCAACAGATGGTGAGCTGCATTTCAAACGTACACATGCAACTGTATGTCCTTTCTCAGCTTGAAAAAGCCTTTATGTCTTTGCAGATTTCAAAGGCCTACCAGTTCAAAACAGCCACATGGCTAACCACGTATTAGATGAAGGGAAAAAACTGCTATGCATTTCGAAAGGGAGTTATCAAAGATATTTCATCTGGGTCTGATTCTCTTACCCTCCATGCATTCATTTACGGACTCATAGTCTGCATATGTCCTCCCCTCAGGTCTCTTTGTTGGCTGGACGAGCAGAATGGTGTGAGACTGCAAAGACAGAATTGCATCATTTTGCATAATATTTAAGGAAACACTGGGTGTGACAAAGGAGTCGTTTACCAATCCGCATCTGTTGACGGTTACTGTGTTTTGCTGCTTTCATATGTATTTGTAAGGCTAGCTAAGTTTCAAATCGTATAAATGTAACCGGTACAGGAGTTTCGGTATACCAGTTATGTTAATAAGTCGCCAAAGGAACAATACACAAGTGGACATTTCGATGGTAAAAACCAGGCTAAATAATGCAGGAAATGCCGTCGTGTTTGATACAATACTATTGGTAGCTTGTACACAGAAACCAATTGACACAGGAAGTATGCATGTCAGGCGGTCCAAATACATCCCAACTAATGTTTGCCCATACCGAGATGAGCTCCAGATTACCTGGCTAGTACCTTTACTGGTTCGCTACGTCGTCTACTCTAAATCATTGCAAGGCTTGTCGTGGCTAAACCAGCTCTCCAAACATTCATTGGTTGATCATCAGTAATTTCACAGTGGTGTTAGTTAGTGCTAGTGCAGGACAATGGGCTTAAGAAAAATTTATAACTAGGTCCGACCACGTATGCATAAATGATCGTATCGATAAGACTGTACTATGATTTACCTAGCATAACTATCTATGGCCAAATGCGGAGCTGGCTAGCGAGCTAATTGAGAGAGAGCAATGCTAATGTTAGAAGTAAGCCGCAACTACCCACTGAATGGATCTGCTTATATTGGTCACGACGTAGCTAATGGATAAACAATTCCGTTTCTACATAATAGAAAATACTTACCATGGCTTTTGATGGAGATTACGATTGAAAGCAAAATAGTTGTTGAAATTTGCAGCTGGCCTAAACACTCAATGAAACCAAACGCCAACAAATCGTCACCAGGAACACCTTCCCAAGTACTTCCGGCAGTATAAGACCTCTTTTTTGCCAGACCACACCGCCACCTACTGGAATTGTGGAGGAGGGGAGGGGGGGGGGAAGGGGGTCGAATAAGTAGCCATTTGTAGTCCAACATTTTGATTTAGTTTAATTTAATCCAAGAAAATTCAGACGGAAAGCACTTAAGTACAACAGTCACACGTTGGTAATAGAATTTCTCCTTCTTGATAAGCATGGCTGAACTATCATGGCAATTGTGTGTTATTAGTTGGCTGATAACGTACACAGCAAACTCTGGACAAAAAATGAATGAACATAAATCACACATTAAAGACACACCATTGTTTAAGTCTCATAGCATAGTAATACTTATCAGCTAACTCAAAGACACCATTTGAAACAGATTTTTACCATTCCCCTAAAACAAAAAATCCCAATACAACTTTCAACTTGAATTTTAGATTTAAAATCTTCAGTGTCCCGCCGTCGGGACGGTAACCCCCCTCCCCCACACATTCTAAATGAATTGTATGCACCATATTGCTATGTAGCATAGTAATGTTATACACCATTTTAAAGCTTTGGCTCTTGGGAATCCAAAAATGACAACTTTTTTCATGTAGGCTACAATCTTTATAGTGCTTTACATTCTCAGATTAATCTTATTATGCCTCAATTAAATTTGATCCAAAAAAATGCCCCCCCCCCCCCCCCGAGCACAATAAGTAGATGCAGCATATTGGGTACTGAAATATTCACAAGAATCCATAGAAATTCATGTATTAGTTGTACAGATGTACAGTATATCTTATACACACTCTTAAAAAATTACACACTTAAAATTACACACTTAAAAATAATATTTTGGATAACAAAAAGTCCTATGGGGAGTTTCCATAGGCATTTTACAAAACGCATGAGCATACCTTGGCAAATAATAGTCTAAAGCATTCATATTTTCATTCTATATTGATCTACTTTTGCACACAACTTCACAAGACCTGGTGCTAGGGCTCAGTTGTGTTTCTAAGTGATATCAAGTCACCTAGAGGGCTGAAATGTGGTCAGTTCAGAGATGCTTGTAATCCGGCAGAAAGAAAAAACTATATTCTAGCCTCTGTAACTCTGTGTGAGTACATCACACAGTTATTTTGACTGTTTCCTACAAAAACTAGAGGTTCTCAGCTTTCTATAGAGGTCCAACATTTGATGGTAGGCCCCAAAAGAGGTGGGGACAATGCCCTTGTAAATAGGCACAGTGCAATTTTAGGCAAAAAAAAAGAAATTTGTATTGAGATCAATGTGGTTAAAGGGCCCCAACCCATCCTGGCCCCCTTACATTCATATACAATGTCCAATCATTGTACACCAAACTAAAAATATGTGTCAGCTGATATTTCTCTTTTTAGGCCTAGCTTTCATTCAATAACAATTCTGGTGTGAAAAATAACCTCAGGTGGTTAGGGGATGAAGGAGCCTATCAAGAAAATAACTGGTCCTAGACATGCAGAATATTTTAATGTTTAAAAGGGCTTTATTTTGAGCTTTTATCTGTTTTATCATCTTATCTTTTCAGCCCAAAGCACCATTGTCAGCGTCCCCCTCAGCACTCTACATGAGCCTCCTTCACGACCTTTTGACCTCTGACCCAGTGTACTCTCTCAGGTCTGCTGGCAGCGTTTAGGGTCGCCGTGTATCCAGTGACAGATCTGTGCAAACTTGGGCGGCGTGATGCGCACCGCCACGTTATAGTCCTTCTGCCTGCCGTCATAGTCCACCCACTGGTGCCCGGAGAACACGCCTATCACCTTCCGAGTCCATCTCCCCTGCTTCCTCGTCTTCCCCTCCCCCTTCCCCGCGTTCAGCCCTCTCTGGCTGGGGTCCCGCAGGCGCACGTACACCCCCGCTCCGCTAGAGCCCGCGCGGGCGTCGCAGTACTGGTAGAGCAGGTCACTGGACTCCTGCACCACCGAGCAGAAGCGGTAGACGGCCTTGCCCGGCTGGTCGTGGTCGAAGCCGGTGAAGTGGACACGGCTGGCAGGGACGGTGTCCTTCACTTCGGACACCAGGCCCAGGGCCATGGGGGTGGCCCCCAGGGGGCGCCGGAGCTCCAGGAGGGCGTAGTCGTAGTCGGCAGCCAGCTCGCGGGTGACGTCGGTCATCCAGCCACGGGGTGTGTGGATCTGCTTGACGCGCGTCCAGCGGAAGAACTCTCTGTCGGGGTCCGTCTTTGCCGACGTCACTGCAGCCCCACGACGGATGCGGGCCTTCTCTCTCCTTCGCTTCCCTCTACCTGTCTTTCTCTCTCTTCTCCTCTTCTGCCTCTCTGATCCCTCTCTCCTGTCTTGAGTCTCTACATCTCCTCCCTTTCTTCCTCCTCTTCCTCCCTTTCTTTGACTTCTTCTTCGACCCACCTTTCCGCTGTCACGTGTCGACCGAGACCTCATAACGCCCACCCGCAGACCCCTGCTCTCCTTCAGGTAGTCCTGGCCGTCATGGACGCAGTGGGCAGCAGTCAACACGTGCCTTGGCCCCACCAGGATACCTGAACAACCGCTGGACAGCTTGACCGACGCCGAGAACGGGTAGCTGGCAGTGAATCGCCCGTCCGAGATGACGAAGCGGCCGTCTGTGCCGAACACCTGCCTCTTGTTTCGTCTTGGTGGCGGGGGAGCCTGTCCGCGGGGTAACCGCGACAACGAGGCATTGGTCAGGGACTCATCGGCGCCTTGCAGTCGGATCTCGGTAAACGTCCGTGTGCCGTTGGCGTAGATGGTCTCGTACGCCAGCAGCCGCTCCAGCTGGGCGCAGTCGGGCACGGGGAGACCCTGCTGGCACCGGATGCCACAGACGACTTCCGTGTCCTGTGCCAAGGTGGCACGGAAATCAGGCGGGCTGAGGGACACTGTCCTCCGCTCCACCACCAGGGGCACTGCCGCACGCTGCCAGGTGTGTGTTTCACCCCAGTTACCATGGTTACTACCAACACCGCACACACCTAGCTCCAGAATGGTCACACAGATCAACAGAGCCTGCTGAAGACTGCCCATCATTGCAGTTATTGTCCAGAGGCTATGAAAGACAGAAACAGTGTGGAGAGTTAACAACTTTGTGGGTAAATAAAGCAGTGTTATCACATAATCTATTGTTCATTTAAATTTCAATACAAACAAAGCATGTGTTTATGTTATTACTGAATTTAATGTATTTGGAGTCCAGCATGCATTTTTACAGCCAGATTAGACAGTCAAGGATATCACCATAAGCCTATTCAGAAATGGATGGACACTGGATTTAAATACTAGCAGTTTGCAGCTTCAGTAGCCTACAGGCTGTTTGCATCTACCTTATGATAAAAAGGTGCAAGTTCATGTTATCAGTGTTTCAGAGGCCTCTCACAAGGGCCACTCTCTGTATTTTGCATCAGTTTCATAATTTCGTCACTAGAGGGAGTATTAAACCAACGTCCCTTTGAACGAACCATTCAGGGACACGAATACAGAACAGCGCACAAAGTTCGCGCGACTTGAAATTGGTGCTAGAAGGCTAAATAAATTCATATAGCCTAGATGCTATAGCTTAGCCAAATTATCAAGTTGGTGAAAAAAAGCCCAGACCACATATTAACCTATAATATCATACAAACGACAATTGCTCTGAGGCTATTTTTCAAATGCAATCTGTATAACACCTTAATGGAGTGCGGTGTTAATAAAACCATATAGAACATCTTGTTTGCTTTTTTAATCTCGTATACAGTGATAATTAATATCACGACTTTAGTTGTAGCCTAGGCCTACATATCATTATTTACAAAGGTGAAAAATTGCCGGGTAGCACACTAAACTGACGTGTTCAAACCACAAAAATGCTAAAAAAAAAAAAATACCTTTTAAAATGAAGGTTTGTTGCGATCCATCTGCCGAGAACCTGCTGAGAGTTTGTTTTGCGTCTCGACTTTGGAGCGGCAGCTTCAGTGTTTCTAGCAGACTGTTCCAGCTGGAACAGAAGTGACAGGCTTCCCTACTTGGTCCGAGCATCCAAACTACACCAAAGAGACGCAGCGCAAATCCGCGTCGGAAAGAGGGGGAGAGAAAGCTTGCGGGCTGGGCCGACGTGGGTCTAAGGTTGATTTAGGTCAAAGATTAGAATTTAACAGCAGGCTGAGTTCTTGAATAATCAATGTTTCCTAGTTGTCATCAGCAACAAATATCATTTATAAATTCTATTGGAAACGTGATTGGGCAAAAACTGTCAACTGCAAACGTGCAGAACACATAATGTGGCCCAGTCATCGAAGTTATCTCTGCACAAAATTAAATGCTCACTAACTTAAATATTTACAAATTCTTAGATTCAACCTATAGCCTAGGGATTCCTGTGTGTGTATGTGTGTGTGTGTGTGTGTGTGTGTGTGTGTGTGTGATAAAAGATAAATAATTCTCTACTACATCTTATTTCAAAATATTGTTGACCAGACAGATCAGGTAGCCTATACTCAGACTATAAAGACAACTTTTCAGCTTTTCAGCTCTTCACAGTGTTAAAACTGCACCGCCACACACATATTGTCATGTGTAAGACCACGGCGATGGGCTGTTTTGCAGTCACTCAGTTTTGCGACTGAGATTACTGGGTAGCATTGCCAGGAGTCCAATTCACCCTTCTTGGTATTCTACTAGACCCAATACTTTTGTACACAGCTGTCATCAGACAAGAGGAGAAGACATGCAGACAAACACACACACACACACACACACACACACACACACACACGCACACACAGACAGACATAAACAGATAAATGCACAAAAACACTCACATAGAAATATTGAAGTCAGCATTAATAGATTTTGGATGCTCAGCCAGAAGTGTAATTCTGAAGGAATAAACAGGCTGATGGGGTCCATAAATCAGACCAGATTTTGGGAGACACATACACACAAACACAGAGGAAGAGAATTTGTTTTGTATGCCGTCTTTTCTATCAATTTCTCGGAGTGTCACTGCAGTTTTAGTTCTGCACAGTATGCACACATGAGCAATCGCACACACACACACACACGCACACACACACACACAGACACACACACACACACACACACACACACACACACACACACACACACACACACACATGGATGCAGTAGTTCCATGTGTTATCACTACAAAACCAATATGCTGTGACTTCATTCAAATGCATTTGGATTCGCACATCAACAAACATTTGCTGTTGTTCATCAGAAGCATCTATCACAATATTGTTTATCATTTGTTTGGCATCTGATTTAATATAGTGTGAAAGAATTAAATCAATGTAGGCCTAATACCAGTGTAAACAGAGTGCATTGTTTTGGCTCATGGGGCCTCATGTACAAAGACTTACGTGGAATTCATACTAAAACACGGCATATGTGCAAACCTGGAAAATAGCGTACAAACAAAGCAATTCTGATGTTTGAAATGGTGCGTACGCAGCATTCCACGCAGCTTTTCTTTGTACATCCCAATTAACGTGAAATTACAGTAACATGCACGGGCACAACACTCCACACTCTCCACAAATCCTCTGCCTTTTATACATCTGAGACCATTCCCACCCCTCCTATATCAGTCATTCTAGTCATCATCAGGTGAAATAGTACAATACTGTGACCCCCTTCCACAAAAATGAGGTGTCATGAGGTGTCTTCTTTCAAACCCCTGAAGATAACTCAGCGTAGCATGCAATAGTTTCACTCATTTCATTTCTCTAGTGGGAATGGTCTTCACATGTGAGACACCAGAGATATGGGGCAGATCAGGTTGTGAATCAGATGGAATCTGTTAGCCTTTAACCTGTGTCGACTGTGCTTAGTTTCACATGTGTGTGTGTGTGTGTGTGTGTGTGTGTGTGTGTGTGTGTGTGTGTGTGCACAAGCTCAAGGCTTGTTCTTGTTATCACACCCATAGTTCCACTTCTGGAAGATGGAAACCCCATGTTGACTTGCATTGTTTTGTCAGTCGAAATGAGATGCAACCACAGATTATTACCACTGCAAATTAATAAACGAACCAAAGAGTGTAATTTATGAAGCTGAGTGTCATGCATGATGGGTAATTTATTAAGCTGAGTGTCGTGCATGATGGGTAGTTTATGAAGCTGAGTGAAGTGCATGATGGGTGGTTTATGAAGCTGAGTTTCGTGCATGATGGGTAGTTTATAAAGCGTTCTTAAAGTTAGGGGTGTGAGGATTTACACGCGCAACTAGCATGCTAGCTAAGTTCGCCTCCACTACACATGGGGTCAAACAACACACACATAGGCATACACATTAACAAATATAGGCAACATTAACACATAGGCAAATACACATACACATATGCACACATAAACACACAGACACATAATTCATGTGCATAGACATTGCACTCATGCGCATGCGTATGATCGCTGACTATTTGAAACACCTATCAGTGATTTGGACATGTGTGTGTGTGTGTGTGTGTGAGTGTGAGTGTGTGTGTGTGTGTGTGTGTGTGTGTGTGTGTAAGTGTGTGTGTATGTGTGAGTGAGTAAGTGTGTGTGAGAGAGAGAGAGAGAGAGAGAGAATGTGTGTGTGTGTGTATGTGTGTTTTGCACATGCCTTTGTCATAAGTGAAAATATCCCATCATGTAAACAGGAAACTCTTTTAAAAATGCCCTTCTGTCAGCATCTGTGATCAAGAGAGTGTTTGAATGTGCCACAGTAAATAGCAACCCCCTGACCAAACACATCTGTATCAGAGTGAATTCATTTACGCACATACATGTGGACATGGATTGATTGGCACACACACACACACACACACACACACACACACACACACACACACACACACACACACACACATGAATGCCTGGACGGACAGACGGAAACCCACACACCCGCACAGTAGATATTGCCACATTCTGGTGGTCAACATTCTGGTCAGCATACCTGTAATTGCATAGACAACTTTGTGTTACATGTGACTGTTTGTGGCTGTGTGTCATAAGTGAACAACAAAAATGGCACACACTTTGGCATATTTTCTTTTTTTTAGGCCTATTAGTCAGAAACACATGTAGGTGTTTAAAGAGCAGGGCTGAGTCACATATTCAGAGCAGAGGGTGAAGAACAAAAGATGGTCAGACAAAGAAAGAAAGAGAGAGAGAGAAAGAGAGAGAGAAAGAGAGAGAGATAAATGAAGGAAGAAAAGGAAAGAGGGAGAGAGATGCAGAATTGTTGGTTGTCATTCCTGAGTGGGACTTGGCAGAGCAGACACACAATGAACAGCTGGAGGAAGGTATGAGTCATGAAACACACACACACACACACACACACCCACACACACAAACACAGGCACACACACACAAGCACACACAAATCAACACATATTTATTGATACATAACTGCACGGATCTGCAAACATGCAGGCAGACGTTTGATGAAGGAAACAGCACAGAGAACCAAACAATAAAAAATGTGTAACGTCACTTAAAGACCACTGTGTAAATCTGAGAGCTGTCATTTAAATGATGAGGTGCGAAGACAGGCAGTGACCAAAGTGTGTGGGAGCATTGAGCTAATACCTTGGATCTTGCTCATGGTATAAGATTATCAATATTATGCTAATATCTTGGATCTTTCTCTTGGTGTAAGATTATCAATATTATTAGCCTGACGTTGTCATACTCAAATTCTAGTCAGAATATGAGTCTGATACTGCTCAATTGGGACGTAATTATGGGGCGTGTTTCAACCGATACAGCAGGGGAGGAATGCCTCTGCACTCAATTGGATAGGTCTAACCAATCAGAGCAACAAAATAGCTTACCGTGAGATGTAGGAAGAACACACAAACCATCCTTCTTCTCCACAAATGCCTTAACATTGTTTTCTGGTCTTATGTAAAAGTTATTGTGCCATTAATATCTCCTACAACACTTATTAGCAAAATCTAAGAGATACGTAGTAGGGTAGGCTATTAGGAAAAAACTGATAGCCTATCCCCTCCGTTTTTTAAAAATAATTCTGTTGAACACTGATATAGAGCATCACAGTCCCTCCCCTCCTCAGAGAGAGCTTAGGTGCCGGAAGTAAGTTTCCCATTCATGTCTCCCATTAACGTCTTGGAAAAATCTGTATCTAAAGAGTTTTAGAGCATGTCTTAGACTAACCTGCTACGGCGTAACTCAACATATCATTTCGAGTGAAAAAACGAAGAGAAAATCCAAAAAAAGTCAAAGGTACAAGACTGTGTACATATTTTAATTTCCGAGCGAAGGAACTACTCATCCCATAAACCACCGCGTCTAACTGAATAGTATATATAGCAAGGCACAACCGGTGCGAATTGCTATTTGAACAATTTCCAACCGGCGACAGCACGCGAACCCTTTCCTCCAAACAGTGATTTTTATAGTGAATGTGCAGTAAATAGCAGTTATTTCAGGAGTAATCGTGTAAATAATAGTGTTTTGGTATTGGATTTTATATTTAGCATTGTGTATTTTATTGTGTGTGTGTTGAAGCGGTTAACGTTAACGTTAGCAACATGGTGCAGTGCTTCGTACCTGACTGCCATCACAGCTTAGTCGGGCTGATGCATGGACCGGTGCATGGTCTGCTCCTGGACCACCATATTCAGTTTATTAACTTGCCGTGAATTATTACACAAAATGATCATTAAATGCACAAAGAAGTATTCCTATAGGTTAATGATTGATATGACTCATACAGTATGAAGGCTAACGTTACAGTGGCCTAGCTAATGTTAACTAGCATTACCAACCTCCCTGCAAAACTCACCACAACTTTGTAGGTCTTGTCCCTCATGCTGGCCCTAACAAAACCCACAAGCTGACTTTCGGACACACAACAGTCAATAATGTGATCTGATTTAAAGTGGCTTTCACCCCTTTGGACACTCACTAAAACAATATATTTCATACCTGTGTTGCAGCATGTAGGCTAATGTTAGCTGCATTATGTAATGACATGCAATGTCGGAAATGCTAAAGGTTAGCCTGTTGGCTACCTGAAAAGTTTGAGTGTTTAAACTAACATTTGCAGTGGTCTATTTGATAGTGTATTGGCCCTGACTAAGTTTGATGTACTGTATAAACCACAATCCTTGTTGATACAAGTACCAATGTCCGTCAAGAAAGTTTTTAATCACATTAAGATTTTCGCCGCAGCAAAAGACAATTTTTCAACAATTTTTGCTGAGAAAGTTTCAAACTTTACCATAATGGCCTTTCCACCAATCAGAGGCATCACTGTGGGATTGTTCAGGATTGTGGGTAATAAAGTACTTATCCAAGACATCGCGAATTAAAGACATTTATCTCAAAACGAGGTTAGTGCCCCCCCAGATAGCAATTTCCTTTGGGCCGGATCCGCATAAAAGCCTTTAGATCCGCCTGTAGCGGACATACGGTATCTGACTGTGGGCCAGGTCTGCTCCTGATACAGGTTTCAGCTCTGCTAGCAATGCTGTTTTATCACCGGTTTACAGATTTGTCCCAGGTCCAATTTTTTCGCAACTCAACTGGAAGTCAGGAGATGCTTTTAAAATACAAAACACTGATTTGGCCCAAACCTGTGATACGGATATGAGCCGAAGGACCATTTTTTCACAGCAGACCCAGGTGGTAATGATATTAATTAAGGTGCTGATTCTGCTAAATTGACTGTCCTTTCCCTACTTCATTGTCAACTGGCTGCTAAAGAAAAAAAAAAGTATTTTGGAATGGCACAAATTTAGAAACCATGGGGGTGCACTATGTTCCCATGGCCACTTCATTTCTACAGTAAGGCTGGAAAAGAAGATATAGTTGGCTCAATATTGATCATATGTTCGTTTCATTATTTTTATTATTACCTAGCAGTGGTAAAAGTAGTCAATTGTTGTTTGTGTCAGATCTAACAGTGCTATGAGACAACCCCATATTCTTTCCACGCATGCAGAAGTCCAAGCAGTAACGTTAATCAAGGTTCTTTGGTTTGCTCACTATCAATCTTTTGACATGATTTGCCAGCCTGGGGTTGGACTAGGACAGCCCAACTTTTCAAGGTAGGTTATCTGCTTTTTATCTCTGTTTTATTCAGAGACAACAACAAGCAACCGAGCGATTGATAACTTTAAGGTTATACTATTATTTTCCAGCAATATGGGCTACCTTAGCTTAAGCAAAACAGCCATCACAATAACTATTTTGGAAAAAACATTGATAACGCTAAAAGGATCATTGCTGATAAAAAACGAGTGTAATTGTGACTACCTATTTTCAAAAAGGAATAAATGGCTAATTTTATTTTGTGTTGTTTCAGATTGACCATGGAGATGACTGAGGAAGACAGCCTGAATATCGATGGGACCAGTGGAATTAACACGACTTAAATTTTGTCTGGGATTGCACTTCTACAGCCAGGTTGTTGAATAAAAAAATAATTAGACACTTATGTGTAAAGTTTTGTTTACCCTCCTCTTGTGTTTGTAGCCTAGCTTATATCAGTTGAGCTGTTGGGAAAACGTTACGAACTTTATCCTGGGTGAACCTATAACTAACCTGTTAGCAAATGTGTAGCAAACAGATTTTTCAGGATAATTAGGCCTAATTACCAATCACATTTCACATGTCAAATAAAGCCAGCTGATGTCTGATAAACGGGTCCGTACCACACACAATAAGCGGACCCGTATTGCATATGATAAGCAGATCTGGAACACGTCAGTAACACAGACTACCATACGGAACTGGGTCAGTCTTAGCCCTTATTGGTATCAGATCCGTCAAACGGATCCAGGCCAATTTTGGACCGATGTGCGTTTGGACGCCGGATCAGGTCCATTATGCAGATCCGTGCCGGACGTTGTGGTAGGTGTGGCCCAGTTCCGTTCCAGTGTTTGTTTGCTATCTGGGCCATGAACTTTTGGCGTCTATATGAGCATATATTAGTCCAGCCGTAGCTGGTAAGTCTACCATGTACAGTTACGTTTTTATGACTTATACCCCAATTGTCAATGGAGAAATTGTATTGGATTCTTACTTCTTACATGTGCTGTGGGCGGGACTGTGATGCTCTATGCTACAAACATGTTATAAACAGCTGGGAAAGGCTGTCGCAAATCCCTCAAACAGGTGGTCAATCAGAGATTTCAAACGAACGAGGGAACAACATGTCACAATGCAACACGCTGTTTTCCCTTGATTAAAGTGAAATCATGAGTTTTCCCACATCTCAACTTTGGCCAAAGTTTTCAGAAATAATCGTTTCCAGGGATAAAACCACATTCAAATAATATGCATTTTCCATTTGGGGACTTAGAAGCCATCTGTCTCCTTCTAGCCACAGCATTTTTGTTGCAAACATAATCAACCTAAGCGTGCTTAGATGACGTGATAGACGAGGCGCTGTTGCTCACCTGTCTATCATCGTAAAGCCCAATTTAATTGGTCCACCCAGGTTTGGGGCGAGTATAGTTGCTCCACAACGGAGCAATGCCAGACCGAACTTCCCGATCTCAAATGTTGTGGGCGGGGAATAAGTTTGGCTGGCACCCAGGCTACAATACTATGCTAATATCTTAGATCTTGCCCATGGTATAAGATTATCAATATTATGCTAATATCTTGGATCTTGCTCATGGTATAAGTTTATCAATATTATGCCAATATCTTGGATCTTGTTAATTGTATAACATTATTAATATATTATGCTAATAGTTTTTGCTTTAGTTTTACATAAGACTTTGATTTTGCTCATCAATCACATTTGGGCTTTGAGAGTTCAATAGCAACTTGAGGTCTGGTTTTTGTGTTGGATTTATGGACATGTTTAGTGGACAACTTGGCAGGCAGTGTAGTGAGGTTCAGTTCAAAATGATGTCAAAAGTTTGTGGAGAGAGAAAAAGTGATTGCTTCAGTGGGTGACGGAGTAGAATTCCAGAATCAGGTGCTCATCCGGATCAAAAGGAATGCATGTCAAAAAAGGAGAGAAGAGATCCGAGGCACTCTGATATATTAATAAAAGTCCTTTATTTGACTTTGGACCTGCCGACGCGTTTCGGTTGCTTCCGACCTTCTTCAGGGCTTAAGTGTTGGACAGTAACATTGAGTCTGTCCACGGATAATCTATCAAAGTCTATCAATAATGGATCATTAAAACAAATGAGGAGTTTGGTTCCAAAGCTATATCCTCCATTTTAATGAATTTCATTCATATTTGTTTTTTTACATTTTGTTTTCCAAGTACTTTCAGTAGAACTGAAATTGGGTATTGTTATTTGATTTATATGTGCTCAATCAAAA
Source organism: Alosa pseudoharengus (assembly GCF_046254945.1). Lineage (NCBI taxonomy): Eukaryota > Metazoa > Chordata > Actinopteri > Clupeiformes > Clupeidae > Alosa > Alosa pseudoharengus. The sequence goes on along the minus strand of NW_027468859.1, from coordinate 25,260,354 downwards.
CAACACAACTGCAATTTGATTGATATTACCTGAAATACACAATTGAATAACATGAGTTTTTATGTTTTTAAAAATGGAAATATAGCGTTTTGGAAACAAACCCTTCAAGTGTTTCTCTTTTTACATTAAGTTTCTTGTCTATGAGTGTGTGTGTGTGTGTGTGTGTGTGTGTGTGTGTGTGTGTGTGTGTGTGTGTGTGTGTGTGTGCATGTGTGTGTGTTTCCATGTTAGACGGGAGAAATAGGGGATTCCCTGTGATGTTTTCATTTTGATGGCCTTGGACAGCTCACACTCTAGTGTGTGTGTGTGTGTGTGTGTGTGTGTGTGTGTGTGTGCACGGAGAGAGAGAGAAAGAAAAGGAGAGAGCATCTGACAGCATCTTCATCTCTCTCTTACTCTCTCTCTCTCTCTCTCTCTCTCTCTCTCTCTCTGTCTCTCTCAATTAAATTTGATTCAAAGTGCTTTATTGGCATGACAACTACGACATTCATATTGCCAAAGTAAACATACAAAGAATGAGGAAAATAAGAAATAGGAAATCCAACTATCTATGTTTAAATTTACAGACTTCAAGTTACATCACATTAGCATATATTACAGAACAATAAAATAGAATTAAAAACAAAGGGAAAAAACAGTATACAGAACAATACAATATGCATGTGAAGGTCCCTCCTACACACACACACACACACACACACACACACACACACACACACACACACACACACACACACTTTGGAGATTGATAAGTTAAGTAATCTTTAATCATCACAGTACATTTCAAATTTAAACAAGGCTGTCACTTAACCTGACCATAGATTTTTAACCAACCAACAGCAATAAAGTAAAACACTTTCACCTTTGACCCCCTCACTTTTGACCTGGAACAAGACAAAGGCTGCAGGGAAGGCATCCCATAGGTTAATTGCTGTTTGAGGTTCATCACCTCCTGCAGTGCTGTTTGCCTGGTGTCTGGTAGTTCAGAGTTTAAATGACAGATGTTGTGAACCCAGTGACCCGATCATGTCATCCTCTCTCTGTGGATAGCAGATAGTATGTGATTCTTCTCACACAGCTCACAGGTACGGCCATTTAAATCATATTCCTGTGGCTCTACAGCTACCGATAAACAGGCGCTAACCTCACCAGGATCATATTAGCTTTGATTCTTAGAGAGCACATATTGCATGTTGAATAAGAATTTCATGGTCTTTGCCAAAGTGCCTCCTATTGCCTAGGAGGGATACCATAGGACAGATGAATTATGAGAAGAAGAAGAAGAAGAAGAAGAAGAAGAAGAAGAAGAAGAAGAAGATGAAGAAGAAGAAGAAGAAGAAGATGATGATGAAGAAGAAGACAAAGAAGAAGAAGATGAAGAAGATGATGAAGAAGAAGAAAAAGAAGAAGAAGAAGAAGAAGAAGAAGATGATGATGAAGAAGATGATGAAGAAGAAGAAAAAGAAGAAGAAGAAGAAGAAGAAGATGATGATGAAGAAGAAGAAGAAGAAAAAGAAGAATGTGTTAATGGTGGGTAGCTTTACTCAGATCAAGGTGGATGTAATACCCCCTAAGATAGACACTCACAAGGAAGTACCATAGTAACTCAGTAATGGATAAATAATAGAAATGACACTTCCAGTGGGTTTGAGCTCTGTATGAAGAAGTAACCAAGACAAACAGTTAAAAACACAGACAATTAGAAATGACAATACATCCAATGACTATGGAATACAATACAGGGTGGGTCCAAAAACGACATAGAGCTTGATATATTTGTCCAAGAGTTCTGTCTCTTGCACATTCTCTCTCAGACATTCCTCTTTGGAGCACACAGTCTTTATACATCACTGTTCAGTTAAGAGGGCCAGAGAAACACAACAGCTGCTGGGAGATAAGGCCAACATGGGAGTTTGTGAGCACTCAAATACTGGCACTGTGTTCTACCTTACAACATAGATTTCATCTCTCTCTCTCTCTCTCTATCTCTTTCTTTCTTTCGGTCTACATGTTTGAGTCACTCTCTCCATCTCTGTCTACATGTTTGTGTTTTGTTTTGTGTGTTTGTGTGGTGTGGTGGATTTATGCGTCTGCAAATTGATGGACTCCAGTAGGACACTCTTGATGAAGGCTGGACCCTTTTAATCTGTAACTAGGGAATTTCCGGTTGAAATGTTCAAAACCGCAGATACTTTGAAATGAAAATTAATCAGACTTTAGTGTAATGCTTACAGAATGTCAACTTTGAAACTTATTTTTTAAAATATTTGTTTGTCCCCAAGTTACTATCAGCTCAATGAAGATGATGTTGTTTTCTGTGCCACCTTAGGAACGCACATGTTTGTTTCTGCAGTTAAAAGGGTCTACACAGAGCTGAAGAACATCTTAGATTAGTTGGACATGGCACTGGGTTTGGAGCCATGTGCTACTAATGACGAGAAATCAATACTTTCGTGAGCCATCTACGAATTATCTCAGTGAAAGAAAGAAAGACAGGGAAATCAAAATAAAGAAAAAAGAGTTTTCTTAATGCCAAAATCTCTGAGATAAAGCCCAGACAGGAATTTATGTACTGAAGCATTAGAGCCCGTTCCATGCTTTATTTGTGCCTTAAAACATGACATTTTATGTACTAACTGATCGTACATGTATGAAAGCACATTTCACCGGCCACAGGAGAGCTTTCCTTACTCATACATATGCATTTATGGGAAGATCACGGAGTAAAAACATGGGAGAAGTGCCAGTGATTAGACATTCTGGCATATGTATGCAAACATAACTTGTAATATTGTCTTTTTGACTCTGAAGAAGACGCATGGGCGTCGAAACGTTAGTCAGTTTGCACGAATAAAAACACTTGAAGCATTGAGTGCTCCGGTCCTGCTCCTTGGCTCCTGTTAGACCTTGGATCTCCCTTTTTGACTTCTGCATCCTGTTCCATAAGCACCAACCAGGCTGAAGCGCAAGTGACCCCCTTCTACATAACTTGTAATATGTGGAAAAAAACATTTACTTTTGAATAACTTTTAATGTCTTATTTTTACTTTTTCATGTCTTCCCAGTGCTTGAGACTATTCAATCTGTAGCTGCACAAATAGTTTAGTAGATTTTTTGTTTTTAGCCTAAGTGGAGTAGAATTTCTGCCCTGCACTATATTGCAAAAGTTTTCATGATTGCTAAAATTTCGAATCATTTTAATGTTACTGTCAGTTGATTCCATTGGACTGAGCCTGTGATTGAATGCTGTTCAGTTGTGGGCATCACACGTTACAGCAGAGGGCAGGAACAAGCTTTGTTTACTTGATAAATTGACGCTTGGTAAATTCCACATGATTTGACCACTCACAGCATGCTGACAAAAAGTGCTATTCTTCCTTCCTACATCTGGCCCACCACAGCCTCCTGCACAGATAGATGGACAACTTCACACAGGGTGTGTGTGTCAGGGTTTCCGTTGTCCGGTAATTACCGGACATTGCCCGGGAAAAAAATGAAATGTCCGACAAAATTAAATCTCTCTGGTCAAATTGTCCGATTGAAATTGGCTAATAATCCCGCCCCCCTAACGCAATCTGAATTTGAGAATAAGCCTTAAAATGTAAGCCTATATTAAAGCAATACGTCCTCTGGCTGTGTTTTTAAATGTACCGTTTGAAAGCTATTAAACAACACGCATAGCCAATATGCTGCATTTCAAATAGGAAGCGCACGCTTAAAATTTCTATGTTAAACAACCAACAAATGAGTGAGGCGGTTCAAACATGGCCAGGCCCAGGCAGACTAGCCTTAAAAGTTTTTTCAGAGGCCAGACACGATGGATAATGATAAATTGGTAACGTCTGAAGCCTCAGATGTCCGGTCAACTCCACCAGATAAAAAGCAGAAGTGTCGGGTGTATCTGTCGGAATCATGATGTTGAAAGTCGAGTTGCGGGGTTGCGGCCGCTCCAAGACACTGTCATTCTCCGTGTACACTGGACATGCAACTGTTTTCTGTACCCAAAGTATACAGTAGGCTATGCTAGTAGCCTATGCTTTCTCTGTCTATGATCTGCAGGGTTAGGGCCTCCTCGACGAGGAGATTGCTGGTCCGCGGATCATTTCCGGCACAATTAAACGGTATCATTGAACCGCAGACCAAAAGAAAAAGAAACTAAACATTTCCCAGAATAGGAAACATTTCTTAATTTATTGTTTTCAAATAAAGAGGCATAGCCTTAGGGGGTAATGGTGTGAGCGCTAATTCGTTTGTGTGCGCATCTGTGCAAGTTAAACAGTGGAACCACTGGAGATAACGTGGGTAGCAGCAACAAACAACGTAGCCTTTTTAAAACAATGAACGAAGCGGACTCTTGCTGTCCATGAAAACATATACTGGCTAGATCTTGTTAAGCATGTTTACGTAAGTTAGGCTAATGAACATGTTGCATTCTATTCAGCCTGATTATGTCATTCTTTAAGCTACATAGCCTGTCTCCAGTTTTCCTTAACTTGACTAATTAAGTAGCGATAATAGGATATTTGACCGGCATATCATCAAAATGTCCGGAAAACGAAACCTCTGCTGGTCACTTTGACCGGCACCATTTTTTTCTAGCGGAAACTCTGGTGTGTGTGTCTGTGTGCAGAGGCGCACCTTGTCAACAGGCAAACCAGGCAACTGCTTGGAGCCCCGAGCCGCTAGGGGGCCCCGACCTGGTCTCAGCGCGTTTGCCGGTGGGTCAAGCGAGAATTTCGTCCATAGAGATTGAATGATGTATTTTGCGTGCTCCTGCCCTGTTGTACAAACAGTAGGCTACATCTGTACATATGTAGGCCCTATGCTATGGCCTTATGAACAGCGGATCTGTGTTCAAAAAAGTTCAAAGAATCTGCACATATTTAGGCAACTGTGGTAAATGTCAATTGAGGGTGCAGTGATGACGGATCGATCAACATCGGATTTTGGCATTTAGCCTACTCAATGAAGCTATAGTAGGCTAATGTTAATTGGCAGAAAGATTGAGCATGGTTTGCTACATCTATACGACAGTAAACTTCAGCTAGCTAGCGGCAGTTACAACTAGTGAGATGGTTAACATTATGTTTGTATTAGGGCTGTCAGCCATAACATGTTGATAGCGATTTGTTAGATTGCCCGATTGACGCAAAGTGCGTCAAAAAACACACCCTTTCTTTGTTACATTGCTCCGGAACTGTTCATTGCAGCGAGATAAAAACTTTTATTGTGTGACAGAGCAGAAGTGGGGCTTTCCAACGAGACTACGCACGTGTCTGTACGATCAAGTATGAAAATAAAATAAAATCATGAAATTAAATCAAATTGCATCATATTTACAGTCTATACTTCTCTGCGTTCACCTGCTCACCCATTACTATCGTTTGAATTACTCGCAAACCCGTGATCGCATAGATATGGCAAGCATATCAGATTAAAGAGGAGACACAGGGCTATCCACTAGTACCATGAATATCGATCCTTTTGACTTATAAAAACAGACGAAGTAACTGCAAAATAATGTCATGTACACAAACCAACGCTGCACACCCATTACTCTTGTTTGAATTACTCGCGGACCCGTGATCGGATAGATATTCCACGTACGTCAGATGAAAGAGGATCATTTGATATCAAGTACATCCTTCTGGGTTATAAAACAGACGAAGTGACGGCAAAATAACTGAAAATAACAAAATAACTTCATATAGCTGGACTTACCCCACGTTTACGATTTTTTTGTCTGTTTTTGTGGCAAAGCATGTTTATAATCCAACGCTATCGTGTGTTTCTCTATGGCAAAGCATGTTCATAATTCGTTTTTGAGATCCTAGCAAATTCCTGCATGACATCCAATTCAAGGCTCACATTGCATCCCAATTTGTTCAACAAAGAAACCCCTCTTTTGCCTCTACTTTGTTCATGGCAATGCAGTAAAAAGATGTTGTAGAGAATCATTATGAGTGCATACACCATGCACTCAAAATTATATTTTGTGAGATACATGTCAAAATATAAGAATTTTTATAATACCCTTTTTGAATTTTTATTATTTAACATAATAACCTAATAGTAATATAACATAATGGTGATAACACTTGTCGGTAGGGCCCCCTTGGAATTTTTGCTTGGGGCCCCCACAGACCCTAGAATCGCCTCTGTCTGTGTGTGTGTGTGTATGTGTGAAGGGTCTTGAGTAAAACACACTGCGCTGTTTTCTCTGTCGGGTTTGAGCTTTGGCAGATGTTACAGATGTTGTCCTAGGCACACACATGAACACATGAGTGAACCCTTGGCTGGAGAAACACACTGATGTTTTACTTCTGTTAGAGTGCTATAGTGAACAGTGGTGACAGTGCAAGGACCAAGATCAAAGTCTCTTCTTCGCTCGCTCTCTCTCTCTCTCTCTCTCTCTCTTTTTATCTTCTCCATCAGATATATTATTTTGCCTCCTCTCTGTTTCTGCTCCTTCTCTTCCATATTTGTTTTTCTTTGTTTTGTTTCTCTCCTTCTCTCTCTCCGTCTGTCTCTAAGGCATCACCTCTTCTTGTTCTGATTCAGCAAAGCTGCCAGGAAACAGATGTTCTGGCTATAAGCAGTGTGTGTGTGTGTGTGTGTGTGTGTGTGTGTGTGTGTGTGTGTGTGTGTGTGTGTGTCTGTGTCTGTGTGTGTATGTGTGTGTCTGTGTGTGTCTGTGTCTCTATTTGTGTGTTAGTATGTGTTTCCAAAGTTCAAATGGGGAATGCGCCATTAATAACGGGAACTCAGGAACCTGGATAATTTATCATCAATAGAGCACAGATGCAGCGCAGGTCATGCCAGCCCCATCGAGCCATGAACAAAACATCAAATTAATCAGGTTTGAGTTGAGGATACGCACACACACACACACACACACACACACACACACACACACAGAGAGAGAAATTTAGAGTTGAGGATACACACACACACAGGCACGCACACACACAGACACACACACACACACACACACACAGATTTAGAGTTGAGGAAACACACATGTGGAACAGGTGATAAAAACGATGCAACCATGTCATAATCCATCAAACTAGCCGTGTCAAGTCCACACCCCTTTAAAAATTTCTTTCTTTCTTACTCTTTTTCTCTGTCACATATATTCACAATCATGCACTCACATGTGGGATGATTTATCCGCCTGGCATTATGGGAAAATACGGCCCAACAGGGTGAAGAGGACCTCGACACCAAGCCAAAGAGCGCAGCTACTTGTGGAATGAAATGAAAGACATGAATTACAAGCACAAAACCCATTTCCTTAAAAAAAAACATTGCAACGGTCAAATATAAGAAATATTGGACTTGGGGATGTTGTGAAGGTCCTGTCAATGGAACTTTCAGCAGCATTCTGAAGAGCCAAATAATAAATACATCTAGGCCTACATCTCTTCAATACCAGTCTCTTTCACATTCACACACAGTTGTTCTCTAAACCATCTTACATTTCTCTCCCTCTCTCTCCCTCTCTCTCTTTCTCTCTCTCTCTCTCTCACACACACACATACACATACACACACACACACACAGAAAATAGGATGGAGAGAGAGAGAGAGAGAGTGGCAGTTACAATTTCACTCCCTGATGAAATGTGTAAATGAAACAGATTCATGAGTTTGTTTGTCCTGAATGTAGTGAGCCGTTTAAAAGGCTAAGAGCTGGAGCCAGCATGGATGCAAGTGAAGTGTATGCACATCATGTACTACTTAATTACACACAATTAAAGACTAAATGACAGAACGGCAGAGAGTGAGAAAACATTAAGAGCAAAGAGGATGCAAAAGGAAAGAGAGAAAAGAGAGGGGGAAAAAGAGAGAAACTAAAAAAGGAGGGAGGGGGAAATAATGGGTGGAAGACTTTTGGCTTTTACAATACCCTTGATATAAGACAGGGAAAAAGTCTATATTTGTGTGTGTGTGTGTGTGTGTGTGTGTGTGTGTGTGTGTGTGTGTGTGTGTGTGTGTGTGTGTGTGTGTGTGTGTGTGTGTGTGTGTGTGTGTGTGCGTGTGTGTGTGTGTGTGGTTGGCTGAAACTGTTATGATCCCCTTCATGAAAGGCAGGGAAAAGTACCTGAGAGGTGCCAGGTTTGTGTGCTTTGGTCATTATACAATCAATCAACACACACACACACACACACACACACACACACACACACACACACACACACACACACACACAGCTCATGTGCACATCCTACTACTCCCTCTCATATCTTTCAGCTCACAACAGTGGAACACTAGCACAGGAAGAGTGAAAAATCCTTTCCAAGGACATATTCATTAGAACATTTCCAAGGACATATGCATTAGAACATTTCCAAGGACATATGCATTAGAACATTTCCAAGGACATATTCATTAGAACATTTCCATGAGAAATAAATTGACCCTTGGTATAGAAGCTACATTTGTACAAAGGGCATGTGGAATGTTGCCATGCCATGCTTAAATCCACCACATATTTATAAACCCCCACAACATCATATGAATCATATAAATCTTAAACATCTACACAACACAATAAGTAGCACAGAATACTGCCACACATGGATGTAACATGAGTTCTTTTATTTATAATTACACATTTTAAATTAAATATACAGTACCTGTCATTTCTAAATTAAATGTTAAATTAAATTAAATGCCTTCCTGAATACGACTGCACGTTACATTGTTACAATACAGTAATAACACACCAGAAGTTGTCTTCTCAGACTGATGCACTGTATTATTTATCAATAATCGTCAGTCCGCATTATGTCCCCTAAATCTACGATACTCCTTTTTTATGTCTAGATCAAATACATCTGCTAAATACAATAACTATAGCCATATAGAAACTGAAACCAAGCTGGTCCCATTTGATTTGATTCAGATCGAGTAACACTAATAGTGAGATCTGTGTGATCAGATAGAGTAACACTAACAGTAGAGGTGTGATCTGTGAGATCAGCTAGAGTAACACTAATAGTGTGATCAGTAACACTAATAGTAGAGGTGTGTGATCAGATAGAGTAACACTAATAGTGTGATCAGTAACACTAATAGTAGAGGTGTGAGATCAGATAGAGTAACACTAATAGTGTGATCAGTAACACTAATAGTAGAGGTGTGAGATCAGATAGAGTAACACTAATAGTGTGATCAGTAACACTAATAGTGTGATCAGTAACACTAATAGTAGAGGTGTGAGATCAGATAGAGTAACACTAATAGTGTGATCAGTAACACTAATAGTAGAGGTGTGAGATCAGATAGAGTAACACTAATAGTGTGATCAGTAACACTAATAGTAGGGGTGTGATCTGTGAGCACTGTGTGTGTGTGTGTGTGTGTGTGTGTGTTTTGTTTGAACTTGGTCATTTTGTGGGTACAGTGTGTCAGTTAACAAATTCATCATGTCTGGTCTGTGTGTGTGACGCCAAGATGTCTGAGTGGCCATGGATGATGTGCGTGTGTGTGTGTGTGTGTGTGTGTGTGTGTGTGTGTGTGTCTGTATGTGTGTGTGTGTGTGTGTGTCTGTGTGTGTGTCTGTGTGTGTGTGTGTGTGTGTGTGTGTGTGTGTGTGTGTCTGTGTCTGTGTGTATGTGTGTGTGTGTGTGTGTGTGTAAGGATGTGTGCATGTGTCTATTGGTCTGTCTGCTTATACAAAGTACAGGACATTCTTACCCTTTAAATTTTTCCACATTTTGTTACGTTTCAGACTCAACCTAAAATATATTCAATACACTATTTTGTGACGTATCCCAACAATACGTCACAATTTGACATGGAACTATACTCTCATTCAGGCGTTCAATGATCTATAGGCTGGAGCTAAAAGTGGTATTGCCAGACTCAGAGAACGGCTGGATGAACTGGAGAAAGGTACAAATCAATTCAAGGGGAGGTGGAAAATTAGTGTAATTCCCCAAATGGTGGAATATCCCTTTAAGAAAAATAAGAACTTGCCTGGACATGCCAATATTGACAGCTAAAAACAATAATTTAGAAGTTCCAACCAACTGGAAATGTGACCCATCTTGTCTGGACAAGGACCTGTGTGTATCTTGCCCCTATTCACACTGAGGAGAATGGGAGAGTCAACAAAATCCACGAAGATCACTCTCACAGTTACGGAAAAAAACTATCATCTCAGACTGACCAAGCCTCCAAACATTCTTGAGAAGTGATGTCCATGATGCCAGATTGGTACCAGATTGCATGCACCAAACCAAGTTTGTTTTTGTCATATGATTACAAATGTAAATGGCTGAAGAGGCTAAATGCTTTTGGGACTTTGCCTGGAATCGTGTTATATGGTCAGATAAATGAAAATGCTTTATGGCAACAAATACTCATGGTGGGTTTGGCATACATAGAAGAGTGACTATCCTGAAAAGAATGCTATGCCTACTGATCAAAATGTTTGAGGGTCTGTGATGTTGTGAGGCTAATTTTAAAGGTCCTAGGGACATCATTAGGGTGCATGGTATCATGAATTCCATAAATACCTTTTAAATCAAAATGTCTGTCTCTTCTATGGCGCTAAATGTGGGTTATGATTGGATCACACAGCAGGTCAAGAAACCAAAACATATGTCCACACTAAATGGTTTACTGAAGACTTCATGAAGCTTCTGCTATGGCCATCTCGGTCTCCTGATCTGGACTCCATCGCATATGGCATGGACAGCCAGTGGGGTAAACTCCATCACATAGGGCATGAACAATGGACAACCAGTGGGGTAAACTCCATCGCATACGGCATGAACAATGGACAACCAGTGGGGTGAACTCCATCGCATATGGCATGGACCATGGACAACCAGTGGGGTTGACTAAAGAGTGGATAGCACAAGAGTGGACCACGGGATGGCCGATCTGGAGAGATTCTGTAAAGAGAAATGCTGTCAAATCTTTTGCTTTGTAGTCTCCAACTTTATGAGATGTCGTAGGAAAAGACCAAGAGCTGTTTTATTGGTAAAGTGAGGCTTTACAAAGTATTTACAACATAGGGGTGCCAATCATTGTGGATCATGTGTTTTTATTTAGAATATTTCATTCTTTATAAGGTATTGTTTTTTGTTTCTCAGAATTAATTTGCCTCTCTTTAAGGTTAGATATTTCCCTATTGTTGTGTGTGTGTAGACATGCTTCCATGTGTGTGTGTGTGTGTGTGTTCCAGTGTGTGCCTGCATATGTGTGTGTGTGTGTGTGTGTGTGTGTGTGTGTGTGTGTGTGTTAGTTTGTCGGTGTGAAAACTGTGCCTGTGTTTATTTTGTGTTTGAAATAAAGGCACGCCATGTTTCCCCTCCTCATTTTCCTCCTCTCCACACAGAAACGCTTGTCTCCAAACTCTGAGCTCCAGTGCAGAAAGGCTTGTCTCCTAACTCTAAGCTCCAGTGCAGAAAGGCTTGTCTCCTAACTGTCTCCTAACTCTGAGCTCCAGTGCAGAAAGGCTTGTCTCCTAACTCTGTCTCCTAACTCTGAGCTCCAGTGTAGAAAGGCTTGTCTCCTAACTCTGTCGCTCCAGTGCAGAAAGGCTTGTCTCCTAAATCTGAACTCCAGTGCAGAAAGGCTTGTCTCCTAACTCTGTCTCTTAACTCTGTTGCTCCAGTGCAGGCTTAAGAAACTCAGCCAGATATCTATCTATGTATGTATGTATCTATCTATCTATTTATCTATCTATCTATCCTGTCCTTTCTTCAGTTTTGGTTCTTCCTTTTGTCTAACTTCTTTATCTCCTTTCTCTCTCTCTCTCTCGCTCTCTCTCTCTCTCT